>NC_063154.1:14264560-14585590 GCF_020921035.1 Rhodamnia argentea
TTAGTTTTAGTCAAATTATGTGAAGTAGTAATTGCTGTAGTGATTGATGTTAATCAATATGCGCCAAAAGGACGAGGTCTGGAGCCGTGTGCATTGTGGTGGTCCAGTGGGAAACTGGCAAAAGACCAAGGGCCAAAGATTCTCTTTTTGCATATTTTTTTTTTTCAAACAAATTGCATGTTGTGCTCATTAAATTTTCTGCAGTCATTTTGTTTATTCTGCCTTTAGATGGGGCTGGTTTGGTTGAGTAGCTTTCAATGTGTGTCCGTGATTTGCTCGGGGTGTAGTAAAGCTTTCCCCACCAAAGAATCTGACTCCCCAATTTAAATCTAGTAATGATGTATGTTTCATGATTCGTGGGGGCTTAAGGGGATTTTTTGTTTATTGTATTTTTTTTCTGATGTGCAGCCAGAAAACAGCGAGAGATTCGACACCAATGACAGCAACAACATCCACCACTCCGGCGCAAGAGTCTGGGTCTGAGTCCGGGTCTGGGACCGGGACAGGGTACTCGGGTACCGGGTCGATGTCGGGGTCGGGGCAAGCTGTTCTGGCTGACGGGTCGTGGTTGGCCGGGTTGGCCATGGGAGATTCTTCGAGGATTGCCTCTCCATGTGCTCTGCAGTCATCTGCAGCTATTTGCCTTTTCGTTCTCTTCCTCATGCTCTCCTCTTTTCGCTTGTAGCTCTCTCTCGCTCTCTCTGTTTCTCTCTGTGGTTTTGCTCTATTTTGATTTTCCGTCTTCAGGGGTTTGCGAGGTAAGGTCATAGGAGCCCCCATCCACATCCACGTTGTAAAACCACCACCTACATGACATTTGCCTCGAATCGTTTCGGCTCGGCCGGGTGTGAAGAAAAGTTCTCATTTTGTGGCTATTTTGGGATGTTTCGCTCTAATGTATCATTATCCAGTCATGAAAGAGAATTAAATCATTGTTGGCTTCCTGTTTCTCTTTGGATGCTCTGGTTCGAGCTGTGAGCTTTTTTGTCTCGGGATTGAAGTGTCTCTCTTTCAATGTGAATGCACAGCAGTGAACTGCGGGCTGATGAACGTTTTCGTCGGAGGGAATAGCTTTGATTGCAAGTCTTCAGCTTTGCCTTTGTTTCGGCCTGTCTGCTGTATCAAGCCAAGAATACGGACCTCATCCTGTGTCAAAGCATGGCATCGTAAAGTCTAAAAAGTATTGTTCTTTGCCATGGCTGCTGATTTATTCTACGGCCTGCAATGATTTCTGATTCTTTTGGTCGAAATTGTCGTAAAAAAGTGGTTTCTCGAGTCCGTGACGGGACCCCACCCAATTTAGACGTTGGGAAAAAGCACTTTTCCACCGAAATGAAATTGGCTTACAGTTATTTAATGCCAATATATTCAATACCCAGAAGGAAAAAAATAAGAACTTTAGTCAAATTGGCAAATGATGGAGGGGCCAAAGAAAATTTTGGCGGGTCCATGTTCATTCTCATTTGAAGGTTGAGGCGACCGGCAAGTGACCCTTTTCTTTGCGGGTTGTTCCCCAGAATGAACTCGTCTTTGATGTTCGTTGTGGCCATTGATTCGAGTTCTTTTACCCGGGTCGAGGAAACCGACGGTTGGATTTGCGACATTCGAGTCCTTTTCCATGGGCTTATATTGTTGTTGGAGGTGGAAGATATTGAGTGGGTTAATCTTCATTGTGCTGTTATCTGAGGTGATTAGGTGAATGGAGGGAAAAGTGTCAAAAAAGTTCTAAACCTATTACATTAGTGCCAATTTAGTCCTAAACCTTTTTTTAGTATCGATTCAATCCTAAACCTTTTATATTGGTGCCAATTAAGTCCTAAACCTTTTATTAGTGCCAATTCAGTCCTAAAACTTTTATAATAGTGCCAATTCAGTCCTAAAAATTTTGTATTTATGCCAATTCAGTTAATCCGGCCAATTTTGATTGAAAATCGCTGACGTGGATATCGATTGTCCTACATGGCACGGCTAGCGCTAACTTGGATATTTTTTTAATATTTTTAATAATTTTAAAGCATTTTTTTGGTTTTTTTCAAAATTATTTTTAAAAATTATTTAAAATATCAAAAAAATATTTAAAAAAATCCACGTTAGCGCCAACCGTGCCACGTAGGATAATTGATGTCCATGCCAGTGATTTCCAACCAAAATTGGCCAAATTGACTCAATTGACATAAATACAAAATTTTTAAGACTAAATTGGCACTATTATAAAAGCTTTAGGACCGAATTGGCACTAATAAAAGGTTTAGGACTTAATTGGCACCAATACAAAAGGTTTAGGACTGAATTGGCACCAAAAAAAGGTTAAGGACTGAATTGGCACTAATGTAATAGGTTTATGACTTTTTTGACACTTTTCCCGGTGAATGGACAAATCTGCTGGTTTGATATTTGCAAGGAAGGACATGGGAATGTTGCTTTAGGTGGGAAGTTGGTTGAATGAAGCGCTCAGTTGGCCCTCATCAGCATAAAGGCACAAGCATTTGATAATCACCTGCTAGATGGCGATTTGTACAGATCTTGTCCATAACAGGGTAACAGATCTGGTTTTAGAGAATAAATCACCGAAAACCGCAATCCGACCATTCTGCATCTTGCAAGAAAACCTGCCATAGCTTCCAATAATGGAATGTGATCTATGTGGGTCCCCTGACACTTCTTATGTTGCCTAGGTTGTCTTTTGAAGTGTGAGTTCTGAACAATTTTGCTGATTGTTAACAGTAAACTCCAGATCAGATGGCAATGATATGCCCGTTACATAATTTTAGCTGGCGAACGCAAGGAGCAAGTGTCTAACGATAAAGCCGAATGGAGAAGTTTTGGAATCGAATGCTGATACAATCCTTCAGAGATCAGCATGAGAACTGCGGAAGGGAATCAATGACTGGGATAAAAGCTCGAAGATCCAGATCAAAGCCATAGGAATACAAAAGAGAAAAACAGGTTTTGATTCTAGTCTCTCTACCGTGTGAACTAGTGTAGTATTAACCCTAGGGATTTCGATAACTGGCTTAACTATGCATATATGCCTTCAAATTCTCTGTGGGTCACAAAAGAATGGTCACATGCCTGGTTTCAACACCTTGACATAGTGCAAATGTCGAATTCGCAGTTTGATCTCCACGTTTGATAGTTACTTCGTATTCACCGAGGAATCCCTCAAAGCTGTATGACCCGTGCTCATCGGTCTTCCCATCGACCTCCTTGGTCCTCCATTCACCCAGAAGGTTATCCACCACGTCGCCAGCCGGAAGGTTTCGGAAGTTAGCGTCCGTCAAGCACATTTCGTAGCACCCGTTGGGATGGAGGGCGGTCCAAAGCATAATACCATTCACAGAAGGATGCGAAAAACCTTCCCGTAAAACTTCTTCCAGATGAATGGCCTGTTGCAAGCCACAGAATCAGTTCATGCTCAAGCAAGAAATCATTTGCCATCTAAAACTACATTTGCCGACTGATTATGTTTCCATACCTGCGCCTCGTCACCGAGGGTGCTGCTAATGTCGACCTCGGTAAGCCACATAGGAAGCTTGAGCGTGCCCAATTTGTCTAGGATAGCTCTCATCAGAGGCAGGTTCGGCTCCTTGAAGTGACCCTCCAAGCCAACTCCGTCCATCGAAACCCCACCGCGCCTGAGCCCTCTCAACGTCGAGATGTAGTTGTCCACAGTGGAATTGGCATCGCTGCAGGTCTCCACCACATTGAACTCGTTCATGAACAGGGTGGCCAACGGATCCGACTCATGTGCCATTTGGAAGAAACGCAGCGTCGCGTTGGGCCCGAGCCGTCGCTCGTAGAAATCGAAGTGGAGCATCTCGTTGCTCACATCCCAATGTATGAATTCTTCCCTGTATCGGCTCATCAGGCTTTGGATCCTGGCGCTCACTGCGGACTCAAGTTGGGGCCCTGCGAGATTCCGGACCCACTCGGGCGTGTACTTTGGGTCCTCCCAGAAGATGTTGTGGCCTCTGGTGATGATCCGGTTCACTCGGACGAACTCCAGCATCTCATCTGCGATAGTGTAGTTGATCTGTCCAGGGTGGGGCTCGGTCGCGTACCACTTGAGTTCATTCTCAAATACTGCTGCATTGAATCGCTCGACAAACCAATTCTGCAGAAAGAAAATCTCAACAAACATGCCGCGACTGCTTACAATACTAAACTTGCTTGCAATTCGCATCATCGAAGTTCAGTTTGTGTCTAAAAAATGAAAGCAGCCTAACCTGATAAACCACATTCCCAAGAATGGTCTTAGCTATGGCAGATCCAAATGGGAAATCTTTGGAGACTTGCTTCACATTAATTTCCACGCCTTGTAGCCTGTCGCCGTTATTATCCGATACATGGATCGTCACAGCACGCTTCCTTACCTGAAACTCTCCAGAAAATCTCACTTTTAAGAGACTAGTCATGGAATAAAATTGCTTCAAAGAGCAGAAATATGGTGCTCACTTTGTTTATCATGTCTTGCTGATTCCTCCTCCATTGCTGATCGGTGAACGGTTGGAGCGAAGCGCTAGCAATCACTATGGCGATATCTCTGCCATCTGAGCTCTTAGAAATCAGCCCCACCCGGAAAAATCGAAAAGAGAACCAACAAAAGTAATGCAAATGAGAACTGAATTGCCGTCCCTTGGGGAAACACATGTTTGTAGATGGTCACCTGAAAGGACAGTGTAGAGGAGTATGATGGCCAATCCAAAGTGAATCCGCCCTTGAGAAACGACCAGCAACCACGCTTTGCTGCGACAGTCCCTATGCAATTGTATGCTTCATTGTCGGTCCTCAAACTGGCCGTGACAAGAGCAGAATCTGAATCCGAACTCTGTATTTTCACCCAACCTGCGGGAAATGACTCATTATTGTGGCCCGAAGCTGACAACATTTCTAACAACAGATCCATTCGGAAGGATAAAATGTCTGTGCATAATTGTCTAAGGCATATCAAATTGTCGAATCGATGACAATTCACAGTGGCAGTCCTTCGTGTACAGACTCTCACGCTGTTTTCCACACTTGATCAACTCTACTAAAGTTTTTTGCAAGACTAGAGTTGCACTTACTCCATCCCTCTGCCATATGCCAATACTGTACTTCTGTCACTAGAACTTTTACAGATGAATTAACACTTCTATTGGACTCGCCAAAAGAAAACATGATACGAAACGCGACCATAACATGGTAATGTATCATGGTCAATAAATTGAATTGTAATGTCAACACTAACAATCAAACAGTTTCTGCTGGTGTAGGTGCCAATGTACCACCACCCATTTAATGACCAGTTCATTTTCTAAAGTCAAAAGAATTAAGTCATCAAACCAACTCCTAATTAACCCCTGGTCAATGCAAAAGATAAAAAAATTAATTAGGTGGAAGAAGATAGAGAATTGGAAACGAACTAGAGAAGGAGTATTTAGTTGATGTGGTGAGATTGTGCAGCAGGAGAGCTGGTGAAGAAGAAGCAGATTGTGGAAGCTGATGAGGCTCGAGTATGCCTCCATTGTAGAGTGGCTTCTCTGGCTCCTCCTTGCACTGCCCATTCAACAGCCAATACAGAGTTACAATTGCCATTCTACAGAAAGACAGCATTTTGTCTTGTGAGAAACGAAACTGTAAATCCAGGGCATCAGTGTCGCGTCGTATTTTGCAGAAGATCATTCATAAAGTAGGATTCTTTTGGACTGCCCTGTGCTAAACATGCTAGAAATGACAAATCCACATGGGGATTGTCGTGTATAATCTACCTTGGTGTAAGCAGTGTGATCATATTGGGGGTCATCTGCACCAAAGCAGAGACCTTTCGAGGTTAAATGGCATTCCAAGGATAAACCCAGAAGAAACAAAGCCACATCAGAGAGAGAAGAGAGAGAGAGAGAGAGAGAGAGAGAGAGAGAACCGAGTGAAGCAGCAATCCAAGGAGAGCCCAAGAGGGGGAAGAAGACCAAGAAACTGATGAAAGCAGAGGCATCTTTCATCTTATTTTGTTCTTTTCCTTCCTCTGGTGAAGGGGAGAGAGAGAGAGAGAGAGAGAGAGACTGGCTTTTGGGCAGAGTAGAAGATGAACGTGACGGTTCAGCTGATCAGGTTCACGGCATTTCCATGGAAACTGATGAAGAGAAACGAGAAGCGAAGCTTCCAAGACGAAGCATAGAGACAGAGGCACGCAGAGAGAGCGCGTCGGGTGAACGTTGGTGACTGAGTTTTGGCATGGGGTTGGGGATGGTGGAATCACGAGGGAATAGTGAGAGAGAGAGAGAGATGGATCTTTCCGGTGCCTCTTCTTCACCTTCACATGCAGGTGGAGTGAGGGCGAGATTCATGTGAACGAAATTCTCAGAATGGATTCGGTGACTGACAACTCGACCGTCCTAGAGCCCTATAACCATACTCGTTCCTTCCCCTTGTTCTTTTGTGTGGCATTTCCACCTTTCTAACGATGCTTTTCTCCGTCCTAAAACTAAGAGCATGGAGTGTGAAGTCGCTCAAGCTAGGAAGCACGACATTCTTCGAGGACTTCCGTGTCGTGTCGTGTTCAACACTCTTCGATAAGCGATCGACACGTGGTCAGCAGTCTAGACACGCAATTGACACGGGAGTCCAATATCCCGATAAACCATTTTGATATGCACAGGGTCAATTTTAAGCATTTTCAATAAATTATGAGTCAAACTGTAAATTTATCAAAAATATATATACTTAAGTTGTATACTCAGCCACTCCAAAATTAATATATCCAGCCAGTCAAATAAAATTTCTAATCGTGAATTCCTAACATAATAAAAAGAAGACATTCACATGATAATACATATATTTATTATACAACTTGTCCCGGCGTGTTGAAATTCTATATTTTCCGAGAAATGATGTATTGGCGTGTCGTGTCGTGTCGTGGGTCGATATCAATGCTACTTAGCGGTCTGGTACCAAATTTAAGCTTGACTCAACTCTCGTCCTCAAGGTTCGAAACTCGACTCGAGCTTGATTAGCGTAAAACCTCATGCCCAAGCTCAAGCGACTCGATTGCAATATATTTCTAGAGGAAGTTGAGTTTGATTTAAAAAAAAAAAAACCCTCGAGCACGGGATATTATGATATGTTGAGGACGCTTATGCCAATTTTCATTTATATTGTTGTAATATTAAAAGAATTTTGACCAGGCTCAATTAGGCTCACAATCCTGTTGAGCTGAGTATTGAGCTCAAGTATTGACGAGCTCGAGCTCGACATACTCAGCTTGACTCTGAATGTGGCAAGTCGATCTCGAGTAATTATCGAGTCAAGCCAGAGCTACTCGCGAAAATGGCGTCGATACTCGACTTAATTTGGAATGCACCCAAACTATCCAGGTCATGTGATCGAACAAGGAGTCATTTGATGTAAATACTGAATTTGCTGCGTTCAAATCAAGCGCTTAACTATTCGGCCAAACTATTGAGGCCAACACAACACAGAGGTTCCAAGATAGAAGGAATCATGTCCGGATTTGTCTGATCCTGGGTGGTACATATTGTCTTTTTGTTTTGGTCGAAATACATATTGTCTTGACTGGTTTATATTTTACCCGAACTTTTGATTCGATTCCATCCACGATGGTCACCATACATCTTCGGATGAGATATCTCTTCCTATCTATTGATCTATTTATTCAATTCACATAATGTTGGAAAAATTAACAAAAAAAATATTAAATTTATTGCACTTGTATTAATTCAATTTTAAATATCTTAATTTGGCCAATTTAGTCTAAATCTTTTGATAATTTATCAATTAAGTTTTCTAGCCAATTTTGGCTGAAAATCATTGACGTGAACGCCGATCGTCTTACATGGCACCGCTAGTACCGAGGTAGATAATTATTGTAATTTTCATTTTTTTGAGTTTTTTTCCTACTTTCTTTGCTTTTTTTTGGGCCAACAAGGGTCACCTACGACCCTCGCTAGCCATGAATGCCTAGCCTAGACTGTGTGAGGCCATGACCAGCGGGGACTATGAGGGCCTCGGGTGAGGCGGCCCTCGCCTAGATTTGGCATGGGCCATCGTGGCCCATACGGCTGTAGGCGATGTGGTGCCCGCCCTCACGTGAGCGACGATGTTGTGATGGCCTTGGCTGAGTCCTTCTTGGTCGGTGAGGGTTGCCGACATAGGAGAAAAAACCAAAAAAAAAAAAAAAGAAAAATTAACAAAGTAATAAAAAATATAAAAATAAAAAATATACAAAAAATTACAATAATTATTTAAATCAACGTTGGCTATGCTATGCGGGACGATTGTCGTAAGACTCAATTGGCAAATTGTCAAAATGTTTAGGATTAATTTAGTCAAATTAAATGGTTTAAGGCTGAATTGACACAAATGCAACAAATTTATGATTTTTTGGTAATTTTCGCAATAATATTTGGAACAGGTTTAGGTTTAGGTTTAGTTGGTGTGTGCTCCGAAACACTTAGAAATCCTTATTCTTTTCACCAAGTAATTTGCATAATTACATCTAGCAAAAGCAGGAAAGCTCGTTTACCGGACGAATTGTTTTTACTTATTTTTTTGCATGTTAAGTATCAGGGAAAACTTTTGGTTACCATCGATCTTATTTCAAAATTTATCAATCTCGTCTATCACCTATACTTTATGCAAAATTACCTATCTCAGGACCAAAGTCAAACAATTTTGAAGATCGATATGTTGCTGTGTAATGCTTAATGGTTTTACCTTACTGTTGGCTAGTTTGGGAAACACCTACGTTTAGAGCCTCCAATCAAAACATATGATGAAAAGCTTTGAAATCAAATGTGCTATGACATGTTGAAATGAGATATTAGTTAATCGAATCTTCACGAACAATGTGGTCAGCTTAGCTAACGGTAAATGGGCGACTTCTCTTCCACGAAGCCACGAGAATGATTCACGTCGTGGGTGAAATTCCAAGCGCCTTGCCCTCTATTGTCTAGTTGTAAAATACCATGCGTGGAGAAACTTCCCGATGCTAGCATCTTAGTGAGGCTGCGGTGATGGACTCACCGACCTCGGATCTGCGATTTCTAAGTGGTGTGGAGTAGTTATGGCTCAATATGAACACGGATTTGATATACTTACGATAATGCCTAGAAGAAGTCGCTAGCGCTCATCGCTCCTTCCCACCCTTTCAAATAGGCTTAAGTATATCCCAAGTGCTATAAGTTGTGTACGACGCTCACTTTAGTACCAAAACTTTCAAATCGATCACTTTAGTGCTAAGTTTTTATAACTTCGATTACTTCAGTGCCAAAATTTTCAAAACGATCACTTAAGTGCCAACTTTTTTAAAAACGATCATTTAAGTGTCAATGTTTTTAAAAAACGATCATTTTAGTGTCAAATTCACCGAGCCACGTCATCTCAAATATTAATAAAAAATAACACGTGTCGAATTTTCGGCAAGCCACGTCAGCTTTGGCACTAAAGTGATTGTTTTTAAAAGAAGTTGGCACTTAAGTGATCGAAGTTACAAAAACTTAGCACTAAAGTGATCGATTTAAAAGTTTTGACACTAAAGTGAGCGCCGTACACAACTTATGGCACTTGTGGTGTACTTAAGCCCTTTCAAATATATATAATAAAAAAAAAGTAGGCGGGTTTTTGTTTCAAACTCTTAGTCTTCATTTAATGAGATCGGATTATTGGGATGACTATCTATAAATTTTGCACCCATTCTTACCTCATACACCGTTCGCGGATTAATGGCCTGAAACTTTTGATGGACTCAGTTTCGTCCTTGAGCACAGAAACTATACCTACTCTGGTCTCCCTCCAGAAAATGAAGTCCCTACCTAATCCTTCACCTAAAATTAATTTCCCTTTGACGTATCGCCATCGACAGGTACGAAAATGGTGTCCATATGCATGGCATCATTTAATTACATGTCTCACTAAATTTAGGACGATGTTCTCTCATTATGAACGTATTGATTGATAGAATTATTAGATGGGGAGTTTTAAGACATCGAAAAGATAAGAGGGATCACGGGGCGACCGTGATGAATTCTATTGATGCTTTTGTTTGCCCTTTTCTTAGGCAACACAAGAGAAACCGTAATGGTGCCAAGATACGAGATAAACCATACAAGTCGTGCGGAAACACCACGATTAACAAAGACGATGGCGCCTTAATTAGTTTTCAGGACAAATGGTTGCGTAGCCAAACTCTAGATCGATCTTAATATGGGCGGTGGGCGTTGCTACTTGTTAAGGATGCCGAGAAAGCCTGAACTCGAATCGACCCGAACCAAACCGTCGACACCTGCCTATAATTGTGTTTCCGTGACGTATATACACTTGATTTAGGCAAGAGGCGGAGGATCGCATGTGAGCTTTTTGTTGCCCTGCTTGAGGCTCTTTCCCTTTCGAGGCTTCGTCTCGCACGCGCGCATGACGTTCAATTCGAGAACGAGGGACCATGGAATTTTGAAGATTGTAGCTCATCATGCAACAAACGGACGCCCCTGCTTTAGGGTAGTTGTTCTAGCTGAATTTCCACAGTGCTGGCCTCAAGGCTCTTATTTCCATCATAATGACGCATTTGAAACTTTTGTTGAAGCACGGTGCAACTCCAGTACATACGTAATAAGGAGATCCGAGTTGAGCCCATTAACGTATCTTAGTGGTTCATATTCTCCATCGATAAGATTTTTGGTCAAACATATCGGAGTTAGCACTCAAATAATCGTTTAAAAAACATTGACACTTAAGGGATTAAATTTTTTTTTATATTAAAGTAAGCGTCGTATGTAAATTTTGGCACTTTTGATATCATTTTGCCCTAAAAGTATATAGAACGATGTTGTTTAGCCCATTCCTTGTACCAAATTGACTAATCAGAGCTAAATTAGGCTCCGATCCCTCAGCATCTTCATCTCTGTACTAATAGAAACTTGGGGTCTTAGGACAACAGCTTCCGTAAGTAAATTCGCAGTTCTGATCAATCAGATCCAAAGCGGAATTTGGATTGAGGCACAGAATCTGAGCATGTCCCTTCCAAAAAGACGAGCTTGAAGGGGTTCATCACCAACAATCTTTTGTAGGAAACCGAGGCCTAGATCTTTGATTGCATTGACAAAAGAAAAAAAATAAATGAAACAAGGCTCATCGTCTTCATGGCGTAGGAAGCAATGTTGAAGGAAATTGGATCCAACAACATTTTGTGGTACATATGAGAGAGAGAGAGAGAGATCCTAGGCCTCCATTAATATCTTCTATGCGTCGTTGGTTTAGGGCTGGTCTGCCGCGTCGTTCGGTCATTTCTCCACTTTGGACTTAAACTCTCTTTAGGAAAAGCCATGTTGGCCTAGCTAGTGGCAAAGGGGTCACCAATCTTCCATGAGATCACGAGTTTGATTCACATCGTGAGTGAATCCCTGAACGGCTTGCATCTCATCGTTGCGGCATATCTCGTGTGGAAAGACTTCCTGATTAGCGGTTACTGGCATTCTAGTGGGGCTTTGGTCATGAGCTCAACAAACTTGGGCCTGCGGTCCCAAGTTGTGCGGAGTAACTATAGCTGAATTTGAACATTCTATGATGGATCTAGGAAGGTTATGGTAATGTCTAGAGGATGTGTTAAATATATCTTGAATTTTATGTACTCGGTCCGGTTCATCACTTGACCCGACATATTTTTTTGTTAGGCCCAAAGTGGAAAAAAATTGAGATTTAGTTCGTGACGCGGAGAGTTGGGCCGATGGGCCCAACTCGGAGCAAATGAACAAATCTCTATAGGGGTACGAACAGATCTCTATGAGGGTTCGGGGGCAATGCCCGCGAGATTTTTTTTTTTTTACTCTATTTATACTGCGGCTAGGGTTTTTTTCGTTTAGATTGAGGATTTTCTTTACATGAGAGACTTGTGAGCCTTGTGCTTTTGTTCAGTTGATAAGACCGACTTCTATAATCTATACTCTTTTTGATTATAATGGAATCTTGTTTTGCCTCATCCGTGGACGTAGATCACCTTGATCGGACCACATAAGTCCTTGTGTTTTGTGTTTGCTTTTCGCATTTGTTACAACAGGATGTCGACGGCACTGGTCGCTCCTCCCGCCTTTGCAATTAGTAAAAAAGGGAAACAAATACTCAGACAAATGTTTCACAATTCCAGGCTTCATTTAACGACATTAAACTATTTTGATAACTGCGCGCAAATTTTGCACCCAATCTTTGCTCATGTATCCTTCATTGGATAAATGGCCTGCACGGAAATTACACCTACTCTAGTCTCCCTCTAGTAAGTGAAGTCTCTACCCAATCGTCTACCAAAAGTAATTTCCCTTGGACGTATTGATATCACCAGGAACGAAAATGGTGCTCCATTGAAGACCAAAGAATAGTTTTGCTTCCCACATGCATGGCATCATTTAATCAAATGTCTCACTAAATTTTGGATGATGATCTCGTTTAATGCATGGATAGATCGATCGATCGAATTGTGAGCTCGGGAGTTTTAAGCACACCGAAGAGATAGAGGGATCGCGTGACGTGCTAACATTTTGTATTTGTATCAATTCAGTCCAAAACGCCGATGTGTATGCCAACCGCCCCACGTAGGACGACCATCGCTGACTAATTCTAATAATATATTGAATTTTTACTGAATTTTTTTCTCTTTTTTCATTGGACTTAGGGCCAACGAGGGCACTAGGCGAGGGCCACAATGCCCTCACCGAATCTCACTAGGCAAGGGCGCTACGGCCCTCGCCGGCCCCAAGTAAAATGAAAAGGTAAAGAAAAGAAGAAGAAAAAAAGGACAAAGAAAAAAGTATTAAATAGTATCAAAGTTTGTCCATGTTAGTGTTGGCATCCACGTCAATGATTTTCGATCAAAATTGTTTGAACGGACTCAATTAGCTCAAATGCGAAAGGTTTAACACTCAATTGATAAAAATAAAAAAAATTACAATCGAATTGACACAATTACAATAAATTTATGACTTTTTTTTTATAATTTTCTTTATAATTGTTAGTACGTGACGTAGTACTTGATTTCGGAAAAGGTGGAGGAACCCATGTGAGCTTTGCGTTGCCGTGCTTGAGGGTTTTCCAATGTGCGAGCGGGCCCGAGAGATTTCCTTTTAAGGCTATGACTCGCACGCCGTGCATGCGATTCGATTCAAAGAGCAAGGGACCATGGAATTTGACGATCGTGACTCGTCCCGCAAAATCTCGACCGCGCTAGTCTCTCGGCTCTTATTTCATCTGGTGAATTGGCACAGGAAAACTCTCACAACTCCCCGACCTACGTCACGTGCGTTTGCAGAATCATAGCGGTGCATTCGAAACTTTTTTGCTCAATCAAAGTACAACAGAAGTTCGATACCTTCCTGATCATCCTCATAAAGTGTCCCAAACGTGAAGAATCGGAAGTCAAACCTATAAGGATTTGCTAGACTGAAGACGGTAGCCCAAGTGGCCAATCATTGAAGATGATTAGCCGGTTAGATGTATTAAGAGTTTTAAAGAAACGTTAATCAAGAGTCGTTGGAATGCCCCCGTGAGTATTTGACTATCTATATATTATGGATGTCATAATTAGATATGTCAATACGGATTACAAACTCATTTTTTTTTACTCGCTTTTAATGGGTTAGATTGTAAATGGATCACTGATAATTTTATAATTGAACAAAAATGGATTTGAGGTATCTGAGCCTTTGACTTTATATGGGTTGAATTTGGGTTTACACAAGGTCAACCCAAATTCAACCCATTTAGTTTATTAACTTCAACCCAACAGATAATTTCTTTTTCTATCTTCATTTCTTGACTTGCTAAAAAAGACGTTGTTAGTGGACAAAAAGCGAGCGTTGTTGTCGTTGACTTCATCGCGTTCAGACTATTCAGCGGTAGCTGACGCTTGCGCTCGGGGATACTCAGCTCTTGTGCAGGCTGCATCGGAACGAGTCGGGATGCGGAGTCGGAGAGCACATGCAGGTCCTTCGTGGTGCCGGCTTCTGGTCTCGACCAGACAAACTGGCCACCGCTATGCTGTGAGATCGACTGGCTCGGCGAAGTCGGACGGTCGAGGGTGAAGCAAATGGAGGGAGAGGGCTGCGTAATGGAATGGAGGTTGACGTGCATCGGGGACGTGGACCTGCGGAAGAAGGAGGTGGTGGCGGTGGCGGAGGGGCAAGATGCGAAGGTGGAGGACAAGGAGGCGGCAGTGCATGGAAGTGGCCAGAGGGGTAGAGGGAGCGTAGCATCGGCCCTCTCGGCCACGGGGAGGTCCTTCTTCTCATGATCAACGCCATTTTTCTATCGCAATAGAGAGAGAAAGTGAAGGGTTTTTTTTTTTTTTTTTCAGAGAGAGAGAAAGTTCTTGGCTTGGCTGTGGTTTACGGGAAGAAGATGAAGTTTTTTTTAATTCTTTTGTTCATTTTTCAGGAAATTTGTTTTTTCATTTTCTTTTCATTTTCATTTTCATTCTATTTTTTATTTTGTAATTTTTATGTTCTATATTAGTTTATTCCAGTATGGCTGGAATGTTAAAAAATACTTAAAAGGCAGTAATATCCACGGTGTTTAAACAATAATATATATATAATAACCAAACTTTTCTAAATTGGATTAATATTGAAGTGTTCTATCAATATGGGTTGGGTATGGGTTTGATGCGAGTTGGATCGAGTATGGGTCATTAAATTTACATTACATGAAAATATGTCAAAATATGTTAAATAAGTCAATATAGGTTGGACCATATTCAATTCGATCCAAACCCGACTCAACCCACCAATTTGACATCTCTACAATCACGATCACCACTAAAAAACTAACATATTAGTTAGAGGATTATTTTTTTTTATCATATTCGACCTTATTCGAGACACCAAATATTCTATGGTCAAAAAATAAAATTTCTAGCTGTTTATGAAACCTTATACTAGTTAGTTGTTTCAGTATTTTTGTATTATTTTTCAAAGAAAATATAACATGCAAACTGTCTCCAACTTAACTCCCGAAAAGATCTATTTTCTTAATCAATTTAGACCGACGCTAAGAAAAAATGAGACATTTGTTGGTACTATTAAATGGGCTAAAGTACACTAGAAGTGCCAAAATTTGTGTACGACGCTCACTTTAGTGCCAAAACTTACAAAACAATCACTTGAGTGTCAATTTTTTTAAAAACGATCACTTAAGTGCCAACTTATTTTAAAAACTATCATTTTAGTGCCAATTTCAATTTGAGCTGACGTGGCTTATTGGAAATTCGACACGTACTATTTTTTAATTAATATCCGAGCTGACGTGGCTCGATGGAGTTGACACCGAAGTGATCGTTTTTAAAAAAAATTGGCACTTAAATGATCATTTTAAAAAAAAATTGGCACTTAAATGATCGTTTTGAAAGTTTTGGCATTGAAGTGATCATTTTTCAAAAAATTTAGCACTTAAATGATCGTTTTGAAAGTTTTGACACTAAAGTGAATGTTGTACACAAGTTTTGGCACTTGTAATGTACTTAAGCCTATTAAATGTACATACCCGTTGCATGTGTATAAAAAAGTTGCCATTTGAAAGATCAAATTTATTGCAATATCCCATACTAAACTATCCTAAAATATTATATTTAACATGAATTCTCTTTTAGGGTACGATTATTTCATAGAAAACTCCATGCAAAAGGAAAATTATTTTCAAAAAATTATTTTCCAGGAAAACGGTTTGTTTTCCTTTGTTTGGGGATGTGTAACTGAAAATGTTTTTCGATGTTTGGTTATCATTTGGAAAATGATTTCAATATCATGACTTTATATGAGGCTAAAAAAATATTCGTAAACTTTTATTTTCTTTTTGTTTTTTCCTTTGACCTTGCTAGTCATCGGGTGTGGCATCCCAGGGCGCCATCAAACACTTAACTAATCGCGCCTCGCTTTAATATGATATTATATGTATAATACACTTGGCGCATGTGGAAGACTATTAACAAAACAATAATTGGCCATACATTAACAAGACTATTGGGGTTTCACTACTTGCTTTAAACACATTCATTAAGCAATACACATAACCCTTGCAGGGCAAAAACATTTGAGTTATGTACTCATATATCCTTATAGTCAGTTTTTTTACAAAAGTTCAAACATTACTAGGAGATTAAAAAAGGGTATCCACTACTCTCGGCTAACTAATACCAACTTCAAGCTCCAATGCCAATCCTGTCTTCATAGTGTATAACATCGGCTTCATCCTTACTATTGATCGGGAAAAGGGGTATATCAAGGGGAGTGAATTGAAGCTCGGGAAGTAGGACTTTCTAACCCAATCAACTAAATCATCTATTCGTCATTTGATCGGACAAAATCTACAATGACAAATATAACATATCAAGTATAATCAACATGTAAACCACAGACAAGACACCAAAAGCAAGCAAATATGAGACTCGACAATGACTCCACACGTCATGAACTATGACCACTTATATCATGAACTTTACACACATGAGCATACACATGAGTTGTTTAGTTTCCAGATTTCAATTCTTAACTATTTTTCCATGGGACACAAGCCATGGTTACTTGAGGGATACATGCTTCAATCTCCGAGGGACACATGCCTCGATTTTGAGGGATAAACACCTCAGCTTATCATCCATGGGACACCGGCCATGGGTATTCCCTTTCTCCGGGGCTTCCGAGGGACACAAGCCTCGGGCTTCCAATGGGACATAGGCCGTGAACTTTTTGATTTCCCTTTGGCTCCCATGGGATATCATCCGAACACAAGTAGATATCAATCATCCTTATCGGGATACATACCGACGAGCTATTCAATTCATTTAGTCATATTCATATGCAAACGAATCACCAACCACACAACCTTGCACACGCACTACCAACTTGAGACTCGACAGGCAAAACTACAAATCATCCAAACACACGATTCATGTTAGGATACTTACATGTAATGCATTCCCCTACAACAACTTGACAATCCCGCACCACGAAGCACTAAATTCTCAATCAATTCCAACAGACAAACCCAAACACACAACAAGCATCCCACTCCTACACGGTCGAACACCCACACGTAAAACAACTTCAATTCTTGCTATTTCAACGACAAACAAGACCCGCTTAGCATGCCCTAAACACTATTGGCGTCATCGCATCCAATTAGGAATCTAATAGGTAATCTAGTGGAAAGGATTAGAGGTTCTATTTGCCTAGGGTCCTAAGAGAAGAGAATCTTGAATAATCGCCACGCCGAGCACCACTTGTTATCCAACTTCAATTCACTTCAAAATGGTGGCAAACGAAACGATTATACCATAGTTTCTAGTCACCCAAGACCTAAGGATGCTAGAACAAGCGACGGATCGTGCATGTAAAACTGTTTTCCCCGACATGCAAACTAGTTTTTCCCTCAACATACCTATTTCCAAAGTCGATGATTTGAAAATTTGATTGAGCCGTCTAGTGGTAGTTAGGTGTATACTTACCTTGAGATCGTACATGAAGAAAATGGGAGCTGAATTGATACAAGAATGAGCCTGGGCCACCTCTTCCCTCTTTGGGCATTGTGTGGCTAAGGCGGGCGGACAGGTGAGCGAGAGAGTAAGCGAGCGGGCTTGAGGGGTTGAGGTCATCGGAGTGAGCTCAAGGGATTATTGGCGTCGCTAGAGAGTCACCAAGAAAAGCATCATCTAGGCGATGTGCGAGCATGAGAGAACACCGAGAGAGAAATGAGGGAAGGGAGGTTGTCCCTAGTTTGGGGTGATAAAAATGAGGGAGGAGAGAGAATGGAGGCCTTATATGAAGGGGTGAGGTGGTGGCTTGGGGGCTATTCTAGGCTTCGTAAATTAATTGCGAGTCGGCTTTGTGTTGGGACCGGTTTTACCTAAAACTATCACTCAGTCAAAAACCAACGGTCCACCTAAAATTATTGTGGCCGACTATATCATAGTCTTGAATATTATACCGCTCAAAATACCAATAATCACTCAATTCCACTATTGCCATAATTCATGTACGATACTTACTATTCCACTCATAAACTTAACCCAACGTAAATCGGGTCTTCACACCGGGCCATGGCGAGGCTCGAGGCTCATTGGATGAGCGAGTGGTTGAGGTTCGAGCTTACCACAGAAGTGGATTGGCGAGGCTCGAGTTCATCGGTATTAGGTGAGGTCAAGTCACCAATCCGCGCTTATGGCTAGTTACCGGCCGTCTTCAAGGCCCAACAACTAGGATGTTCAAAAGAATTGAGAATCGCCTAGACCAAACCGAATCAATTAGTTCCCGACTCCGGTTTGGAATCGACCACCCGGACCAGATCGATTTATATGGTATTTTGAACCGGTCGTGCTTTTTCCACTCCTCGTTTGGCTTCCGCACTCCGTTATATGGTATTTCGATCATTTTATCCCTTACTTTTTTTTTAATCTTTCACATGCTTGTGCTATACCGACTCAAATGTGGGCCTATTTGTTGTCCCTCTTTTTTTTTTTTTTTGTTTCTTCTCCTTCTTTGACTTTCCTTCTTGCTCTGCTCATGTGTTGGAATAGTTTCATCGTCGCTTCTTCATGTCTTTTCTCCGAGACCTCCATGCACACTACTAACTAGGCGGTTTTGGTCTACACCCATTGGTTTTTTTTATTCTCGGACTACAAGTAAGAAGAGTTATCCAAATTCGAAATTAAGGTCCATTGGGAACTTCAAGCTACTTGGCAAGCCCAAGAAAATGCAATTGCAACGAAAATTGAATCTGCCTCCAAATTGGGACCATTATAAGGAATAAGAAATCGGTTCGGCTCTCGAAGAGAATAGTGAGATTCAAGTTTCTTATATTTTGGTGCTGAAGAGTAAATGGACAGATTATCGATGTTTAATTATTGAGGCTCATTATGAAGGCTTGTTTCGGATAACCCTTGTCTGGATAGGATCTCTGCTAATAGCCGTGTCGAGGTAACGATTGGGTTGTCCATGTGCTTTTGCTTCCGCATTCGTAAGCGCCGAAATGATACCTCGACCAAACCCGAACACCTCGTGAGAGGCATGATGCTTCTACTGCGCTCTCGACTTAGTGCTCTCTCGACCTGATATCGATTAGAGCCGAAATCGGCTTAGATCATGAGGTTTTGGTGTCATGGGGGATGTTTGATGATGTCCCAGGCACGTCAACCTCAATTCGACCCTAAATTTTTATTTAACACTTTAATTCATGCGGAAGCGTAAATTCAATTGTCAACTATCCAATGATCACGGTAAGAAGGAAAACTACACATAACATACATACATGAACAAGCCTACCATTTTGTTAACATATCACGCATTTCATTTAGATTACTTATCTTTGTATATGCTTCTATCTACATATATTATCAATCTGGGCAAGGCTACGCCTATCTCCTCTAGTGGCGATGGTAGTCCAAAAAGTCATCATCTCAATAAGTCATGAATATTTGCAAGTCGTAGCGGTAAGGCCAATCGGTATGCCAATTTCCCAATCCTTTGTAGGATTTCAAATGGTTCTACGTACCTTGGACTCAACTTACCCTTCTTCCCGAAGCGTGACACGCCTTTCATGGGTACCACCTTCAGGAAAACATGGTCGCCTACTTGAAATTCTAATGGTTTCCGCCGCTTATCAGCATAACTCTTTTGGCGGCGTTGAGCTGTTCGTATGTGATTTCTAATAGTCTATATAGCTTATATAGCAATTTGCACTAATTTTGGACTACAAGTTTCTTTTCCCCGACTTCGTCCCAACATACTAGAGTTCTGTAAGCTTTTCCATATAATGCCTCAAAGGAAGTCATTCCTATGCTTTGTTGGTAACTATTATTATAGGCAAATTCCGCCAAATGAAGATGGTCATCCCGGTTTCCTTTGAAATCTAGGACGCATGCCCGTAACATATCCTCCAGCATTTGAATAGTCCTTTCTGACTAGCCATCGCTCCGTAAATGGCATGCTATACTAAATTGGAGTTTGGTTCCCAATGCTGCCTAAAGACCTCACCATAAAGTAGCAGTAAATATAAGATCATGGTCCGACGTGATTGTTACTGGAATTCGGTGCAAACATATTATCGGCTTGATGTATAAATCCACGTAATTTTTTCGGTGAATAGTTTTTCCTTATTGGTGAGAAGTGAGCAGACTTTGTCAATCAATCAACTATTACCCAATTGAATCATTTCCCTTTCGCATTTGGCAATCCCAAAATAAAGTCCATCATGACATGTTCTTACTTCCATTTCGGTATTTCAAGCGGTTGTAGTAATCCTTCCAATTTGCAATGATGAGCTTTTTACTTGTTGGCGTGTTAAACATTTAGCAACGTACCTTGCAATATTTGCCTTCATACCACTCCACTAATAATGTTAGCGGAGATTTTAATACATTTTGGTGCTTCTCGGATGGATACTATAATGGCTACGATGTGCTTCTGATAAAATCTCCTCTTTAAGCTTGTCATTGTTAGGTACGCACAATCGCCCATGGAACATAAGAGTGCCATCTTCAGTTACTTGGAACTCGGGTTCTTTTCCTTTCTCAACTCTTTTCCAAGTCTTCATCAACTCTGCATCCATCAGTTGTAGAGATTTAATTCTCTGCCGTATATCCGACTTGGATCCGTAATGTAGTGAATAGTCTACATAAATTTTCCTCTTCATCAAACTTGAATTTCGAGTCTCAAACTTCAGCATGTAATGTCCATTCTTTAATTACCAATGTCACAATAGCAAACTTGCGACCGAGAGCATCGGCAACTTTATTAGCTTTTCCGGGACGATAGATAATATTATAATAATAGTTCTCGAGTAACTCCATCCATCGCCGTTGCTACATGTTCAATTCTTTTCGGGAGAATAAGTATTTAAGGCTTTAATGATGGGTGTATATTTCAAATTTCTCTCCATATGGAAAATGTTTCCAAATCTTCAAAGCAAAAATGATGGCAACTAACTCCAAATCATGAACTGGCTAGTTAAGTTCATATGGCTTAAGTTGCCTTGATGTGTAAGCTACTACCTTGCCGCGTTGCATTAACATACAGCCTAGCCCCTTATGCGAAGCATCTCTATAAATAACTAACCCACCTATTGCTGATGGTATTGTTAGAAGAGGCACGGTTGTCAACTTTCGCTTGAGTTCTTGAAAGCTCTATTCACACTTCTTCGTCCACTCAAACTTAACATCTTTCTTTGTTAATCCTGTTAAGGAGGCGGCAATCATAGAGAACCGTTCTACAAATCTTCGGTAATATCCTGCTAATCCCAAGAAATTGCAGACCTCCATAACCGTCGTTGGTCTTGGCCAATTTATCACTACTTCCACTTTAGCCGGATCTACCGATATGCCTTCACCCGATACTACATGGCCTAAGAATATTACACGGTTTAACGAAAATTCACATTTATTAAACTTGGCATAAAGATTGTTTTCCCCAAAGCACTTGTAAGGCCGTTCTCAAATGCTACTTGTGTTCCTCCTCGTTCTTCGAGTATACTGGTATATGGTCCGTGAACACAATAATAAAACGATTAAGGAATGCCTTAAATACCCGATTCATTAAATCCATGAAAGCTGCTAGCCCATTTGTCAACCCAAATGACATCATTGTGGGTTCATAATGGCCGTAACGAGTTCTAAAGGCCATTTTCGAAATATCTTCTCGCTTAATCCTCAACTAATGATATCCGGACCTTAAATTGATCTTAGAAAATACTGATGCTCCTTGAAGCCGATTGAATAAATCATCAATCCTTTGTAAAGGATATTTGTTCTTGACAATCACTTGGTTCAATTGTCGATAGTCGATGCAAAGGCGTAACGACTCGTCTTTCTTTTTCACAAACAAAACCGGCGTACCCCACAATGATGTACTTGGCCGAATAAAGACTTTATCAAGAAATTCTTGCAAATGTACTTATAACTCCTTTAATCCCGAGGGAGCCATCCTATAAGGGGCCTTAGAAATTGGTTCCATACCCGGAGCTAGCTTAATAGTAAATTTAACCTCTCTCTCTGGAGGCAATCCCGGTAATTCTTTTGGAAAGACATTTGAGAATTCTCATATAAACGGAATATCTTCCAACTTATGTTCTCGTTGTGACTTGTCCTTCATTGTTGCTATATATCCTTGACAACTGTCACTAAGGAGTTCGGTTGCTTCGGTTGCAAAAATTATGAGTGTCGAATATCTACCTCTATTTTCGACAAACTCATAATGAGGGAACTTAGAGGAATTAAAATGGATCTCCTTCTGATAGCAGTCTACTTTGGCTTGTTGTCGTTGGAGTCAATCCATTCCAATTATGGGATCAAAGTCATATATGTCTAAGATGATCAAATCTATCTTTCCTTCTTGACCACCTACGTCAATTCTACATTCCTTACATACCGATGTTATCGGCATCTCTTCATTTAATGGTGTAGAGACTCTTTAGAATGCTTCAAGAGGTCTAGCTTCTAATCCAACTAAATTCACAAATTATTTGGATATAAAGGAGTGAGTGGCACTAGTGTCAAATAATGCATGGGCGGCACAATTATTAATAAAGATCATACCTATTACAATGGTCTTAGAATTTTCAGCATCCTCTTAGGTAACATCATAAACTCGTCCTTGAGTTGGTGGCCGTTGAGCATTTCCTTGATGTGTTACTTATTGTGGCCGTTACTATTGCTTGCTGTTGCGGACAATCTTTTATTAAATGACCATGTTGTCTACATTGAAAGATGCTTCGGTTTGCACCCTACAAGGAGCGCTACCATGTTGGAGCGCTACCATGTTGTCTCCCATAGTAATGGCAAGTTTCACTTTGAACACCACTTGGTTCTCTCCTCTTCTTATTTGACGTAAAGGATTGCTTCCCCTTAAACCTCTTGTCATGATTCACAATTCGAGGGAGAGCTCGATCATAGTTTAACGTAGAGGCCACGTGTTCCACCATGTGTCTCTCTATCATTTGAGCTCGAGCATATAACTCATTATAATCTCGAAGATTCAATGGTACTACATGGTCTTGCGGAATTCCATCTAGTCAAAGGTCTTGTTCAGTCCTACTTCGATTGGATCTACCTTGGTAACTCATGATGTCGTATGGCCAAATAGTTAAGAGAGGGAAAGTTTCAACACAACCATTGCCGACATTAGTAACAATACAAAACACATAATAATGAAGTTTACTCAACAATCACATGCACTTGGTATTTCCTAACCATCTAGCTCATGACTCCAACACACCTTATTACTCCAAGTATAAGCCCCGCTCTAATACCAAATAAGGGTGTGACACCCTAACCCAGCCCGAACACCACGTGAGAGGCATGATGCTTTTGTTGCGCTCTCGGCTTGGTACTCTCTTGACCTGATATCGATTAGAGCAGCAATCGGCTTAGATAGTGAGGTCTTGGTGTCGCGGAGGAGGTTTGATGACATTCCAGGCACGTCAACCTCAATTCAATCCTAAATTTTTATTTAATACTTTAATTGATGCATAAGCGTAAATTTGATTGTCAACTATCCAATGATCACAGCAAGAAGGAAAACTACACATAACAAATATACATAAACAAGCCTACCATTTTGTTAACATATCACCCATTTCATTTACATTACTTATCTTTGTATATGCTTCTATGTACACATATTATTGATCTACGCAAGGCTACGCCTATCTCCTCTAGCAGCAATGGTAGTCCAAAAAGTTATCATCCCAAAAAGTTATCCTTCCTCCCTTATCAAAAGCTAATGGCCTTCCTTAGCCGATTCATATGTCTTGCGGCCACCCATCGCCGTTGAAGCCCGACGGTCCATTGAAGTCACGTATCGGACCTAGCAAATATTTGCCAAACACAATGTACCATGCCACATAGCTGAAAGGGGCCTAATGGCCTATACCCTCCTCTACATACAAGGTCGTAAGGTAGCGTCGGAAAGTGGTATCACTCTCTACATCTACTATGTCAACATGCGTGATCTCGATTGACATAACGAGGCCAAAGCGTGGAGGTGGGACAACAACCATACCTACAAGTCTGAAAATTAAAGGAATGAGAACAACTTCTCGGTAAGTAAACGTCTAAGCCTGAGTTAAGAAGTTGGCTAACACTAAACTCATGAAACAAGCAATCAATCATAAATTATCAAGAACACATTATTGGCTTGACTTTGTGAGCAATTGTAAACTAGTATGCAATCCTCATCATTTCATGTTCATCCCATGCTTTTCACGGGCCCACCCGTCCACTCTTGACGAGGCATCTCGATGTTCACATTTCCATATTCCGAGGCATCCCGTAGGGCAACCCATCCGTGGCTCAAGAGAACATTTTCGTCGTTCCGTTCGATTCGTCCCATACCAAACCTCACGGTTGGGACACGCTCGCTCGCCCACGAATGAGGTCATTCATATCATGTCATATTATATCAGTAACCTCAACCACCATAGGCGGCGAGTCATGAGCGAAAGCATGCAAGATCACAATTTTCTCTTGCAAGCACGCAAGTTCAACACTAGCCTCATATCTTAACTAAGGTTTAGAAATTTACTTACATATCTTGTTAGCAAGAACTATTAAAAAGAAACAAGGCCCGAAATTAGCGGTGGCGGATGATGTTCGTGCGACGGTGGTTCGGCGTGTGAAGGTAGCGGTGGTTTTAGTGGTAGCGGTGAAGAGATAAGCCGAGAGATGGAGGAGAGAGAGAGAGAGAGAGAGAGAGAGAGAGAGAGAGAGAGAGAGAGAGAGAGAGAGAGAGTGGCATGAAAATGGGGTAGGCTCAAGAAAGCTCTTGGGTAATTTATGCCCCTTCTTGACTTGTTCTCTAAGCCAGATTTATCTTTTATACTTTCCATGTGGCATCGTCTTATTCTAATCATTTGCCACCTAAGCTCTAATGATTGAAGATGTAATGATTATAGGTCCATATGGCTTATTAATAATTTAGCCACTTAGCTAATCTAATGGGCCTAAGAAATTAGCTTGGACATTTGTCTAATAAACACTATGGAACCTTCTTCTTATGCCACATGCCCCTATGAGGTGTTATTCTCTTGTGCCACATTCCCCCATGAGGTGTCCACTTTTTAATGAAATCTAATTATTCCATGATTATTCTCTAATCACAACTAAGGTCCTCTAATGACATTGGTCAACTTAAGATCACTACTAATAGTAATTTGGGCATTCTAATGACATGAGTTATGATTACCCAAAGATCCCGTAATCTTTTTAGAAAAATGTGTTTGACTTAGTCAAAGATATACTAATCATTATATAAGATCTTGTTTGACTAGTCAAAGATTTGGTAATCATTACGGAAGATTCTATTTGACTATTCAAAGATTTGCCTAATCATTACAAAAGATTTTATTTGACTTTTCAAAGATTCTGTAATGATTGTAGAAGATTACGTTTGACCCAATCAAAGATTTACTACTAATGACAGAAGATTCTCTTTGACTCAATAAAAAATTTGGTAATGATGACCGAAGATTTGGTAATCATTTGCTCTCTAATCATTGGTTGCAACTCATGCCAATAAGGTGACAAGGATACATAGGAACTACTTGTCGTCATACAAGGGAGCTAGTATAGTCTTGCCATAATCATAGGTACCGTTTTGATTGAGATCAATTCGAGTCCTTGACTGCCCATCATGGCTAGCGTATAACCGATCCATGATAGATGTGCGATTAGCTCGCCATCGGACACGGCCGGGCGCACTAAGTGGCACGGCCAAACGCACTATTTGGAACATCTAGGATATGTTACGTGACCATCGGGGTCAAGTTCTTCCACGTCTTGTTTATTTTAAGGTCAAAATCACCCGATCCAAACCGAGCGTACAATCGAACACAACCGAGTTAGCCTTTCATGACCAATTTGCAATTGATGCAAGATTGGCTTATCTCGATCCATAATCCTTTCACGAAATAATGCACAGCTTAGGATGATCAATCCATGATCGACGTATGTTCGGCACGGGGTCCTAGTGAAACTCATTCCTTTGACCAATCCATGGTTAGCTCGTATATCGGCACTCTGCTAGTTCGCAATCGCTTCTGAAATCAATCCTTGGCCAAGAGATCTATTTATAGTCGATGCGTGGCTGAACAAGATCGATCCGGGTTAGGTTCACTATTGAACCATACTCCGTTTAGGGTTGCTACATAATTGGTGCCCTAATTAAATGCATAATCGGGCGACACCGTGGCATGGTCACTTGCGGACCATGCATATCCGAACATCGAACTCAACCATGATTTGCTCTTAGGCCGGGTGGATTATCTCATTCTCCGATCATCCACGGGTTCAAGCCGCATCTCTCCCGTTACTTAAGCTTGAATTGGCCCTAAAATGTAGGGTGTCACAACTCTCCCCCTAATAAAATTTCGTCCTCGAAATTTACGACGACACCTGGTTATTGGAACAAGTGTGAGTATTCGAGCCTCATCGTATCCTTGTTCTCCCATGTTGCCTATTCTATACCGTGGTACTGCCATATGACTTTTACAAGGGGAATGGTCCATTTTCGTAAGACTTGCTCCTTCCTATCCACAATCCGCACCGGCTTTTCAACACATGTTGTTCTATCATCTATTTCAATCATTTCAAAATCAAGCACATGTGCTAGATCGGGCTCATATTTTCTTAACATTGAGACATGAAACACGTCATGAATATTTGCAAGTCATGGCGGTAAGGCCAATCGGTATGCCAATTTCCCAATCCTTTCTAGGATTTCAAATGGTCACACGTACCTCGGACTCAACTTACCCTTCTTCCCGAAGTGTGACAAACCTTTCATGGCTGACACCTTCGGGAAACTCATGGTCACCTACTTGAAATTCTAATGGTTTATGCCGCTTATTAGCATAACTCTACTAGCATCTTTGAGCTGTTCGTAGGCAATTTCTAATAGTCTATATCGCTTATATAGCAATCTACACTACTTCTGGACCTACAAGTTTCTTTTCCCCGACTTTGTCCCAACAGACTAGAGTCCTACAAGCCTTTTCATATAACGCCTCAAATGGAGCCATTCCTATGCTTTGCTGGTAACTATTATTATAGGCAAATTCCGCCAAATGAAGATAGTTGTCCTAGTTTCCTTTGAAATCTAGGATGCATGCCCGTAACATATCCTCCAACGTCAATTCATAGTCAACGTGTGGTTGAACAAGATTGATCCGGGTTAAGTTAGTGATCGAACCATGCTCGGTTTAGGGTTTTTCGCACAATCGGTGCCCTCATTGAATGCATAGTCGGGCGACACCGTGGCACGGTCACTTTCGGACCATGCATGTTCGAACACCAAACTCAACCATGATTCGCTCTTAGGCCGATTTCCACGGTTAGTGGATTATCTCTTTCCCCGATTGTCTGCGGGGTTCAAGCCGCATCTCGCCCGTTACTTACGCTTGAATTGGCCCTAAAATCTAGGATGTCATAGATGGGCCAACTCGCAATTCGAGATCATCCTCTTCCGCTTCCACTAGTTCTATCTTGTTGATGCAAACACTCCTTGGAGCATGAGTTCTAGAGTGTGAAAGAATGTTCCGTTACTAAAAGATCGACTACAACACAAATAGCACAACATTAGCAACCAAAAAAGGAAATAAAAAATTGCAGTCAAGAAACTAGGAAAAAACATGCACAAAAAGTAATATATGGGCCACGAAATAGATCTAAGTGAGCTTGTTTTTTTCTTAAAATCAAGCCCGAGTCCATGTTTTCTTTAGCCTCAACCTAGCCCCAACTTTTTTCTGCTCTTCTTCGGATGACGACGTCTTCCGTAGAGACAATGAGAGAAAAGAAGAGAGGCTCGACCAAGAGAGAGAAAGAGAGAGAAATCTTCACGCCTCTTCGATCCGGACTCCATATAAGCTGAAACAATGCCGTTTTGCAATGCTAGGTAAGAATCAAAGCCTTTATTAATCTAAATAGGAAAAAATTTTGAATTTAGGGCAAAATTCGAAGTTTTGTCGAATCTGAGTTATTGCATTTGATTGTGTAGTTGTCCGGCAGCATTTATATATAAAAATGAAATTTTAGCGTGTTGTAAAGCCGTTGGATATGATGGATCTTGATTTGAAGCTACAATTTTCCCGGAATGAGTTTTGAAGTTCGGCATACCGCTGTACTATTTCGAACAATATAAGTTGGGGGCCGATATCTTCAGTTTTCAATTGTCTTTTAGGTTGGCCATATTTGGGATTTTGTAGTACATTGAATGAGCTTCATTTTGACTATAAGATCACTTAAAATGGAGCTCGGTAGAGGGAGTTATGGCATTAACGAATTTAGTACACAAGCTGTCCATAGCGGACAACGATAGGTTTTTGCAATGGGCGAGCTCTCGTTGGCATGTAGGTTTCGCTCTATTGTTAAAAAGGTGTAGTTTAGTCGAATTGTGCACTAAAGTGGCGTGTTACTTGATTTTGATCTATTTTTTCGAATATTTGATAGGATTTAGGACATTGTGCTCAAGTAATTCTTGTAGGTGCATTCAAATACTATTGGCGTTGTAAATCTCCTCGGCTTACACATTTATTTTTTGCCGACGATGTTCTCTTGTTTGCCGAAGGAAACCTCCACACCATCAACTTGTTAAAGGAAGGATTTCATCTCTTCTCCAATGGTCGGGGCTGCAACGAATCATATGAAGAGTGAATTCTTCCTCTCGATGGATGGGCATTAAAGAAAGGATTCAACTATGCCTTCATTTCCAAGAATGTACGTTACCGTTTCGGTACCTAGGAGTTCCGTTATTGCCTCAAGGATATCAAAATCTGATTGTGCTGCATTGATAAATGCTTGACGTCAGAGCGCGATCGTGGACCCAAAGATACTTATCTTATGCTGGAGATTGCAATTGGTAAATCGTCTTGCATTCTTGCATGTGTTTGGGCCTGGTTTTTACTCTCCCAAATCAATCTTGCATGGGTTGAAATTGTTCTTATGGAAAGGCCGGACTTAGGGGTCGGAGGGGCCAAGGTCTCATGGAGAGATATTTGCTTCCCAAAGGATGAGGGGGGCTGGGGATACGTTGGCTACTAGGTGATCGACTCTCTCTCAAGCATATATGGATCCTCTTCGACAAAGAATCGCTTTGGTGTAAATGGATACACTCCAACTCCTGAAGAAGTCTAACTTTTGGATAGCAACTAGACCGGGATATGTTCTTGGGCTTGGAAGAAAGTATTAGACCTCCGGTCGGTTTTTACTGATTCGGATGGAGAATCGGTGATGGTCATACCACATCGTTTTGGTTTGATCATTGGCATCAAAATGGACCTCTCTATAAACATTTCCCAGGTGACATATGCCGATCTAGAATCGTCGCGAGTAACGGTTCGGGACTTCTACGACGGTTTGGTCTTTCTACTATCCTTGACAGATGTTACGGTGGTTAGGGGCCTCTCCTACCTTTATACGGAAAAGGAAGACGAGTCTCGGACGCCGCATTCTTGGTTTGTTTATGGGATTTCCTAAGAATCCATGGACAACATGCCCATTGGCACTCCTTTGTATGGGACAAGCATTTGCGCCTGCAGCTTTTCTTATGTGGCTGCCTCCCTGTCGACTACCTGTGTACTTTTGATCCAATACCGTAGGATTGATGTTGGTGTTTGTGCATTATGTGTGGACGGCTGGTAAACCATGTCTTTACATGCATATTACTCACGGCTTCGCAGCGGTTTGGGGAAAGAATGGGCATGGATTGATCACATTCGGTGGGTTAGGACCACTTAGGTAGCCCATCCTTTTGCACCGCATTGTAGATTTGCCTTTGGAGCCTTATGCCATATCATTGGATGGGAGGAACAACATTATATTCAAAAACAAACACCTTTTCCACCGGCTATCTTAGTGCATCTCACCAAAATGTTTAGAGACAAAGTCGTTTTCTAGCGCCCATTCGAGACCACCCGCATAATAGAAGCATTCGGGCGAATTGGGGACTATCCACCACCATTTTTAAAAACCCCGGGAAATTTTTAGTAGATCACCCATGGCCCTTTTCTGTTCATTCCAGTGCGCAAATGGTGTTTGGGTGTATCACTTTGGGTATGTTGTCTAGCTCCTCATTAGCTTAGGGACAGTTCTCTACAAGAATGACCATATCCCACTTTTCTGCTACTTCGAGGTTCATCTTCGCATCATACCGGATCATTGCTCAAGGCTGCCTTCTGCGTGCTTCTCCCAACTTATCCTTTTGGCGTTGCGTTATGTCTGTTCATCAGCGATGTTTCACCTCAATCCTGCTGTCCTTACCAAAAGAGTGCTCCTACTCTTATTTGTTCTTCTTGCAACTCCGATCGGAAGCTTTCATTTTGCTCGAATCCCTTTGTTTCTTTCGGCATTTTATGCTTTCTCTTTGCTTTGTTTCTTTCGTCTCTTTGGGCTTTGTGTGGCCGTTTCCTCCCGTTGGTTGGTTTCGGCTTGTTTTATGTGCTTGCTAAGCTTCCATGTATTTTGCAACCGACTCACCGCTGACCCCTCTCTGGCACTATAGGTGCCACTTATGGTTCAGGGGTTTTGTGCTCGGTTTTTCTACTTGTACCTAGTCTTTTTGAAAAGTTCAATATACTCTTACCTTACCAAAAAAAAAAAAATTCTTGTAGGTTGGTGTTGTCTTTATCGGGTGAGTGATACTATTTCTTTTTTGGTTTTTGTAAAACTCATATTTTGGAAAAATGATAAGAATGTGATTAAGTATCATGTAGTTTGATATTCCTTTGAAATGAAAGAAAAATTGGTGCTTAGAGCATATTGGATGCATAAAACTGGTTCTAGCATTTACTACCGTTTGTCATTGAAAAAGCTATAATAACTTTTGAACATAACTTAGACTGATTTGTATAAATGGTTTGTGAAGCATTTTATGAAAAGAATTATGGAGGTTATCGGTATGTGATTTCGATTCATGAAATGTGCTTGATACTTTGAATCTTGAAAATTACATGTTTTTTGTTTATAAAATCGATTTGTGACATATATTGTAGTTTATGATGAAGATTATATGAAATGGCTTGTGATCATTTTGTGATATTGATTCTAAGTTGGCTTGTGATATGAGAATGATGTTGTTGTGAGTTTATATGATGCTCAAGATCATTGTGAAACCAGTTGGGGGGTTTGTGGGTATGAGCATACTAGTTTAGGATATTCTTGTAGGTCAAGCCACCGGCATCATGGATGGAGACCTTGCTAAGGGGGAATCTTCATCGCCTTTTTTCACGGGGCATTATGCGTGACTATGGTTAGATCCTTAAGCACGAGATTGGTCAATGGATGGACCACATACGTATATTTTTAACGAGATTGATCAATGGGTTATACCATTGATAGTTTTTTGATCTTATGGTTTAAAATGGATACTGTTGCTATGAATATGTTATGTTGAAGTAATGTGTAACTCGTTTTGATCTTAAGGGTTTGTTATGTTCCGAATTTGGTGTAAATAAGTTATATTTAGAGTATTAAATATGCATAGTGATTGTTTGATCCACTCGGAAGAAATATATTACTCATTAAGTTGTGTTAGCTCACTCCTTTCATCTTACTTGCCTTTCGGGTTCAGCGACCCGCAAGTAGGACATGAGTATAGCGTTAGCATGAGGAATTTTAGGGAGTGGGATTTTATGGTATGAAATGTACATAGTCGTGTTGAGCTTTTGAGATAGTTCTTTTTGTTGTATTTGTACATAAATCTTTTGATGGTTTATAGTAAGCTCTGTTATTGTAACCAAATGACCTTTTATAGAATATATGCATATGGATGTATATTTTGATATCAAACTGAGTTTTGGTTACATTGAGGTTGCTTCCTTTGGGTGAAACAATGGCCGTGTTATGGCCCTTGTTATAGTAGATTTGGGGCGTAGCATTTGTCTAAATCAGAGCATAGGTTATTATCTTTATGGATATAGACATGAGACATTGTGAGACAGTGTAATAGATTTTAATGCACTAGTCTATTAGATACTAAAGTGTAGTTTTGCTTCATTCTTGGATCCAGGTAATCATAGGTTTTGGCTTAAAGCCGCTGGCTAATTATCACAAGAGCAATAAGGGTAAGGGAGCTATTACTTTCGATTCTAGGGATGTGCTTTGAGGTTCTAGAGGTAGGGCATCGACAAGAAGACTAGAGGATACATGAGCAGACTCTCATGAATCAATAGAGGAGAGCCAGCAACCAAGGACCCAAAATAATGATGGGAAGACTAATCCTCTTGCTTGAGAGTTGAATGGGTTCCCGAGGAGAAGAAAGTTGACTTCGCTACCCAATATTTAGAAGGTAAAGCCGAGTATTGGTGGGAGGGAATGAGGTTCGCTCTTGGAGACAAGGACATTATTATTTCTTGGAAGGGCTTTAAGGAAGCTTTCAACGCTTAATGCTTTCCACAGTCATTTCAAGCACAGAGAAACGCGATTTTCAACATATATCACTAGGTGATTTTATTGTTCTAGAGTATGTAGGTTGCTTTAATCGGATGAGTAGATTTGCGAGGTGTTTGGTGGCCGATGAGAAGGAAAAAGCTAAACATTCCTTGGAGGACTTCGGCCTGAGATTCATTTTACACTTGCGTTTCTTTTAATAACAACTTATAAAGATGTCTTGGAATGAGTAGTCAAGATTGAACAAGAGATTTCTAAAAGCAGCACATAGGGTGCTCCTCAAGCATAAAAGGTCGAGTTCATTCATTTTCAAGAAAGTCATGTAAGTGACAGCAGAAAGCAGAGAAGCATTAGCAGGCTTGAAAAGATGAAGCGTCAAGCTACTTAAGGCCTTTGCATTACATGTGGGAGACATCAAGGTAGTTCTTGTTACCGCAAAACAAGAACATGGTTTATTTCCACAAATATGGGGCATATGGTGCGATTGTCCCACATAGAGGATTGTACTTGCAGGTGGTAGAGGATGCTTCATACATAGACAACCTGGGTATGTAGCACCTATTTATTCTATGAGAAAACTAGCCTCTTCAGCTGGTATGCCCCAAGAAAATCAACAAACTCAGAAGATGACCAAGAAAGTTTTTGCTATGACGAAAGAAGATGCATCGGTGTTTAACACAATCGTCGCAAGTAATATTTCAATTGCTTTGCGGTGTGCTTATGCATTATTTGACTCCGGTTCTACGCATTTCATCATTTATATTGAATTCGCGAAGAAACTTGATGTGTAGGCCAACCTTCTTGAATATAAATTATATGTTGATACTCCTACCGATGATTTCTTAAATTATAGTTCATGACTTTGATGGATTCTGACTCCATTGTTACGCAAATAAATCCTTAAAATTGTTGAAAAAATATGGCTGAATGGGATGAACAATAAAATTAGGCTTTGAGGCGTGAAAATACTCTCTTTAAGGATTTATTTGCCCCATAATGTTACTAATGGTTTCTGGCAAATATTTTCAAGGGTACAACAAAGTCTCGATGGGAATAATAGATAGCAATTCTGATAATTCTCCAAGATCTCTCAAGAGAAACAATTGGAACAATGGCTGTGTATCATTTTGAGAAAACGAAAATTTCAAAAGTTACAAAAAGAAAATGAACCGAATCTCTCAATATATAATAGTTGAAGAAAGATAACTTTTCATGTCTCAAAAACTATTATTTGAACACAACTATTCGTATCCAAAGAACACTCAGTTTTGAACACACCTCTTCGTGTATAAGGAACAGTTAATTCGGACACAACTTTTCATTGTTTGGAAAAATAGTTTATTCGGACACAACTCTTCATTGTCCGAAAACTGTCTCGTCTGAAAAATTGCAACTCTTGGTCATAAAAAATTAATTAAAACTCAAAATAAATTGATTAAAGAGAGCTGCAACTCCTAAGTAAATAGTCTCACCGTTCATTAGAAATCAATAGTTTATTATTATTATAATTTTAAAAAATAAAAATTAAAAAGATTGTTGATTAGTGCTAATAATTTATTATCATTATAGTTTCAAAATTGCGCAATCACACATAAATATAGTAGGGTCTAACTCATTTGCCCAATTCTTTTTTTTTTCTTTTTAAAATACTACAATAGCCTTCTAACTTATAAATTGACTTGCACTCTTCCGTTTCTCTTATGTGGGACACAAAAAAAGGCACTTCTATTTGTTTTACTAACAAACTTCAACAATTATTACAACAGCCCTAGAAGGTGTAGAATCTCTCCACAAAGGCTAATTTACTTAGAGCAACAAAGGAAAAAAAGCAAGACCTCAGAATGAGCAATCAATATCATTTTCATGCAAGTGCTACCAAATAATTCTAATGATTTGCGCCAAGCAAATACAAAAACTCTCGTGGTTTGCAACTTTGCAGCTGCTACCTCTAGGATACTTTCGACAATCCATGTGATTTCTATCAATATATTATCCTTTTCATAGCAACTCAACTCGACCATTCAGTCCTTCCAAAAAAAAAAAAAAACCAACACTCAATCCAGCCTTTCGAGATTAAACATATTTTTCGGGAAAATGACACTAGAAGTGCCATAACTTGTGTACGGCATTCACTTGAGTACCATAACTTTCAAAATGTTCACTTAAGTGCCATAACTTTCAAAAATCGTTCACTTGAGTACCATGTCGGAGTAAAATCGTTCACTTGAGTACCACGTCGGAGTAAAATCGTTCACTTGAGTGCTACAATAACTTTTCCAGCGTGCCACGTCGGCTTTCCGGCGTGCTACAGTAACTTTCCGACATGCCATGTCAACTTTTCAGCGAGCTACAGTAACTTTTCCGGCATGTCACGTCAGCTTTTCCGACCGCCACGCCAACATGGCACTCAAGTGAACGATTTTTGAAAGTTATGACACTTAAGTGAATGTTTTGAAAGTTATGGCACTTAAGTGAACACCGTACAAAAGTTATTGCACTTCTAGTGTACTTTTCCCCATATTTTTCCCTTGTCCAAAATGAAAAGCTCGATATTGCCAGCTTAGCAAAGAAAAAGAAAAATAAATAGGACAACACCATCAGGTGGACTTTTCCTTTTCGTAAAAGTAAGAGCAACAGATGCTATATGATAGCTATGTTAGAATATATAAATGACAACAATAATAGAGCACGCCTTCATCAAACAGCTTAAACTTTTAGAACAGTTGACAATGGTATCACGAAATCTCACTTGGTATCAGAGCCGGTCCTAAGTTCATATATTTTAGGCCATTATTTACCTCCCCAATTACATATTTCTACACTTTAGGCCCCTATTTACCTCCTCAATTGCATGTCTCGCCTACACAGGAGGGGACAATTATATCAAAGCAGAAGGTCCCGAGTTCAAATATCCACGTCCCTATTTGCCTCCCAAATTGCATGTTTCAAAGCTCTAGGCTAAGGCCAAAGTCCAGCCTACACATGAGGGGAGTGTCAGAATATATAAATGATAATAAACCACACCTTTCGTCTAATAATTTAACCTTTTAAAAAGGTTGAAAATGGTTTCACAAAATCTCACATGATATCAGAGTAGAAGGTTCAAAATTCAAATCTTCTAGGCCCCTATTTGCTTTCCCAATTGCTTAGTTACATGCTTTAGAGCGAGGCCAGAGTCTAGTTTACGCATAAGGGGAATGTTAGAGTATGTAAATAGTAATAAATCATGTCTTCATTTAACATCTTAACATTTTAGAACAGGTAGCAGTGGCCCTAAAAAATTTCACAAGGTATGGACCCACATAATGACACCTCATCAATGTGTCAAACTTGCAATACTATACCGTAAAGGCCGAAGAAGACGTCATGTTTTTACGGTGCTGATCTTATGGGTCATCATATGTTGGATAAGCAATAATAGCTTTTCCAATCATGCTAGCAGCTGCATCCATTTCACCCTACCGGAGAAAAGAAGAGGAGAAGGCGGAGAAGAAAGAAGAAGAAAGTCAGAAGTAGCTTGAGCAAACTTAGTCGTGCAATGATGGTTTTAGATTGAGAGAGAAGCGATGATTTAGAGGAATCAGGCAACTTTCGACGGACTTCGCTGTAAGCCTCGTGGACTGGGCTTATTCTTGAGCTTTGTATGCACTTCGGTTCTCATAATTTCGCTGATTATTCTTTTTTTTTTAAATTGATTCTTTATTTTTTATTTTTCACTTTTGGAAAAAAATCACAAAATATTTCAAACTATGTCCACTGCGACGCATTTACCTTTAACCCTTTTTTTTTTTGCGACATCAAAATCTCAAGTTATGCCCATTGTCATGCATTTACCATGAATTTTTTCTTGTGACATAAAAAACTATGAACTTGTACCTATGTGACACGTTTACTCTCCATCAATATTCCGTCAAATGATTTTTCAACGTCTTTCTTATTTCACTTAAGTTGTGTGAGTGCTATCTCAACATCATTTGCTTTTCGACATCCATATAGGTAGGGTTTTAGCTATTTTCATTGATGAAATTTTGATAGTTTGAGATTTTTAATGTCATAAAAAAGTTTAAAGTAAATATGTTACAATGAGAATGATTTCATGTTTTTAATGGCAATTGGCCATATAATGAGAAAAAGCCACACAAAACCTAAGAAAATGCCCCTGTTGGCCCCTCGGCGAGAGCCGCGAAGCCCTCGCCAACTAGGGTGAGGGTTGGCCCTTACCGGATCCGGCAAGGTGAGGACTTCATGACGACCTTGCTTTTGGTCGGTGAGAAGAGCCAAGTGCACCCCAACCACTGGCAATTGCCGTAGAGGGAAATACAAGAAAGAACAAAGAAAAAGAAGGAAAAGGAATAGATAAATAAATAATTCAAAAATCTATACTAAAGCAAGAATTGTCTATATCAAGACCGGTCATGCATTCAAATTGATCGGCATCCATATCAGCAATTTTCTGTCAAAACTAGACAGAATGACTACATTAGCAAATCATTAAAAGTTTAGGGTTGAATTGACATCATGGAAAAATTTAAACCTGAATTAATAGCGTATAATAGTTTTGGGGTTTTCTAAACAATTTTTCCGTACAAATCTAACCAGACAAATAAGCTTTTTTTCTTGTCATTACCTGGTTTTCTTCCAATATTTCTACTATGCGATGCATGATATGTTTCATTTAATTATATCATCATTAGGTTATACCTTAATTAGTTATTAACTGTTGATTATGTTATTACCCGACTGAAATACATCACGACGAAATGACCTACAGTCAAGGAGTGAGTTGATCTCTTGATTTAGATTTGAGAAAAATCGCATCTTGTCTTTGCCCTGTTGCTCTTTTTTGTCCTCCTCCGTTGTTCTTAGGAATGCTATTCGGGCTATAAGAAAAACAAATCATCGAAGAATGAGATAAACAGAACATGAAGAATAAATCGAACAGAACATCGACTTTTACGCTGTTCGGTTGGTAAGATCTACTTTACGGGCAAAAGAGCATGAGATACCACTTAAGAAGCACCAACACTTGACCGACATGTGATCAATAGGTATCAGACCTTGGAAACGTGGTTAGCAGTCCAAACACGCCAGTGATACATGAGCTCAATATCCCAACATACCATTTCAACACGCATAGAGTCAATTTTAATCATTTACAATAAATTAGGGTCCAAATGTAAATCTATCCAAAGTTTGTATACTTAAGTTATATATCCTGCCACCCTAAAATTACTATGCCTAGCAAAAAAAAAAAAAAAAACTAATCGTGATTTCCTAATAGAAGAAGAAAAAGAAACTTATTGCTGATATTTTTTTAGAAACTCACATAATAATTTATCATGTATATAAAAAATGGCAGAATGACACCTTAAGTGCCAAAATTTATGTACAAGCGTCCACTTTAGTGCCAAAATTTTTTCCTAGCTCACTTAAGTGCCAATCAAAGAAAAAACGATTACTTAAGTGTCAACGGCGAGAGATCATGGCCAAAAATATACTTGGTATTTACATTTAGAACATTTTAGTGTCACATTATTTATAATTCAAAAATACGTCCATGTGGCAATTTTATTTGAACAATTAGTCCACGTGGCAATTTTATTGAAAAATTTAGTCTGATACTTTAAAAAAGTTACCTACCTACGCATGGCGTAGTTGGTTGAGCTTGAGCCCTTCTTTCTCTCATAAAATGTTAAGGGTTCAAATCTCTTGGCCGCGTTCCTCGATTTAAGTGGGGGGCCCCGGCGATGGGTTGCTGGGCCAATCTCCCTTCAGGTATAGTCACGGGTTCGCCCTTGTGCCGGACGCCGGGCGAAGCTCGGTAGGGCCGGTGGATCTTGGATATGAAAAAAAAAAGTTTTAAAAAGTTTTAAAAAAAAATATCACTGCTGCCACGAATTTTTATAATCATATAATTTTTTATATTTTCATATTTTTATATTTTATTTCCTTGAATTTTTTTGCTTATTTTTTTTATTTTTTAACTTTTAGATTTTTTTATTTTTATTAACTGGAATCCTCCAATGAGCCATGTAAATGACACGTAAGATTTTCGACAAAGTTCACCGGAGTTGGCACTTCTAATGTCCTTCTATCATATGAAAATATACATTAAACATACAACATGTCCCGGTGTGTCGGAGCTCTCTATTTTTTAAAAATGACATGTCGACTTGTCATATCATGCCTAGTGTCGGTATTAGTGATACTTATTATATCACTATAAATCAAGCAATACAACAATGATTACAATCTCATTCAAGTCACAAATAATATCTCAATTTTACAGCGAAAAAAGAAAACAGTTCACAAATTATACCACAAAATTTATTACCTTGGAACACCAAAAGCTCTTCTTGGAAATTTGGCTCCAACATTGCATGTCTTTTTTCCAACAACCTACTTAAATTAGAAAATCAATCAAACTAAACCTATGTGGATGAGGTTTCGGGCCGACAAGGAGACCACATTGAATTCGATCCTCTTTCGTTTTTGCGACCCAAAAAAAAAAAAAAAAGGGTCCTCTGGTTGAAAAACTTCGGCAATATGTCGACGTCGATGAATTTGTGCCTAGGCACGATCGAAATGGCGGCTCGCCGGCCACGACCGAAGACCAAGACGGCGTCGAAGACCGAACAGAGCAGCAACAGTTCCAGTTTCGCTGGCTTCGGTCGCGAGAAGAAAGAGCCTCTGTGGCGGTGCGTGGAGAATTGCGGCGCGTGCTGCAAGTTGGACAAGGGTCCATCCTTCGTCACTCCCGAAGAGATCTTCGATAACCCTGGTGACGTCGAGGTCTGGTTTTCAAATTGTGATTGGTTTCCTTCTCGTTTGCATCACCCCATCCACACCAGCTGTTTGATGAAATGATTCAGAGGAGTAGTAACGTGAAGGTAGATTTATCAGGTGAAAATTTAAACCTCCTCCAGTGAGTTCGCTTGATACTGTGTGTGTTCTGTTCAACAGGGTGCAACTTTTTGCCCAAAAAATTTTAAGTAGTCAGATAAAAACGGGAACTTGTTTGATATTCTAGCATTACAAAGAAGAACCTCATTTGGTGCATGACGTTGTGTCTTCGCCTCTACCGCATCGCACAGCTTTTTTTGTGCAACTGCGACATGCATCGTTAAGCTCACTATGACAATGTTTGCGCGACTTCTCATTTTATCATTGCAATTCCAGCTTTACAGAAGCATGATAGGTCCGGATGGATGGTGTGTACACTTTGAGAAAAGCACACGGAAATGCTCTATTTATCCAGGTAACTGCTCCTTTCACAACGTCAGTAAAATGGGACAGATAGTGGGTGGAGTGGTTCTGGTGTGAAACTCTTAACTTGATTTTGCAGACCGTCCCTATTTCTGTCGTGTCGAGGCGGATGTCTTCAAGTCATTATACGGAATTGATAAGAAGAAGTTCAATAAGGAGGCATGTGGTTGCTGTAGAGACACCATCAAAGCAATATACGGTTCGAACTCAAAAGAGTTGCACAATTTTAATCATGCTGTTAGAAGCTCCGATCCCGACTAGGAAAATGAACCTGGATTGCTCGGCTTTGGATGCTTAAGGCCATCTGTTTCTAAAAGGAGCTGGTGGTCTAGGACAATCTAGAATTATTCCACCAGGTATTGAAGTGGTGCTAGCTTATTATGTTCATGATCGGCATTCTTTTCAAGCTGACTATAATTGAGAGGAAATTCATTAGTCTTGCAGGTGGGGGGGAGTTTTGCCAGTATCCTATATGAATGACCAATTCTGCAAGGACTACGCGGGTTTGGGGGGGGCAAGCCAGTATCCTATATGAATGACCAATTCTGCAAGGACTACGCGGGTTTGGGGGGGGCATCGTCGGGTAATCAGTCCAAGAATGCCTCTCTCTCTCTCTCTCTCTCTCTCTCATGAATCTTCATGCACAATTAAATCTGCACTGATTTGTCTTGGATTTGTTTCTAGTGTACTTTTTACCAATGCGTAGTTAAGATGGCACTGTAGGACCTACTATACCTACTATACTAGGTTTACCTTTGCAATGTTGCTCTGTTTGTGGAATATCATCTGTAATTCCCTACAAATTCGGGTGGCTAATCATCTAGTTCTCTTGGTGCATCCCATGGCTATTCTTGTCCTCTGTAAATTCAGGGCAGATTATGAAGGAGATTGAATCATCTTTCATTAAGGTGGACTTGCAGATACTTTTACATGTTATCTTGTGATTCTCTGTGGACTTAATCCTCCCAAACCACAATGGCAGATACAGGAGTCGGCACTGTCCTCATGGGAGTCGTTTGGCATAGTGCCGGTGGTCTCCATAGGTTTCACGCAGCTGCCTTATGAAGTGAGAGGTCCTAGGTTCAGCCCCACGTTGTCCATTCTTTGGTGTCATATTTGAGAGCCAGATTGACTTGAGTGAATCGGTAATTATATGCTGTGGACAGACAGGGGACACCGGGAGAGTTCACAGTTGGTGACTGGTGCCAAACATTCTAATGATAACTCTTTATTTGTAAAAGGAAAATGCAGAGGTCCCTGGAAGTGTAGACGTTTTGCCTATGGAGTTTAATGAAGGTTTGAAGCATCACTCTGAGATGAAGTAGGCGCATAATCGAACTCTGATAAGTCTGCCACCTACACCCTGTTTGACATTGCTTTTGTCAAGCCGGTGTGGTTTGAAGTGTGTAAGGCTAGGGCGAGCAAAGCATGATGAAGAGAGAAAGAGAGAGAGATAGGAGAGAGAATAATGTGACTATTTCTATGATGAGGTCAAAGTCAAATAGAATGAACACTTGTTAAAACCTTAATAGTGTGTTCATGGAAGTTGAGGAGTGATCTTAAGCTTACATTACTTTTTACTATTAAAACGGGCAACACGAGGATGCAATTTAGAAATTACGACATCCTAGCATGCATTTCTATACGAACTTAAAACCAATAGAGTCGAGACTTACATTGAAAGTGTGCGTTTCACGATATCTACGCAGACAGAAGAACATGCAAAATAAGAGAAACGGGAGGAGCGCATTCAATTTCAGAGAAATTTAAGAGCAAGAGATCAAGGAACAAACTCACCCCCTACTCATTGCTGCCAAGGTTCTATGTAGACATTTCGGGCCGCCCCAAGGTAACGTGACGCCCTTCGAGCCGAGACTTGGTCTTTTTAGGCCAGTATCTCCTCCGTCTGACGTCAATTCGCATGATTTTTGTGCCTTGGGGATGCTCGCGCATAAGATTTCCAAACGAGCCCAATATTGTCCAAGTGAAATTGTGAAATACCGGATCCAAGGTGTCAATCCATATTGGAACCTAAAGCTTAGTCTATAAAGCGGGCATAGTTGCCGTGACTTAACAATTTTCAAAATCATTATATACCATACGTATATTTGTGGAAAGTGATTCCAAGACCTCTAGGTACAGTTTTGGGTTCTGGGATCATCCTTTCGGATATTGGATGGTTTGTTGCATGGAGTAAACGAAAGGGGAAGAACTGTTATTCTCATAATTAGATGGATTACATCAATGTATATAGTGAGTATTAGGACTCACTAATAATGAAGAAGACTAAGGCTGCGCATGGTAACCATTCTGTTTCGGGAAACTAATTCGATTAAAATGATTTTTTCGATTTCTGGATGAATTTTAGAGAACGTGTTTGTAGCCAAATTTTTGTTCTGAATGAAACGCATTTGATAACCGAACAAATTTCTATTTCAAAAACTGTTTTCTTCCTATTTTTTATTTAAGTCAAATAACTATGTAATTACTTTGTAAAATTTCTTCTAAATTGAAGACTATTTTCAATGCACACTAAAATAATTTAAAATACATTATTTTTTAGCATGTCATAAATGAAACACAAATTTTAATACATTACGTTTGAGTTCGTTAAAGCATAAGAAAGTTCCCTATTAGACTCATTTTTTTTAAATGTTACGTTATCCAAAATACATACAAACATAGCAGCCATATAATCAAATTATTCTGACACAAAAAAAACATCTCGGATCGAGTACAGTTCTTCACATCATTTGGCTTCTATCTAAATCCAAGTGGGTGTTTAGTTTTTTCTGCAAATGTTTACTTTTGTGACGATGAATATATGTTATTATCACATGTTGGATGCCATCATCTTGTGCTTTTTGGAAGAGTGAATCCATGAATCTAGGAAATTTAGGCCCAATTTTGAAATGGGTCAAACTGCCTATATAGCTATTCCATTTTGGGTTTTCTAATTTTGGTGATTTTTAAAAATTTCCATTTTTTTGAAATTTTTATTTTATTTTTATTAGGTTGAGAAAAAGTGCGGAGAATTGAGGGAAGTGATGTGGCTTTTTTTTTGTATTCTCAAGTGTTCTTTTGACCACTTTTTTGTTGGTTTTGCTTTAAACGTTCGATTCAAACGTTCTGAACATATGATCATTTTTTGGTCAACGTGATCTCATCTTTATTAATTGGAATGTCTCCCTAAACTACCCTTGCTAATAATAAGCCCAATTAATGTTTGAATACTCCCCCTCAAGTTGGAGTATAAATATCAAAGAGTCCCAACTTGTTACATAAAGTAGTCACTCTACTACCCCAAAATGATTTAGTAAAAAGATCAGCAAGTTGGTCTTTGGTCCACGTGTATTGAAGTGTTATTTCCTTGTTGTGAATTTTTTTCTCGCACAAAATGGCAATCTACTTCAATATGTTACCTGTGCTCATGTAAAACTGGATTTAAAGCAATATACATAGTAGACTGGTTATAACAACATAGGACTGAGGGAGTTAAAGATGAGATGCTGAGTTCAAATAACGACATTCCCAACCAAAACAACTCACTAATCACATGAGCTAGCAGCTTTTATGTGTATCGGTTACATGTGTATGTCTATAATAATTGGCATTGGATACTGTACTCGATTGAGACACAACCTATTGCTTCTTACTTTTTCAACTCATGGGATTACCTCCCAAGAACACACAATAACTAAAAGTCGATCTCCTATCGATAGGACACTAAGCCCAATCAACATCAGAGTAGCCAGTGATATCTAATATGTCCATGATTCTTGAACATAAGTCTTTTACCCAATGCTCCCTTCAAGTACTTAATAATACATAGCGCTGCCTCCCAATGTATAGTGCGAGAAGCACTCATAAACTTACCGACCGTGCTAATAGTAAAGGAAATATCTGGTCGAGTAATAGTTAAATAGTTGAGATTACCCCACTAGCCTCTGGTACTTGCTCAGATCATGAAGTAAGTCGCCATGTTCAACATCAAGCTTCACATTAGAATCTATTGAATCGGCTGTTTGCTCCAATAAAACCAACCTCACTAAGAATATCCAGAATATATTTTTGCTATGATAATGAGATACCATCACATGAATAGGCTACCTTAATACCTAAGAAATACCCAGCAACCCATATCTTTTGTGCTAAACTCTATTTGTAAAAATTATTTCAAATTTATGCCCATAGATAATATTGTCTACATATACAACCAGGAGCACACACTCTCTAGGAGAAGTGGAGCTAAACACAGAACATCCAACGATATAACGCCGCAAATCAAACTGAATAACTGCATCACTAAAACGGCCAAACTAGGCACGGGGAGATTGTTTCAACCCATATAATGCCTCGCTCATGCGACAAGCACCAATAGGCTCCCCCTGGGCAACAAACCCTAGGGGTTGCTCCATATATACCTCCTCCGGCAAGTCGCCATGAAGAAATGTATTCTTGATATCAAGCTGATGGAGTGTCCAACCATATCGAAGAGAGATATGAAAAATGAACGAGGTATCTTTACGACAGGAGAGAATGTATCATCATAATCAACTCCATAAGTCTGGGTTTAACCTTTGGCAACTAGACGCGTATCAAGGCCTCTAGTTGCCTTCCATGAAACCTAATGGCCCCCTTATTTGCCATCGTTAGTTGGCTGTCCGTTATCTGTAGTATGATTTCATCCTCCATAGCTCACCACCAACTTGGATGGGCAGAGCCGAAGCAACAAATGAGGAATATATAGGAGAAAGATAATCGTAGGATAAAACCCGAGAAAAGGAGTATGTGTATAATAAGACAAACAATATGGTGCAAATCGGATTGAGTTGACCGACACAAGAACGCGACCTTTGTGCAATGCAATGAGAATATCGATAGGAGGATCGGGCTCGAGGCGCGGATCGGGCCGGATATTTTGGTGGAGAATCATACATGTCCATGTGGGGACTATCACTCATGTTGATGATGCCCATTGATAGCCGATCAAAGAACTGAAAATCGGGCGATGGCCCGAGCACACCCGTCAAAGGGACACGCGGCGAGAGAGCCATGGCCGAGGACAAAGTATCTTCGAAAGGAGTCACCGGTTGAGCGGTAGAGGAGTAATATGATCGGTCCTTGAAAAAGGTCACATCCGTCGAGACATATCAACGTCGATTAACTCGAACTATAACATTTATACCCTTTCTGAGTTCAAGAGTACCCAAGAAAACATACTTGTCAACCCGTGAATCGAGCTTATAATTACAAGGAGAAAGACGATGCACAAAACAAACACATCCAAATACACGAAGTGGTAAAAAAAAAAAAGTGGACTCGTAGGATGGAGAATAGAGAAAGATCTGCCCCCACAAAGCACAGAGGATGGGAGGCAATTTACGAGAGAGCATGATGTAATAATAGCATGTAGACATGGTTGGTTCGGCCAAATCGCCGGTTCCGGTTCGGCCGAACCGGTTGTTCCGTTTCGGTTCGGAACCGACGGGTTCCGAGCTAGTTCCGTTTTCGGTTCGGAACCGCCGGTTATGGCCCGGTTCCATTTTCCGTTGGGAACCACCGGTTCTCGAGCCGAACGGTTCTTTTCCCCCGGGCCTCCCCTTTTATTAAAAATGGGTCGGAACCTTGGGCCCGGTTAATGGGCCGGTTCCGAACCCACGGTTCCATTTGGCCATGTCTAATAGCATGCCCCCATAACATTTTGGGAATGTTCATACGAGAAAGTAGACAACGAGCAATATCCGAGAGATGGCGATTTTTTCGTTTCGTCACCCATTCTGCTAGGGGTATTGGAGTAAAAGGTCCGATGCGGAATCCCATGAGATAGAAAGAATTAGAGGTGAGCATGGGTCAAGTGGGTATGTCCAGACCTAGACCCTAAAATCGACCCTATTATAACCGGTGCTCTATTTTTGGAACCTAGAACCGACCCCGTTTATCTTGGAACCTATTTTGAAACCGACTTTGTTTTTTGGTTTGGTTCCATGGTCTACCCGAGAACTTGTTTTCCTCTTGTTTCTTTTTATGATTGTATGTTTTCCATCAAAATAATATGAGTATTGATGAACTCACCTCGCTCTAGATAGTTGTGTCGGTGTCGATGAGATGCAAAAGAGAGGTGACAGCGAGAGGATATGGTGGCTAGTCCGGCAACAATGAGACAAAAGGTGACAACGAGCTGTGTTGCATCTTTGCGGCACCGATGATGGCAACAATGAGAGGCAAGCTGATGGTGGCAACAACGAGAGAGAGAGAGAGAGAGAGAGAGAGAGAGAGAGAGAGAGCATGACGAGATGGGAAACATGAAACAGAGGAGGGAAGACAAGGCTAGCAAGCGAGGCTAGGGTTTTTTTTTTTTAACAGAGTAGCTATAAACCGATTCTAAAACTGGTTCGGGTGGGTCTCCTCCTAGAACTAGGGACCGCACCGGTTTCAACCTATTCCCAAAACGTGGAACCTATTCTTGGACCAGCTTAAATAGGAACCGATTCCCAGCCTTATTTTTTTCGGTGATCCGATCCGGGTTCCAAGTGAACCCGATCCGATTGCACACCCCTAGAAAGAATGATTGAGAAGCATGATATTTAAATAGTTATTTTTTCTTTTGCAATATCGGAGCGTAGATATTTAACGGAAGCATGATACCGATTGAGAATCTTAAAGTAAAACATACGAAAACAAGAAAAAAAAACTTATAGCTCTATCTTTTATTAAATATAACCACATTATGCGGGAATAGTCATCCCTAAATGTAACAAAATACTTGTAACTAAACATATCTTTGACACAACATGGTCTCCAAATATCATAATGGACCAGCTCAAAAGGACTTGACACGCGACTCTAGACATGAGAGGAAAAAAATACCTGATGATGTTTGCTAAATTGACAAGCATCGCACTTGATAAGGCTCATAGACTTTGAAAATCAAGATAAATGATGAAGTGTGTCGGGCGACGAATGACCCATATGTCGGTGCATCTCAAAAAAGTTGAGGGCGGTGCTCTTCCGAGCAATAGCAACAATAAGATCATTGTTCATGTATTACAACCCGTTGGACTTATGCCCTCCACCAATCATTCATCCGATCTTCAAATCCTGAAAGACAAAATGAGTAGAGGTAAATGTCAACTAATTATTAAGTCCATCTTAATTAATTAACCCGACTATGATTAGTCAACTCATCTCAATTAATTTACCCAACCGTAGTTAATTAGCACCACAATAATTAGCTAACTTGACCTTAGTTGATTATTCCGATCACGATTAATTAAAGTAACCAAGGTTAAATAAAGCAACTATGGTTAAACCAAAGTAACTATAGTTAATAATAAAGTAACTACAGTTAATTAAAAGTAACTTAAAATAACCATGATTAATTAAAAGTAACTATGTTTACTTAATCCAATGAAGATTAACTTAATTTAACCATGGCTAATTAATTTAACCTAACCGTAGTTAAACTAACCCAATCACCATTATTCTAAACTAATCACAATTAAGTTAAACTAACCCCACTAGGACCACGGTGATTACGCCCCGGCCTCCAGCAACCACCAAACGATCGAAAACCATAGCACTAGCTACGGGTGCGGAAGAGAGTGCAGATGATGAGTTAGGCATGTACTGAAGAACCCCGAGAGAAAACCTCATCAACTAATGGAAGAGTATTCTCGAGAAGTAATCCAGCGACCACCAAAAGGCTGAGAAACCATAGTACTAGCTACAAGTGCGGAAGAGAGTGCAGATGATGAGTCAAGCATGTACTAAAGGACCCGAGAGAAGACCTCATCAACCGATGGAAGAGTATTCTGAGAAGTAATCTACTGTAGGAGAGAAGAATTAGTTGGACTAAGCTCACGGAGAAATGATATAACTCTCATATCCTCGTGACGCTTCGTCAACTCTCTAATATCATTAGTGGTAGGCAAAAGTGTCCAGTCTTTCATAAAAAGTGGTGAACCTAAAATAGTAATCGGATATAGATATGTCTCTTGCACGTATACCAAATAGCTCCTCCCAAACATCACAAACATGGGTCATGTTAATTCTCATATCCTCTTGACACTTGACCAACTCTTTAATGTCATCAGTGGCAAGCAAATAAATGTCCAATCTCTCATAAAGAGTGGTGAACTTAGAATAGTAATCGGACAAATTTGTCTCCCGCATATAGATCAAATAACTCCTCCCAAACATCACAAACATGAGTCATGTTATCTCGATCCGAAAACATAAGAGCACACTTATCCCGAATGGCTTTAGCTGATGTACACCACATAAACCAAGGACCAATCTTTGAATCCATTGTATTTCACAACAATGTTCGAATGGTAGCATCGCCAAAACGCCAATCATCTACATTCGTTTTATCCAAAGGTGGAAGTGAAGTAAGATAACTTTGCTATTTGATGGCCAAAAGATATGTCTCAACTGCTATAGACCAAGATAGATAATTGGTCCCATCTAGCTTGACAAAACTCAACTTCATATTAGTAATACCATTATATATGCTCACAATAGATTCAATAATAAACAGCAAACTTAATCTCTGCAATTCAATAATCCAATGCGGTTGAAAATATATCACCACATAATAAAGACTCACGACCCACAAACATCATCAATCAACCACTTGAATCAGCAAACAAATAAGGAAGCTCAAGACTCTATAGAAAGTGCAAATAAGGAAATTGAAATGCAAACCGTTCTTCCTATGAAAATGATCACTCAATTGCTAAAGAACCCGAGACACCAACAAGCAAAAAAGCCAAAGAAGTTAGAGAATCTCCTCCATCTAAAGTACCACGATTTATGAGGCCAGCAATATGCAGCCAAAGAGAATCGGGGATTGAGCGCCAAATTTTCGAGGGGAAGCACCTTGGCCCAAAAAAAAAAAAAAAGGACTCCATATCAACGTGCAGGGTCTGCTAATTTCCCCATGAAGAGTCACTATATGTAATCACTTACGCTCTATGGAGAAAAAAAAAAAATGAGGAACCACTCTAGACAATATCAAAACAAGGTTTGCCGGCCTAGGGAACACCGGATGATGCCAAAATAGGCCTCGCTAGAGCCAAGCAAGGCTGGTCGACACCTCCACAAGGGTGGGCGATGTCGGATCCGAGGTCGCCGGCCTCGGCGACGTCGAACGGCGCGAGCACAGGCCTCACTAGCGCTAGAACAAGCCTAGACGGCCTAGGCGACGCTGGATTTGGAGGTTTCAACGAGATTCCGACAAGTTGTTGATGATGGCGATGGTAAGTGGTTGATGGTGGTGAGTGGCTCTACGGTTATTCTAGGGTTTAGGCTTTGATACCATGTAAACAAAAGGAAAAAAATTGTTATTCTCATAATTATGAGTTACATTAATGTATACAATGAGTATTAGGAGTCACTAAATAATGAAGAAGACTAAACTACCATTGCTAACAATTAAGCCTAATAATTAATGATTCAACACATGGGATGCTTAGCACCTCTTGATTTTAGGGTGTGCAATCTAAATCGGAAAATCATCAACTTTCCTAAATTCGATGAAAGGCAACCAGTCCACCAAGGGTCCAAAGTTGATTACCTAGATAGAGGCAACATGTAGAACACATTTTTTTATAATTAAAACATATTTTAGGTCTCATATCTTGTCGGTCAACCTTTGGTCCAATCTCAGTCGAATCCAGGTAAAATGGATCTGTGAAATTGAGGGCGAAATTCAAGATCACAGCAAGCTTTTTCCTATTGTCTTCAATGCTCCATCCACTGGTACAATTGTGCTAAGGGGTGAGCATGTAGCGGGCCATGGTGGAAAGAATGGAAAAATGCAAAGCTCTAGCCTTCCGGTACTACAAAATGTCCACGTCAATCGGTGAGGATGATATCTCCAGCAATAGGGCAAAATTTGATGCACAATTACAACAAGGTAAAACGTAAAAGCAAGAAAGAGAAATCAAAACAAAATATTTTTATTTTTTTTTCATTCTTAAAATAGGGCTACATGCATTATAGAATTTCACTATAATTAGTAGCTTGCAACTCTCATTACATCTCTTAATTATAAAAGAAATAAATATTATATAGTAGTAACTATTCATGTGCCTAAGCCTAAACTACTAATGGAAAAATATAGGCTCAAATTATGATAGTCCTCTAGTGTCCAAAAAGCGTTCCTCCCTTCGACACCCATTAAGGAGGCTCCCCTGGACCTTTGCCCTCATATTGAGGAGTGCAACCATCGTGCTTTTCTATCAATGAAGAGTATGAACCACATCCCAATACTTAAAACCGTGTCGAGCCTTGTGTGTACTAAACAAATTGTTGCGATCGGATCCTCACCGTCAATGAGATTTGTCATACATCAATCAATTTGCCTAGGATGAATATCCATAATTCTGTAGATATTCAGATAGGGTTTCTCTCCTCCCCAAAAAAGCTCCACCCCTCCCTCTTCTGTAGGGTCTTTTTTGGAGGGGGGGAGAGAGGGACCTTCTCTCTCCTCTCCCCCTCCCCCCCCTCTCTCTCATTCTCCCTCTCTGTTTTCATATTTCTTCATATCCTCATCTTTTTTATTAAATTTTACGTTGATTTTGTGGGGGATTCATCGACTTTCTTAAAGTGGAGAGTTTTGTTTGGTGAGCTCAAAAGTTTGATATGCAAGTATCTCGAAAGCATCTGCTATTTCAGATTTGCTCACTCACTCTAGCTCTCGTGCTTGCTCCATATAGTTGAGCGCAGCTCTACTACCGCTTTTGCAATAGGCTTATCTAAAAGTTTTTTTTTTGATCAATTAATTTCTGTTTTGCTCTCAATCTAGAGTTAAATATAAATTTGTGTGCTTTTCTATTTCAACCTAGAAATATATCTTATCTATGTGTTTTCAACATGTTGATGTTGTTGTTGTTGTTGTCTTCTCTATACAATAATAGTGCTGGGGACACCGAATCTAAGTGTGCATTGCCTTTTGGTAAAACCATACTTACTGGAAATAGAAATTTTGGCGTATGCTTATAACTTATGTTGATACGAGATTCGGTTATCGGCCGCCGTTTGTGCTTTAATGCATCTATGTGGAATTGCAAGCTGTACCAAGTTGATTTATCTTTTATATTTACTTGCTTTGTTTGATTTACATTTTTATCTTGAACTTATGTACTTCTCTCTCGAATGAAATGAAAATTTCCCATTCGACCAAAATAAAAAAAAAAAATTAAACTTCATGGCCTTAACAATTGGACCGGAAAAATCATCACCCTCCTTGCCAACTAATTCTATTGAAATAAAGAACGTGAATGACAAAGCTTGGTTGCTCGATGGATAATCACTTGTGGACATGGGCTCCATTGCATCCTTGAGCACCTTAAAAAGTTGGGATAATGACATAAATAATTTTTTAACTTTGGCCCAATATGCAACATGTTCCTTTAACTTTTAATTTATTCAATATGGTCCCCGAACTTTAACCTAATGTTTAATATGGTCTCTGAATTTTGAATTTGTTTGATTTGTCCTTGGACTTGTGATACATATTGTCACACCCCTAGGTTTAAATGAACAGGAAAATGACACGGCCGTCCTCGTACTAAAGGACGCGGCCTCAGATAAAAAAACCAACATAAGCTTGATATCAAATATATATATATATATATATATATATTCCAACTATATATATACATATAGACATTTGTCTAAACATAAAGTTGGCTTCTCCATTAGAGATTCTACAATCCTCAAAGATATTTACATATCACCACTCAACTAAACCCAACGACTAACAACATATATGTATACAACTTCTCTTGGGTCATCCCAAAATAAAGCCCCGACGTTTGCGCGTTCTTGCCGTTGACCGAAGAGTCGAAACATTTAAAGGAATGGAATGAGCACCACGTTCAATGAGTAGTCACATCTCTTCTAGATCGAGCACTCACTATGCACATATAATAATATCAAAACTCTAATTCATAAATGAATAATGTCACTTTGGCTTAACGATATATATATATACGAAATATTCTTAGTACCAATATAAAATAATGGTCAGTCCATTGATCATCTCCATCATCCAAGATCAATGGTCATTCATTGCCAATCTCTTGCTCATATGAAACCACGATCCAACATACGCCTAGTGACAAGGCGACCAGATTCCCTCCTTGGTAGGTCTCCCATTATCGCCGGTGGTTCGGCCCCAAAGGATATCTGAAACTAGTATGCATACCCAAAACCCTTATCGGGTTCTGGCCATAATGAGCATCAAACGATTTACTATAATCGAAACCAAATCCATTTCATAAACCGGAATATATCTCACAACCATTTCGGATAAACCGGGTTCCAAATCGAAACACATATTTACAATTCATTTCGAAGTGGTTTGTAAGTATCAAAATGCGTAAATGCTCGATCAATTTTTATGCGACAACTATGCCTTTAGTGTTCATAATATATATCAAATCTACCGCCTTCAAGTTATGACTTTATAAATTATAAAGAGATAAGCACCACTGATATAGCCTAATTCAAACCTTGAAAGCTAATTCGGGCCCCGAACTCGAATCCTATCAATTTAGCAAAAACTAGTATCACGGTAAGCAAAATGCTACCGTAACTAGATCGCTAAGTTAAGCTCATTCGCTAATCAAACTATTCCTACGTGTTAATAAAATGCTTATCGAATCGTATAATCTAATCTATCCGTAACGCGTAAAACTTCAACTATATGGCGTAACTAAACTATTTTTAACAAGGCGAATACTTACTAGATGCTGAAAATTATGTTGATTCTTGACCAAACGAATTTATTTCTTCTTTTTTTCTTCTCTTTTTTTCTCCTGTTTTCGATGAATGGTCTCTCTTCTTTTATAATCTTGGCCGAGCTCTGCTATTTGAGGCGGTGACTATTCTTTAATTAATTAATTAATTTTGTTTTAAGCAGTCAAATGGTCAACAGGCCACATGGCGTCACAAGGCCAAATATATGGCCAGATGTCATCTGCATATATTCACATATTCAGTATAGTCCTTCCATTTATTTAAGATCATGGATATCATTAAACATTTTCATATAGTGCCAGGGAATAAATTAAACATGCACTAAAAGTTCACATCAAGCAAATTAAAAGTGCGAGCACCATATTACACTGATGGATCAAAATTTAGACATCATTTGTGTCATTTTTCCTAAAAAGTTCCCAAACCCTCCGATCTTGTTGGGTTAATAGCCGTAACCTGGCAGTGGCTGTTGCGCCATGGCGGGTGGAAACCAATGTGAGCATCTCCATCTTCTGGTCACATGCCTTCTTCAACCCCAAGCAAGTTCAATTCCACCTTGTTCTCTTTCATGCTGCAGAGCAACTCCACATCTTGTTTCTTTGAGGTGCTGGGACCTAATGTATCGGATGCACCAGATGTATCCAACTGTGCAGAATTGTGAAGCTCTCATCTTCTCTTCGGAGGGATTGATTTCGCAGCCACGCGCAGCATACAGGGAAGAAAATGCCACTGCAAACAGGCCTCAGCTTGTGAATTACGTGGATATAGCAGTCTCTTAAATGTGAGATTTTGGAGTTCCTAACTTTTAGATTGGCCTGATCCAGTGTCTGGTGATACAACAGCGAGCGTAGTTCATTTGGCTTGTCCTCAAATCCTAAGTCAATGAGATTCGAAAGTGTTCTGTCGAAAGAAGGACGACCGCCAGGCGAGCCTAAAGTGCAGTTTCTGGGCACCTTGCCCATGGCCGACGAATAGTGGATCTTCCGCAGAGCCAAACCGTTTCCCGGCAGATAGTGCTTAACATGTAAGGAGCTGTTAATTCCATACTTCATTATACACTATCTGCCAAGCAACAGTTTGGCTTAGCAAAAGTGCAGTTGAGTTTTAAATATTACAGTTTAGTTGGTTCGAGACTGACATTCCAAATGCCCTCCATCTAATTTAGAACACTTCTCATGTGAGTTCTTCGTATGCTCTCTTCTTGTTGTCGTCGAACTGAATTCAATCAAATGTAGAATTCCTAGCTTCTTATATTCTTCATGCTAGCAATCAACTACAAAGCAACGAATTCAATCTAAATGCAGGCGTCGGACAAAGCCCGTAACCATTTACTTGTTGAAATAATTGCTTGGAAATCCAATATATTCGGACTTTTCCGTTTCTAAAACTAAGGAATGAACACTTTGTATTACCAATTGCAATAGCCGAAGTTAGAACATCTCTACAAAAGACTGGTGAACATGTTTGGTAAACCAGATCACGAAGGTTTGGGAACTGAACCAAATGGGAACATTCAACATCCTTCATCTTCTTGTTTTCAGATGCTTTAGGATGATGAGAGCATTAACCAGCTCGACCTAGTCCCACAACCTCTAATGATGTTCCAGTGCACAACTCCGTGCCTAGCCGCAATAATCAATCTCCATACCATTCCTGGCTTTTGCCGACTTCACAAACATTGCAAGGGGTCGGAGTACTTTCGATCCTATTGCTCCAAGAAGCAGCGTAGATATAAAGGGTGTCACAAACATCTGCAGTGCCCTAAAACTGAAGCCCGTCCGAGCTGCTGCCACTTCAAACCCACCGTCCCCCAGCCAAGGCAATGCAAAGCCAGGCCAATCCCGTCCGAGGCACACGAATTCTTGGGTGCCCATAACAAGGTTAGGGGCGGTGTCAGCAAGCCGTCAATGATTAGCTCACATTAGAATTGTTTGTTCGCAATTAGTACGGATAAAAGCTTCCTTTTCCCCAACATATTGTATCTTATACAGATTTCATTGAGTTCTTGTATATAATGAAAATATTTTGCCGTATGAAAGATTAAGTTCCACTTAAGTTCAATCAAATCATGGGCATCTTCGAGGTTCCTTTTTTTTTGGGTCAGATCTTCTAAGTTCTTGATTGACTGATATCCTTGTGTGAGTTTTTGGTTTTCATTTAGTCTAGATCTGCATCGACAGTTCTTAGTTTCATATGAATCTCAGCCTCCTCTTGTCAAGAATAATACGTAAAGCATTTACAAGTTGGATCAGGGAGAAAACAACCAATCCATCTTCCAATTTGGTTTTTGCGTCGACAATCATATTCTCAACATAACTGATAACATCTCAGTCTGAAGAGAAGACAGAGACTCGTAATTGGTGAGCATAGGAGAAGAAACCCGGCCAGGCGAGGTAAGTCGACGTGATGCTGCTAATTGTGGAAGCGCCGACGAGCATGTTCACCACCACGATCTGAAGCTGAATGGCCTCAAGGGGCGAAGCGCCTCCCATTATGAGACCAGTCATTGCTCCTGGAAGTGTGATCAGGCCCAACGTTTTGGCATTGTCCAACACCGGCGAGAGTCCAACCACCAGCGCTCTCTTCACCGGTTGCATTATGGCCTGGTCAGGGGTCGCACCGAGAGCCAGTGCTGTCTCCACCTATCAAAAAGTTCATGAATTATTAGTTAAAGAGCAAAGTGCCAGGGAAAGTAACCTGCAATTTTTGCTTGTATTAAGTTGAAAATCCATATAAAGGTGGTTTGATAAAGTTTATTTGGAAGAGCTGGGTCCTAGACAAAGTAGTTGCCCTTATCAAATTCATCAATGAGAATTTTCTTCATCATCTTCTGAACAAGTTTTAGCAAACATTTCCCAGGAGGAAAAAAAATTATTAGTTAACATGATTTATGGTGGTGTACCTGATTGATTTGTGACTTGACGTCGTCTCGAAGTCGCTTCATGGTGACTCCAGTTACTGTCATCGAATTTCCAATCATCATCCCTGCAATCGGTATAATATACCGAGGAGTGAAAGGAAATACGCGCAACAGCACCAACACCAACATCGTCACTGAAGTTCCGGCCAAAATCGAGGCTCCGGCGATGTACTTGCCTTTGGGCACGTGCTTGGCTCGTTGTCCTGCTGTATGACCGGCAACACAAACCTGCACTCAATGGAAGAGGGAAGGAAAAGATCAACAGAAGTCCCGTTTTCACTTCCTAGGCGTGGTTCACCTTATCAATTCCGAAAAAATTTACTCGGCAAGGACAACGTCATACATAAACTCCTTCAGGTTTGTACTTGCAAACGAGATAATCAAAACTTGATACAAATCACGCCATTGCCATTAAAAGCTGCCACTGAAATCTTTCGATAAAGTGCCTTCGAATGTAAGGTCCATATAAAAAGCAGAATGTAGAATGAGCATGTATGGCTCAACTAAAGTTCTCCAACTTGTCGCCTTAATTTTCATCGACTCAGAAAGAAAAGCAGGAGGGAGATTCTGTGATTATGATTCCGATGAGATTTTCCACCTATGTTCGATGCGATCCAAGCTCTCGAAATCTTCAGGTACATGAATGGACTGGAATTATCCATGCTTGTGCTCGAGTTAAATGTGATATCTGTCTCAAATTTCCACCCGCTAGGAATGGTAATATCTGCACCCCCGACCGGGTTCAGAGTTCCGTGAAGAATACACTGACCGAAAACAAATATTGTTGCATATCCTGGTTGACATCAGTCCGTCGAGACTGCATAGAATTGGCTGGACCGACACTCATAGACAAGAGGATTTTCCTGTAGCGTTTTGCCAGGCACAGGACAACAGAGGCTAGAGTCTCAGACATACAGAGAAGTTTGTATAACTTGGGGAAAAGAAAGAGCCTTGCTTTCGAGTGTCGAACGTTTGAACAAACTCCCACCGTCAATCAACCAACTAAAACAAAACCGACCAAGCGTTTGCAAAATCGAAAGAAAAGAAAAAGGAAGAAAGAGCTGATCAGAGGAGGAGGAGATGTGCAAACCATGAAAATGTAAGCCAAGAAGATCCAAGCAACGCTTTCGCTGTTGAAAATGAGCTGCAGAACGAAGCCGATCACGGAGAGCTGAAGAAAAGCTCTGAAGATGGAGTAAACCATCTCCCTCTCCAATCCCAGCTTCTGCAAGTACGACAGCCCCACTGCCATCGCCACCACGGCAAGCGCGGCCACCGGCTTGATCATGCCCTTCACAAAGTGATACTCAGCAGCCATCATCATAGCTCAGTCAGAGAAAGAAAGACAGGCCGATTTGGACTGTGTTACCAGAGAAAAGAGTGAGTGATTGTGAAGATAACGCTGGTCGGTTTGAAAGTCTTTGGCATGTGGAATCTGATAAGGGGCCTTGAGTCTTTTCATGTGGAAATGGTGGAGTACGACAGTTGCAAAGAGGAAGCTCCCAGTAAGGAAAGGCCATCTTCTACAGATTTTGCTAAACATAGATACAGCACGTTTTATCTCACTGTTCCTTGGGACAGAATTTGATAACGTGGGATTTGCGATCTGAGGTGAGATCGGTTCAGTCGAACAAGTTTAGTCCATGCCATCCCTATTTGAGCTTCTTTTTTTTTTTTTTTCAATATCTAGACTAGGCGATAGTCGCTCTGCATCACACCCACGAATCGAAAATCTTGAATTAGCGAGCCCCGTCACTGCAACATCACTGAGATGCCAAAGGTGACAAAGGCAAGATGTGCCGTACAACTTAGGCAACGCGGCACATGCCGTTTAAACAATGCTCTTTCACGATGCGAATTCAATTCACGATCTCATAGAAGATAGCTCCCAACTATCACTAAATCAATCAATTCAATGGTTTCAATCGGTGAGTACTGGGCACAACTGAAAGGGCATATAGCCCACTTGGAGGAGACGAAAGGACAAAATCTTGGTTAAATCCCAGATTCTGCCTTACTCGAATTAGCGGATGACTGTATGAAGTGGTGCGGGGGTCCCAGCGTTCCCACCAATTAGTATAAGATGCCAATTTCGTATGTAATGCATGCGTTCATTAACCTAGTATGGGTACTTCAAGTTGCGCGAGCCATCGTCTGATTCCCTGAACATTTTGCTTGAAGTACATCAAATCAATCCATCCATCAATCGATCAATAAGCGAATCGAATCTCAATGGCCCGACCACGCATTCCCACTTGGAATGACTTGTGAAATAAATTCTCTAACGCTACCCTTACACATACCTTTCCTTTTTGAAGTGATATGGGTGGTTGATGTTATTCCCTTAGCAGCAACTAAGAAAAGTAAACTGGAAAAAAAAAAGTTCGGAGGGGATCACAGTCATGAAACTGGAATTTACTAACTCCGAATGCAGATAATTAGGTGGCACCTACACCAAATAACGTCAATTACAATATGTTAGCAGCTGCAAATATGATAAAGTGCCTCATAAGAAACATAGTGTTGAGATGACTTGCTTTTACGTGCATTCATCACTCAGAATGGATGATATTAAGCTCGGTCGACATTAGATTAGTCAAGGAAATAGAGTCATGATATGACCTGCCTCTCAGTGCATAATCCAATGATTTGAATGATAGATGCACCTAAAGATGAGTCCGCAAGAATACCATAGGAAAGTATAACTAAATAAGGAGACGACAAATATCGAAGTGTTTGTAAATTTTTTTAGGCACCTCTTTTCTTGGATGATTCCAAGCAAAGAGAAGAAAGACAAACAGGTACCTTTCTCGGCCTTCTGGTTGAGATCAAGTGTAATAATATCTGTTCATCTCAATTTAACAAAGACGAGATTTGAAGCAAAATGACACCTAAGATAGGGAGCAAAATAATTGAGGCACAAAACCATTTACAGTTCATTCATATTCCTATGGTAATTTTACCATCCTTTGGGCAATCCGCGATGCTCAGCGTCTGCACTCAGAAGGTATGATTCCAGCGACCAGCTTCCTCGACCGCCCTCACTTACCTTCACCCTGTTCCCATATTATAGGCCTTACCTTTTTGATACGGCAATAAGCTCCTTCGACTTTTGTTAGTGGGTTTCTGGCCTTTCCTGATAACCTTCAGTGCCAGCAATTTCAGAGGAACCGTGATGTCCAAAGGAAGTAGAATATCTTCCAGCTCATGCCACTCAAGATCTTCAGAGTCACCGTCTTCGTAGACCACCCTGTACCAGCCGGTTTCCTTATCAAACTGCACAACAGTACCAGAAAAATATCTCCCTTCAAACAGTTTCCAAACTTCTCTCCCTTCTATCCATTCACCAAAACCTTGGAAGCCAGGAAACTTCGCCTCATGCTTGAAATCAGAAAAAGCAGGAGGGCCATTGCTAGAGTTCAACTTTGGCACCCCATTAATTACTATAGCTGGTTCTCCTGGCAAGACATACACCCCTGCCGACGATGAGTTTAAATCTAGTTCTTTGCACGTTTCTTCCATCTATGGTTGTCTTTATATATCCTGGGACACTGAATAGAGCAATCTATTCAGATGCAGATCACACTGCAGGGTTTTGTATATTCTTCCTTTTGAATCCAGTTTATTTAATCAAACCCATGCCATAGTGAGTATTTCTAAAGTAACAGAAACCACACTAATAAACATTTGACTGAGAAGCGGTAGACAAAAAAAGTTCTGCTGAAAATACAACTCGAAGCAAATATATGACAGCAGAGAACCAATCTATTCACCGAGATATAACCAAAACAAGTGTGTCAGAGAGTCAAAAGATGTATTCAAAAAAAGACGCTTGATAGGCGCGTGATACAAAGTTTATGTAGTCCAACATCATTAGGCAGACCAAAAATGCATAACAACCACCCTGAAATCATTGGTTGAAGAAACAAGAGTGCCAATCTTCTAAGCAGAAAGCAACACCACAAGTCATGCATAGGAAAGAGGAAAGCCAAAGGTCTCCTTGAGCTTCAGGTATGAATTTCATAATTATCAGTCAGAGTGAAAAACTGTAAAGTATAAGTAGCTGAAATGATGAGGATAATTTAGGTCAGCTTCAAGTGACAAAAACCTCTCAGTCTCGAGCAAAATTAAGTTCATAGTTAATAGTTCTCTATCTCACTGATTTTTCCTTTTGTCCCTTTTGGGCATAACAGAGGGCAAAAGCCCCAATAATTAGGAAGTAGCTCTCATAGATGTACTAGCTTGATCGCCCAACAACAAATAGAGTATCTCCCTCAGATGATAAACTGAAGACCAAAACTCTTTGGACTAGTAACTGAAGTTAATCTGAAAATCAACGTGCTCCACTGAAATTCCCCGTATCTGCATAAACCATTTTAGTAGAAAGGGACACTTTCAAGTAAGAGTTTTCCTCCAGGCCCTAAACATTTAATTAACTTTGAGATTGTTAAATCATTTTCCCAGTAGCAAATATGTCACAATCTTTGTATGTGCAGAGCTAGCATCCAAGCATTCGATACATCCATATATATGCCTTAGCTACTGTTACAAAAGGTAATGACCGGAGTAACGACCAGAACTCCAACAATGATTTCTTTCAGTAAAACTCAAGTCTATTACATATTTTCTGTCAGCCATCATCTTCAGAGTTTATCCACAAAGTAACTCTGAGAACAAGGAAATATAATTACCGGCAGTTGACCACAATTTGGTGTCTAAACCAGATAGGTGCCTGCCTTTTTAATATAGTATTTACACCAACATCTTGATCAATGCTGAATCCTCAGGAGAAAATAACAATCTCTAGTATTGTGAATTCTTCCTGGTCAGCATCGGAAGACAAAAGCATGAGCGTAGCAATAACAACATGGAAAACAGTGGGCCGAATTTCTGGGTTTCGGGTTTGTCTCATGTTGTTGCCACCACCTTCCTTCACATCTTCGTTTCGTCAGTCTCATTTGTTGCAGATGCAAAGAATAAGCCCCCTGACCTAACCTCTTTCAGCGTCCAATAAAACCTTTCTCGTCCCTAACATTCTAGTTTATTCACTAGCACAAACAGCACTTCACGATCTCGTATAGAAAGGAAAAACTTATAAAAAAAACCAAGGATTGGATTGCGCATCTTTATACGATTTGACCCAGCATTTCCCCAGTCGGGCCAGTACTGAAGTGAAGTCAAAAGTAGCGATTTGGTTAGAGAATTTAGTTTCAGGAGAAGTCTTCCAGGAAACTTGTTCCTTAAACACCACGCAAATGCAATTCCAGATCAATCCCAGATCAACCCCAATGCCGCTCAAAATCAAGAATCACACAAACAAGAAGAAAAGGACATAAAAGACCAAGCAAAGAAAGGGGTGCTTCCAACGCTTCTATCATAAAGAAACTATTGATCTTACGAGATGTTTTCCGGAAGCCAAATCAGATTGCATAAGAATCCACAAATTGAACAGAGACTAAAAAGCCCAGGCTCCTTCAAAGTACTCTCCTACGCGCATAACAATATACTCGAATCACAAACCTCATCCGGCATTCAAATGGGTGCTCAGGAACGCAACTGAAGATGCCCAAATCAGCGAGGGAAATGGAACAAAGGCTAAACAAAACGATGGAAAGCTTGACGCGGAACGACATGTACCTTCGAACGACGATTGGTCGCCTATAAACTCGCAGCACAGATCATCCAAGAACGTGCACCAATCGAACGATGATTGGTCGCCGGAAATTCGCAGCAGAGATCGTCCAAGAAACAGGACAGAGAGAGAGAGAGAGAGTCATGAGTACTTGCCTTGCCAGATGCCAGGTGAGGGAGGTAGAAAAAATGAAAGAGATGAAGGGAGGAGGAAGAGGAGGAAAAGGGTTTTTTCGTAACTCTACTGTTTTGGGTGGGCGGAGGCCAAAAAACAAATAATAATAAATGGAGCAATTTTTCGAGATAGACCACATTATGCGAGAGGATTAGGGCTCTCAAAAAGGCCCCCGCCGGCCCGACCCGGCCCGGCCCGGCCCGGATGGAAAATCTAGGGCTGTCCAAAAGGCCCGACTGGCCCGGCCCAGCACTTGTCCCCCCCCATTCATGCACTAAAACCCTTTTTTCTTTTTTTTTTTTTTTTTTAATTTTTGTTATGGTTGAAGGCCTGCATGCATGCGAATTTGAGAAGCATAGAATGGCTAATAGCTCCAATTTGTGACCTTGAACTTTTTTTATTTTTGATACAATTTGTTTTTCATTTTTTTTCGGAATTTCTTTTATGTTGGATCTAGCAAAACTATATATGTATAGGGTGGTCTGTCTTTGCATGCACCGTTTTCCTCCGTTTTCTAGCTGATGACAACATCCCCATTATTAGTGGATTTTTGGAAGAGTTGACTAGAATTCAATGATTTTTGTTTAATTTTTTTTTCATTTCGGATATTATTTTCGTGATTATTTTTGACTTTCATAGGATTTTGGGATAATGGTTTCATTCTTTTTCATTGTTATAACGCATTCTTTTTATCTCAATTCATGAGAACATATGGAAGGCCAAACAAGCTTTCTAGCAAATAGTGTCACGATTCGTCAATCATGTAATTCCACTCAAATCGGATGTGATTGTAAGTAGGTTGGTGCATTAATTTCTTCCACTCGACTTGCCTATTTGAGTCGCATTAAATCAGGCAAACCTTACAGTAGACTCGATACTCGAAAGTAGGGATGTGATGGCCGGTCCGGTCCTGGAAGGGCCGACCATAGTCTTTTTGGGGGGGGGCGGGGGGGGGGGCGGTCTCGTCCACTCGAGGGACCGCTACTATTAAAATCTAGTCAACTTAATAAACTATGCCATGGTAAAAACATAGCCCTATGACTTTTATGATCGAACTTGACCAAAATGTTGATTCAATACCAAATCCGGCCGTTACATGATAAAAAAATCACCACCGCACTCAAAAAGCCTGAGAGAAAGATGACCAAAAACAAGATGGAAAAAGAAAAAAGAGAGTCTTGAGGAGGGGTGTGCAGGTTGGGAAAAAATGTAGACTTTTATTATTTTGTTTTGTTTTAAATTTTCTTTTGCAATTGTATATATTTATATATAAATAATTATATATTATTGGCGGTTGGCGGGCGGTCGGTCCCATACGAAACCCAGGCCGGACCATCCCCCAGGCCGGCTGGGGGGGGTTTACTACGGTGTAGGTGTTTTGAGCTCTCTCGCAAATGATAGGCTTTAAATCAAGGTCTTTCGCATACGGTGAGTATTCATTTTGATAGTGCTTACGAAAACAAAATGATTCTCAGGGGATGGCAATGCGAGTTGATGATCTTTTGAAAATCACGTTTGATGGTTGGGAGATCTATAAATTATGTCAAAAGTAACCAAGAAGCAAAGAGCAAGTGCACAAATTGCAGACAACCCTTACACAAACCCTTTGGCAAGCACCAATCCAATCATACAACTCTTCTACAACCGGATAAAAATCTTCGCTTGCATACATCAAAGCACACATAAAATCTATCAAAGATGTTCTCTTGATTAGGTAGTAGCCTCTCCCCAACCTCCACATACACTCTCCTTGGTGAGTTTTGAAGCCTATATTCGTGAGCATAATCTCAAACCTAGGCATATTCTTGCTTGTATTGATATAAAAGTATTGTCATGACCTTATACTTGCCTCTCTTACACCGATTCTCCTCTACGTTAATCCCTACCTGCTCCTTGACCAACTACTTTAAGTGATAACTCTTCTCGGGCATCGCCTTGATCGTGTTGAAGAAATGCTTTGACAACCACTTACTTGGTACCCTTTTATTGTCAAAAACAATTGTACACGTATGTTCCTTCCGGAAGAATCTAATTTAGAATGACCCGCTCCTCTTGCTTAGTGAGGTATAGATCTTCAATGCACAATTACGTTGTGAATATCTAGCTCTCACAAACTCCTTCGTATTTTTAAGAAACTCATAGTCCTTTGCTCAGTAATAGAGTTCTTCACAATAGCATTCTTAAATTGTTTTACATCCTCAAATTTCATATCAACACACAAAACAGGAAATGCTACGGTTGGATCATAGGAAAGGTACTTACTTGTCCTTCTATGCACGGGTGCAACTACTTCTTTTTCTTGAAGCTCATCATCGAAAGTACCAATCCAATCATCACTCCCAATTTCGCCATCGTTACCCGTAGATGTAGCAGGTGTAGGCTCTTCCCTATTTACTAGTCTAGCTCCCTCTAATTCTCTAAATGCTGCATTTTTTTTCCTCACAAAGTCCCCGCGATTTTACCTTGACCGTGCAAGCTCATCCTCATCATTGTCATCCCTTAGGAAACTGAAATTTTCCAAAGCTTCATCATCATCGTTATCATCACTGGATTCTGCAACATTTCAATCTAATCCATTGATTGCCTTATCAACTATATAGCTTACATCCTCTCCTCCCTATCCTCCCTCTCCCCACAATCTTGTCTATCACCACAATCCTCCATGTCCGCCCACTTCTGGTGTCCTTCTACAATAGTATCATCCCCACCATGAGAAGTGAAATCAAGGATTACTTCTCTTGTTTCAGTTATGTCTTGATGTTGAGCATCATTATCATCTTCATCATCACTATCTCTGTCAACATATACTTTCGCTTCATTGCCATGAAAATAGCGATAAATTAGATCCTTAAACCCATTCTCATCCCACGGATGTCTTAGCCTATCCCTCAAGCCCTTCTCGGGAGCACAATAAAGAAATTTACCTATTTTGCAGCCACATATGTGCACTATATCCCTCACGAAAGAAACATACAATGACGTCCTTACATCAAAGAAAATGGTTCCTTCATTTCCACCTTTGTAATCCCACTTGTCGGTACCAATCACAAAATTCCCGCTAAAGCAAATAATGACAACAACAAGATTTTTATCCATGCATGCACCAAAGGAAAAAAAAAAGTCAATAAATGTCAACTTTTGGGACCACAATACAAAAGTAAAATAAATTCACGTAAAGGTCCCCACAAGCCTACTTTTGGTTAAAGAGTCATTATTTGTTGTGTAGTATCAACAAAGCAATGGGAAAACTAATGCATAGTGTTTCAAATTAAAGAATTTGAGGTCCACACGGCATTAACTTCACTAGTTTCTAGCAAATAAAAAACATTTTCAGTCTGCAAAGACATCCAAGGTCGTGATTAAACAAGTAGATCAAAATGGATCCAAACAATTCAACTTCGAAAGGGACTGAAGAAACCTGTGTTTATGGGGGTGCACTCTCTTCCTTTATCAAGAAACCGAAGCTAAAGGTTGTGATTAAACAAGTAGACATCTCCAACGCATTAACTTGGAGCCTTAATTTTACCATATCACCCCTAATTTTGCCCTCTGAACCCTAATTTTCCCTTCAGAGCCTTAATTTTACCATATCACCCCTAAATTTTCCCTCTAAAACCTAATTTTCCATTCGGAGCCTTAATTTCGCCTCGAGGTCTAACTTTGAAATTGAGACGGAAGATGCATACCTCACGAGGGCAAGCGGGTGACGGTAACGACCAACCCGAGACCAACGATGGTGAGCGAGCAACGGCGGCGACTCCACGAGCGATTAAGCGACTAGATTTCCACCTTCACACGAAACAAACCCTACTTCGCACGAGAGAAGACTAGTCAACTAAGAGTAAGAGACGCCGAGCAACGTTGTATGTGAATCATAACACAAATGACGTTTTTTTTTTCATTTCTACCCTTGCACTAGTCACGTCACATTTTCACCGTGGCAGCCGCTTATAAAAATTTGCCACATAAGATAATAAAATAAATTGTAAAATCCACATAATTCATTTCGCCGATTTTTGGCCGATTTTTTTCCGAATTGGCACTAAAGTGCACGATTTTCTCCGAACTTGACACTGAAGTGAATGATTTTCAAAAAACTTAGCACCGAAATGATCGATTTGAAAGTTTTGGTATTAAAATGAGCGTGATACACAAATCGTGTCATTTGTGGTATCTTTAACTGTAAATTTTGTTTGAAAGCTTCTATTTTAGTATTTCATTGACATTTGGAAAATAATTTTTTATGAAACTATTCTTTTATAAACCAAGTCCAGATTCTTTAAAATATGAAACTTGTACATAAAGAATATGTTCCAAAGATTTTGGACCAAAAGAAAACTTTTTGGAAACTTTTGAAATTTCTTCTTTGAGAGAAGTATTTTCCTTTTCAAGCAAATCTCGACTTTCTTTGATTTGCGAAAATTCCCTTTGTAACAACTCAATCTTTTCATTGTTGGAAAATTCATGTTGCCTCAACTTTGAGTTTTTCTTCTTCAATTCGAAGATCTTCTTAAGAGTATCTTTGTAATCCGGGCATAATTCATCGATGTAATCACATACCTCATTGGGAATTTCAGGATGACTTCCCTCAACCTCATCTTCAAAGTCTAATTCAGCCATTATACATACATTTTCTTGTTCATTGATCTCATTATCGTTGGATTCTCATTTTGTGTCGCTCTACGTCTCAGTTTTTAAAGCTTTCTTCTTCTTTTCAAGTATTCCCTTTCATTTCTTGAATAAGGGATAGTCGGGTTTTATATGACCTGTTTTATGTACTCAAAATATTTATGTACATGTATATAAATATATTTATTGTCTTTTTTGTTCTTGTAAAACCTCACTTGTTCTTGTTCCTTGCTCTGTTTTCTTTCCCTAACGTTTCTTTCTTTCTTAGCCATTTTCTTGAACTTCTTTACCATGCGAGCAATCTTGTCATCGTCCTTTTTATCATCTTCATAATATGAATCATCATAATCAATGTTAGATTTCAAAGCAATTGATTTCTTACCTTGGGGATCTTCTTCATTGATTCTTCATTAGATTAAAGAGTACCAATAAGCTCATCAACAGTTAATGGTATGATCTTTTGAGTTTTTCCAATAGATGTTTTGATATGGTTCCATTCATTTGAGAGTCCTCTTGGAAGCTTACTACTTTTATATGTCTAGATACTGATTGTTCTTGATAAGTAAAACCATTCACCATTTCAATGAATCTATCAAACATGTCCTTCACTTATTCATTTGCTTCATCTTGAAGGATTCTTATTGACCAAAGAAGAATATTGATCTTGATTTCTTTGACTCTATTTGTTCCTTCATAAGTCACATGCAGCTTATCACATATTGCCTTTACTATTGGACAATCGGAGACACGTTTATATTCAATAGAAGATAAAACACAATAAAATAAATAAGTAGTTTTAGCATCTAATGTGTCTCTTTTGGCTAATTAAGTCGTAGAGAGAGTGGCAGTAGGAGTATGATCGTTGTTGTCTCCTGTATTTGAGTTTCCACCGGCAGAATTGTTTGTTGTAGGCTCAACTCCTCTTTGCACAACATCCCACATCTGAGTATCTTGGGATCTAATGAGTGCCTTCATTTTGTTTTTCCAATCATTGCATTCTTTTCCATCAAAATAAGGTGGTTTGGTGTTGCTTTCTCCTTCAATAAAAACTTATGCAAGATTGCTAGCCATAATAGATCGTTAGCTTAGAAGTAAAAACACTTTATATTTAGTACCAAACTCTGAAACCAATTGTTGGGGCTAGCGGTATCCCCTACTTGGAGTGAATAGGTTATTTCAAAGAAGTTGTTAAAACAGTGCGGAATTAAAACAAATGAGTTCGGAATCAAATCAAAATCTGAGCATGAACAACATTATATTCAGATTCATTTGTGTGCAATAAACTCTTAGATGCAAGTAAGTAAAAGTTAAAGGATATAGAGATTTGCACACGATCTTTATAGTGGTTCGGCTTAGATCAAGCCTACGTCTACTCTCCATGCTAATAGTCAACCGGCTAGATTTCACTAATCAATCGATCAAAGATTGTAATAGCAAGTGTTGCTTACACCCAAGCACTTCATTTCGAAGTAGGTGTTGCTAATACTCAAGCAAATAGAACTCTCTATCTCACACCTAAACACAAGCTAAATACTATCAACATCTTGAGGATATATAATTGAACGCTCAAGAGAAACTCTCTTTGAACTTTGAAATTTTTTTACTCTCGATCTCTCTTTGCTCTTCAACACTTTGATCTCTTTTTATACTCCTCCACTTTCAATCTACCTGTTGGAAAATCTTTAGAGGATCACTCTTTGATCTACTCGTTGGACGAGATTGCATAAAGAAGATTGTGTAGCCGTTGAGAGATAAAATCAGAATGTCCATGGATTTAGTTGCTCTTACAATCTAAATCTAGGTTTTCATAAGTAGAGTTCTTCATTTTTGAAAGACAACTTGTCTAACATAAAAAAGAAATCCAAGCCAAATCACTTCCCGTAGTAAAAATGATTCGCATTTGAATCTGAACATTGAGCTCCTTAGCATTTGAGGAGACTTTTCATAGAGTCTGAGCACATATAAAATACCGATGCAATATCCAGAACTTCACTTGAGCTTTCATTTTTCGGTCCCTCCAAACATATTAGCAACCGTGGCTTTATCTCGTTGTTCACATATCCAAGGTCCCTTCAAGCTTTACCATTAGGCTTGTTCACCTTCTATTCAGGTACCTCCTACTTATAGACACCTCTATATTCAATATCTTGTTCACCATTGATCATAACTTTCAGACGTTTCATTATGACAACTTCTACACATAATAGATTATGCATCTTTCACCTAGTTTTACTCAACGAATAAACACATTAATAGTTTTAAATTATTTTGTAATCTTCAAAACATCATAAGGGATTTTCCTTAACAAGACCTAGAGCAATATAAATTCATTCGATTAGAATCAAATTCACTTAGGAAGAGTATCCTAGTAAAAAAATTTCTGTCAGGTGAGTAAAGTCATTATTAAGAAAACTGGCCACCTGAAGATGATTAAAAGTTTCGAGTCATTCCTTACATGACTCCATCAAATGGTCAAGACATCAAATGTAGCCAAACATATGAAGTTATCTAATTACAATTGTTTTGTATGGTATTGGATAGGAGAAAATTAGAATCATATGGGTGGAATTATTAACAGAATAAGTTCAAGGTAGAGGTGAAATGACTAACGGAATAATGATTTGTCATAACTTTAAGGCTGGTGCAATTGATCGCAGCCTTGGGGGATTTGCGACGGAGGAACAAGAGGTCACCCGTTCAGTAGGAGATTATTAACTGCAATTGTTAGCAATGTATTAGCAAAAGCAATAAATTTACCCCTTTTTAAGAATAATAAAATGTTGGGATCCTTTGCCGGACTAGGAACCACTTTTTAAGAATAAATTTACCACTTTTTGATTTTTTTATATTTTATTTTATGTTTTTTTCTTTTTCTTTCTTTTTTTGTCATCTTTTTCTTCCTTCTCTGGCTGGCCAGAGGCGAGGGCCGGCAAAGCTTGCCCCGGCCAGCCACGAGCAAGGGCTGAGCCTTGCCCAGCCCTAGTTAGGCCGGCCTCACCTTCTACAAGTGAGGTTGAGCCTCGTTGAGATTTGGTAACAGAATCTCACACCTTAAAACTTTTACAGCAGTTGACGGTGCCCGAGAAAATCTCACGTAACATCAGAGCATGAGGTCTTAAGTTAAAATCATTTACATGCTCCATTTGCCTCTCCAATGATATATTTCCACGCCTATTACCATGCCTTTCATCTAATCACTTTAGTTTTTAGAATAGTTAGGCAACAATCCCATCAAAACTCACAGTAGGATTATAATTGATGAGCATGTGTGATCATGCCTACGAAGCCTCTGCTCGTCGAACCTGTGTGCTATGAACCCTCGTAAGCTTTGATGATCTAAACGATAAAGAAGCATACATTCATTGCATCAGAAAAGTCCAGCGTATTGACTAGACTGGCCCCACAATGTGCTGGATGACGTGGAGCCCTGCTATTGGCTTGACCATCCAGAGTACGAGGATCTTTGTCAAACCTTTAGTACCCGCCATTTTCGAATTTCTGTTGTCTTGCTTTTTCAGACTTGTAATCGTTCATTGAAGATCTGTCCAAAAAAAAAAAAGAAAAAGAAAAAATAATTCAAAGGAATATGAGTTAAAAGCCAGCAAGAGAGAGAGAAGAGAGGAGAGAGAGAGAGAGAGAGAGAGAACATCTGTGCAGAGATCAACGACGACCAATGTAGCCTCCGCTCTTTCCTCTCAACCGTCAGCACTCCCCTGAGTCCCATCCTCTTATATAATTTCCCTCAGGTGTTTGCCGAAAAGCAGCTCTTGGCAACCTCGTCCTTGCAAGGAAGAGGTTCCAAATAGGCTCCGAATCGCTGATCTTCTTCTCCGAGTTTCCACGTAACTTCCCGACCGAGAGGAAAATTTTCGGTTAGCGGGTTCTTGTCGGAACAATGTCGGCGACAACGGCGGGCCAATTGCTCGCGGTCGCGCTTCTGTCCGCATCGTTGTTGTTGGCAACCGCTGGACACAGCGGGAACAAGTTGCGGGGAGTGACATATGACGCAAGGTCACTGATCATCAATGGCAAGAGAGAGTTGCTCTTCTCGGGCTCGATCCATTACCCACGGAGCACCCCCGATGTAACCAGTTTCGACATCGAGCTTGTCTTTTGTTTGAAGCACATGCCTTGTGGAGTTTAAATGGATTTTCTTTTTCGTTCTTGTTTAATCCGGGTGCAGATGTGGCCGGACCTTATCAGCAAGGCAAAGCATGGAGGATTGAATGTGATCCAGACATACGTGTTCTGGAACGTTCACGAGCCTGTTCAAGGCCAGGTGATTTGGACCGGAAGTTACACTAACTTAATTCCATGAAATCATGTCGCCGGCCTATCGAATTTGAAGCAGCCCTATCCATATTTCTTCTGCAGTTCAATTTCCAGGGAAACAATGATCTGGTGAAATTCGTTAAGATGATCGGGGAGCAAGGCATGTACGTCACCCTGAGAGTCGGGCCATTCATTCAGGCCGAATGGAATCACGGGTACAATTCTGCTTCCTCTCTCTATTTCCCTCGCCCTCACACGAGCATGAATCTCATCGATGTTTCAAATCTTATTCAGAGGACTTCCATATTGGTTGAGGGAGGTTCCGAACATCACATTCCGTTCAGACAACGAACCATTCAAGGTAATACATTGCTCCGGACCTGAATACACCTTGTTGTGAATTCTACTGGTTCTCATCTGATCGGCTCTTGTGTTTATCAGTACCACATGGAAAGGTATGTTAGGAAAATCATAGACATGATGAAGGAAGAGAAATTGTTTGCTTCCCAAGGAGGTCCCATCATTCTGGCCCAGGTATATTTCGGACAATATCATCAACTGTCCTGCCTAGAGCTCCATATGAATTTTCTGTTCTTTCTTGTTTCCTTAATCCATCTGATACGCAAGTTTGGCGATACAGATCGAAAACGAGTACAATCATGTTCAACTCGCTTATAGAGAGCTAGGAACCCGGTATATCCAGTGGGCAGGAAACTTGGCTCCTTGATCTTGACATTGGAGTTCCATGGATCATGTGCAAGCAAAAGGACGCACCCGGTCCAGTGGTATGAATATGATGTATTCCTTTATTATGACAAAAACATTCTTTCAAGAAAGAATCAACCCTAGAAATTCCAGTTGTATCCTACGCTTCTATGTTGTTCATAAAGTGGACGTGTTTATCAGATTAATACATGCAATGGAAGGCACTGTGGTGATACTTTCACTGGCCCGAACAGGCCGGACAAGCCAACTCTCTGGACGGAGAACTGGACCGCTCAGTAAGGGTCGATGTTTCGAGGATTTTACTTTGTGCTGATGATGACATTCCCCCCCTCCTTTGTCAACTATGTTATGAATGATTGCAGGTACCGAGTATTTGGAGATCCGCCATCCCAAAGATCAGCAGAAGACATTGCTTTCTCCGTCGCACGCTTCTTTGCTAAGAATGGGAGTTTAACTAACTATTACATGGTATGGGGATGTTTGAACGTCCTTAAAAGATATTGTCAGAAGTCAATCGCATCGCATTCATGCCTGCAACATGTTACTCATGAACTTTATTTGCAGTATCACGGTGGAACAAATTTCGGCAGAACTAGCGCTGTTTTCACAACTACCCGCTACTATGATGAAGCTCCTCTTGATGAATATGGTAGGAGCATCCAAGCAAAAGGAAAAGAAAATCTCTTTCCTTATGGTCATAGACTAAGCTTCTTTCATAATAACCCTTAATTTCATTTAGGTTTGCAGAGGGAACCCAAATGGGGCCATCTCAGGGACTTGCACAAGGCTTTGGCATTATGTAGGAAGCCATTGTTGTGGGGTAACCCAAGCGTACAACGCATTGCAGCAGATGTTGAGGTAATTATGAAACTCGAGTTTTAGACGACGAAGAAGGAAGAACATGCCTTCTAACTTGGACAACGATCCTATGCAGGCCATAACTTTTGAGATGCCAGGGACCAAAGTTTGCGCCGCTTTCTTGACTAATAACGACACCAAATCGGCACACGTCACCAAGTTCAGGGGTGAAAGTTACTATTTGCCTCCTCATTCCATTAGCATCCTCCCTGATTGCAAGACTGTGGTTTACAATACGCAAACGGTAATGTCGGCTCTTCCTTCACATGACTAGTCATCAGTGTATCACTATATTCGAATAAAGCTCTCCAGTTAGTTTGTTCTGATCTTCTAGGTTACATTTGTAATCCAAGAATGCTTAAAGGAAAAATTTTCTGCTGCAAAAAACAGATTGTATCACAGCATAATGCGAGGAACCACCGCAGATCAAATGTTACAGACAACCTTAAGTGGGAGATGTCCAAAGAAGTCATCCCAGACGCTGCCAAAGTCCCAGTTGATTCCAAGGTACCGGCTGAACTCTACGGATTGACGAAAGACACCACGGACTACGCATGGTTTACGACAAGGTATGTTGTTCTTGAGCATCCTAGAAGATCGCACGATGGATGTCCGAGAAAGCAGATACTCCTTTACTATAAATGCATCTCCGACTCTATTACAAGCTAGAAATTTCACACGTTCATGTAATTGTGACCTCAGCATTGAGGTAAGCCCTCGTGATCTACCGATGCGTAAAGATATCCTTCCAGTTCTAAGGGTAGCAAGTCTTGGCCATGCTATGCTCGCATTTGTAAATGGCGAATTCATCGGTAAGTAAATCAGAAAGATGAGTAGTTAAACTCTTAGTGGCTAGGTTTGTCTTGATCTTTATTAACTTGTTGTGAAACACTGTAATGGTTATCAGGAAAGTCCCATGGAAGCCACGTCGAGAAGAGCTTCGTCTTTCAGAAACCTATAAACTTGAGGCCGGGGACTAACCATATATCTTTGCTGGGCATGACAGTTGGATTACCTGTGAGAACCTAGCATATTATGTAGCATCATAGTTTAAAACATCTGAGAATGGGCATCAATATATCTTCTTTGGTCGACACAGGACAGCGGAGCATACATGGAGCACAGATTTGCTGGGCCTCGTATGGTGACAATCCTCGGTTTGAACACCGGCACACTTGATTTAACCATGAATGGCTGGGGGCATCAGGTACTGAAGAAACTTTATAAAAACCGATCTTACAATGAAAGAATTGTCTTTTGGATGAGATAGGGAGGAAAAAGGTATCAAGACATAGATGATCATTGTAGTTAAATTGGAAAAATTTGAAGGTTGGCTTGGATGGGGAAAAGGTCAAGGCATACACACAAGGAGGATCTCACCGGGTACAATGGAAAAAGGCAAACGGAGTCGGCCCTGCTCTTACTTGGTACAAGGTATCTGGAGAGAGCTTATTTCAGAGCCATCGCCTGAATCTCTAACACAATTAGTGTTAGAACAACGTGTATAACCGCATCATCTTGATTGCAGGCATATTTCGATGCTCCCGAAGGAGACGGTCCTGTTGCTATCCGACTTCCTGGCTTGGGCAAGGGAATGATTTGGGTCAACGGCAAAAGCATCGGCCGCTTCTGGAATTCTTACCTTACTCCTCTTCTGCAGCCATCTCAATCAGAGTAAGCATTCATTTACTGGTGCACCACCTCCTTAGCTAACTCGCAGGCGAAGAGATACATGAGCTTCCTAGATTTGCTTGTTATCAGGTACCATATTCCAAGGTCCTTCATTAAACCAAGTGACAATCTCTTGGTCGTGTTGGATGAAGAAGGCGGCAATCCTCAGTCAATTGAGATCCTCACCGTGGACAGAGATACTATCTGTAGCTTCATTTCCGAGAACCATCCACCCAACGTGAAGTCATGGGAAAGAAAGAATAGCCACATCAGGCCCATTGTGGGTGACGCGAAGCCGACGGCTAACTTGAAGTGCGCAAACCAGAAGAAGATCGTCGCTATCGAGTTTGCAAGCTTTGGCGATCCGTACGGTGGCTGCGGAAGCTTTGCACTTGGAAAATGCACTTCTTCCTTTTCCAAGAAGGTGGTTGAACAGGTATAACTCGCTCCCAAAATCCTTCGAAATATCAAGAACAATGCTACGAACTTTCTCATTGAAGTTGAAGTTTCCTTCCATTAATCTGGGAATACATTGTCTGGTTCATTGGAATCAAGTTTTGGTGGAAAATTACAACATCTGATACCTAACAGCCAATAAATTTAGTGGTGTAACTGGTCTACTCATTTAGCAGATGATGCATAGATCAAACTCTAAACTGTTCTGTTGGAAGAAATCGCTATCGTTTGTAACAGTACTTAGCCGGAAACATAATCATCATAGCACATCTAGCTTAAAGCCTTGGTGTGTTTTAAGGCTGCAAACTGTGGATCAATGAGGAAAAAATATAAGTTTCACATGGAGACAGCATAAATCTTCACAGATCTGACGGGGTGCTTTGGTTTTCTTTGCACAGAAATGCTTGGGAAAAACCAGTTGCCAAGTTCCCGTTGACAGATCGCTCTTCGACAAGAACAACGACGGGTGTCCCGACATCATGAAGACGTTAGCCATCCAGGCAAGATGCAGCTAACCCTTCGAAGCACGAGAGAAGATCAGCGAGGAAAAATGGGTCGAGATCAGCTTAACAATCGGTTTCAAAGCCTTGATTCTAGTGGCTACCTGAAGAAGGGCATTGTGTTCTCGAAATCGGGATGCCGTAGCCATTCGCCATTCTTCCACTCAACTTAGACACAAGAATCATCTTTGATCATTCAAGACCAGAAGTTTGAATACTTCTCACATAGCTGCATTAGACCGCGTTTTTGTTGCCTTAATTTTGCTTCTCATCATCATCATAAATTTTCCATTTCTTCTTGTCCTACCTTCCTCTCTATTATTTTCCTGTCATTTCTTAAGAACACTAATGCTCTCGTCTTGATCTTGGCCAAACATATGTCTTTCTTTAAGTTTATGATGCCTTGAAACTGTAATGCTTCACCCAGAATCGACAAGTTAGCCCAATCAAAAACGAAAATACAAGGACCAAATAAAATATTTTGCTAAATATTTTAAGTTTATGAGGCAGATTTGCTGAGATACTTCTTCATAGTTAATACCCTGATTTTCTAATGTACTTTAAGACATTGGTTTAAAAACATTTTAAGTTTCTTTCTTAGAAATATTTTAAGTGGTGTTACTTAACATATTTTAAGAAGACAACATCATGGAAAACCAATTTTTATTAAACTATGAAGAGACACCATCAGACAATTTCTTTCTTACAATGTTAGGACTTTGTTTTCTGATATTTAGAAAATACTAAGCAAATGCCAATTCATCAATTGAAAAAAGTGGAAATTATCAAAAAAGGCCCTAAACTTATTGCACTTTTGCTAATTTAGTCCTAAATCTTTCAATTATGTCAATTCAGTCTTAAACCTTTTGACAACTTGCCAATTTAATCCTAAACATTTCAATCATACCAATTTAGTCCTAAATCTTTTGAAATTTTACCAATTTAGTCCTAAATTTTTTGAAATTTTGTCATTTTTAGTCCTAAGCCTATTATTTGAGTAATTTGTGAAAGAACAAAATTGATTATTCGTGAAAAAGTTTAGGACTAGTTTGGTAAATCATTAAAATGTTTAGTATCAAATTGGTATAATTGAAAGGTTTAGATTTGAATTGGCACAATTGAAAGATTTAGGACTAAATTGGCACAATCGAAATAGGTTTAAGATTTTTTGGACAATTTTCCCATTGAAAAAAACCATCATTGAATTTAGTCTTACAAACTTAACATAAACGCACGCCAACTGATTTCAATGAAGGAGTTGAGGGAAAAATTATTGAGTTGGTAAGGGTCTTTAATGAGTTAGGTAGATTAAATACTGCTCAGTACAAATATACCTAGGTCAATATTGGGCTAAGACGAGGGGACCTGTTTTCAGCCTGAACCGTCCACGCAGGTACAATTATTCGCCAGCGCAGCAATCACCCATGTCTCCACGTCACTCGTCTGCCACGCGAAAGTCCTGGATGACTACCCTACCTGAGCACCAAAGCTTCCTCACCAACTCAGCTAGACGGTATACGGCGCCCAGTCTCCTAATGCCACAATTTTAGGAGAAAATCTCCAGAAAGCAGGAGCACGGATTGTATAGGGTACGGGTCAGGTTTCTTATGGATTGACAAAATTATATTGCATAAAGATGGATTAGTTTAGGTGGGATGATTTTCGACCTCATCCAGTCATTTGACGGGCCTATTGGTGATTCGCTTGCGTTCATCTCAAAGGCAAGACTATTACTTTGTTTGTTCAAGTAACTTGAAACATCGCCTCTGCCTTTGCCATCGATTGCTCCTTTCGTGTAAAGCGCGAGTGAATTCCTTATAATTTCCACAGATTGCTATCCAAATGATATGCAAGTGTCATGGGCCGGCACTTTCCTTGGCCACCGAATAGCCCGTGCGGCGCTAGGTGAGTCGTTCACCGCAGGCCGGCCTTGTTTTCTCGTGTTGGATCATACCACGCCTAGCTTAGCTCGGGTATCCATTATTTCGAATAAGAATAAATTACTTTGGGCACCACAACTAGTTTCGACCTGCCAAGCATTAGCTCCCGACTAGTTTGTACAAGGGATGCCAACCCCGCCTCCAGAGCTCTTAATGGTATATTCTAACTTAGAACTCATAGCACAAACCGTCTTGACATCACTCTTAAGGACCCAATTGTTTCTTCCTCTCTGCATCGCTCACTTAGGTTGATGACACCAACAAGCTCCACTTCAAGGTTATACGAGTGTGGGAGGACATAAGGACACGATCCGTTCCGTTGGAAACACGGAACAACCAGTCCATGTCATTCACCCCCCACTTAATTCCGCAACACTCTTGTTGTGGGCTATTCTATCGCTTCCTTATGACCTTTCTTACCACCAACACCGCTTGGGTCTTACATGGATGGCAAGCACATGCTCACCCAATAGAACTATTACAAGCTGTTCTGTCGCTTCCTTGCGCCTTTTCCTACCATCAACGGTAGGCGCCCGCTTGCACTATAGAACAACTTCTCCTCATCAATAGCTTCTTTTTAGTCAAAGGCCTTTCGAGTTTTCTTTGGTCACCTGCAGTTTTTCAGGTGTTGCACTTTTGGTCAACTACGCTTTTCTGGCAGCACCCTTTCAGGTCACTTGCACTTTTTCAAGTGTAGCACTATTGGCCAACTGCGATTTTCTCACAGCACCCTCTTTTTAATAATAAGCACTTCTTAGTAATAGCTAACCAATTGAGGTTTTTCCTTGTTGAAAACATGATAGACGACCCATCTTGAGATTCGCCAAATTAATCAAGGAACGTTATATCATTTCAGTGATGAATCGGTTTCTTGTTGTGCCCTCATTGGCATTCTAGAAGCAAGTCGAGAGCCGCACTTTGTACGTGCCACTTTTGCTCCAGCAATTCACTCTCCGCACTTGTAGAACTAAGAAGACCATAGATTCTCTCCGACTCACACACCTACTGGAGGGACCTTTGCTCTAATACCACTTGTCATGGACCAGCACTTTCCTTGGCCGCAGAATAGCTAGTGTGGGACGTGGCAAGTCGTTCTCTCCAAAACAGCCTTGTTTCTGGTGTTGTCTCATAGAACACTTAGGCAAATGATTTTCGTGTATTGGATCATACCGTGCCCAACTTAACTCGAGCATCCGTTATATCAAGTGAGAGCATATTACTTTAGGTACCTCAATTGATTTCGGCGTGTCATGGCCTCATTAGGAGAGCAGTATCAGCTCTCAACCGGTTTATACACAAGAGGTCAACCCCGCCTTTAGAGCTTCTAAAGGTATATTCTATCTAACGTAAAACTCCTAGCACAACTTGTCCTTAACACCACTTCCACGGACCGAATTGCTTCTTCCTCTCTTCATCGCTCCTTCACCATGATGACACCAATAAGCTCCACTTCAAGGTTATACGAGTATGAGAGGAGATGGGAACACGAATCTTCCGATCCGTTGGAGACATGGAACAACCGGTTTGTGCCTCAAATATATTTTAATTTTTGGTATACATTTTCTTTATAGTGAAATACATTTCTCCAAAAGCTGATTTTTTATTTTCATTTAATTGAGTTTAGTGGCAATTCGAACGGGAAGCAAATTACGTAACAAGAATCAAGAACAATTAAATCTAAAGGAAAAGATAAATACAAGTACTGCGAATTAATAAACGAAAAATGAGAAAATACATAAGAGTCTGTTTTGATGAGTTTATCATAGAATTGTTGATTGTTCAGAGGAAATGTTTGTCCACTTAGTTTGTCACTTGTCGATAATAACATAAAGTCGATTATATTTTTGTGTCAACAGAGTGCGTACGAGTCTAATGTATCCGAGCGTTCGGTATTTAACGAGTTCTACGTAGGGCTTACATAATCTAAAAGGCTAAGGAGTAAGGAGTAATGAGCCGATAACGTCTCCTTTAAACTTCACCAATTTATGGGAGAAGATGCAACTAAGGAGTCAAATCACTTTGTGAACATTACTCTCTTTCTCTCTCATAATTGAAGCCGACAGGACTGCAGCATGGGAAGGACAGGGAAAGAAGTCGGTAGGTATGGGTTCATGGGACAGTTCCATGGTCTTGTCCCCCACCTAAATGGCACATGCATACCAAATTACCCAAACCCTTGTACGTGAACCATTAAAAGCATCACTTTTGGTTTTTCATGGAGACCCATAGGGATGGTAACGCCAGAGACATTTGCAAAATAAGAGCTTAAATCTACCTAAGATAGTTGAAACTGTTCGATTGAAGATGAAGATATCGCCTAGTCTTAGTCAAGAGATAGGGATACTACTACCATACCTCGATTCGTTATGAACCAAATGCCTTAGAATCCTTCGCTTGATGACACAGACCGGTAATGCTAAACTGTGTTATGAAGGTGCCGGAAAGTGTTCAATCACGCAAACGCGGTTCGTGTATGCGCAACTCGTTTCTAACTAAGAAGACCGTGAGATCCTCACACGGGGATCCTCAAATCTAGCAATCTTGTGAGTTCATCCCCACCGAGTTAATTCAAGCGTCGCCTGACAAATGAATCACTCATCGTCCGTGAATATCGCACAAGGTTTTAGCAAGGATATTGCTTTTGTAGCTATACACAACGAAAGGTTTAATCTCTATTTGCGAAACTTCATCTCATCTCGAACTCTTAGATCAGTTGACCGTAAAGCCGAAAAAGTATCAAAAAAGTATCAAAAAAGTTCTAAATCTATTGCATTAGTACTAATTCACTTCTAAACTTTTTAATTGTATCCTTTTAGTCCTAAATTTTTTTGCATTGGAAGCAATTGAATCCATCAGCCAATTTGGTCAAAAATCGCTAACATGGCTCCAACTATCCTACATGGCATGGTTGGCAAGATTTAAACTTTGTTAACTAATTTTTTTGAAATTTTATACTTCTTGCTTTTTTTTGTTGCTTTTGTTTCTTTTTCTTTTTCTGTTCTTTACTTATCTTTGAGCCGACCCTCACCGGCACTGGGTGAGGTAGCCCAATGCCCAATGCCCTAATTGGCCATATCGAGTGTATCCCGACCAAAAAAAAAGTAAAGAGCAAACAAGAAAAGAAAAAAAAAGCGTTAGTCGTGCCACGTGCAACAACACTACATTAGCAATTTTCGATGAAAAACGGCAGGACATACTCAATTGATACCAATGCAATAGATTTATGACTAAATTTTAATTAAAATATTTTGGCTTGAATGGATACCAATATAATAGATTTAGAACTTTTTTTTAGTACTTTTCCTCCCGAAAAAACCTTCTAAAACTTATCAACTTCTCTCGGTCGCGTACATGTGAATTTAGCTCGGATATCCATATCCTCGCTTCGAGGACTGGCGGGAATGGAAAGAAGGAGATGCAAAAGAAGAGGGAGGGACCTGTCACAGAGGAATTTAACATCATAAACAGCGAGACAAGTTGAGGCGAGAAATGGACACACTCTGAGAAGGTTGGTGAAAAATTCAGGCTCATCATAACTCAACAGATGAACAGTATCTATCCATCTCTCCTTTCATTCGAAAACAGCTACTCCCATCATCCTTAACTCTTACCATCCACTTGACCCACCCACCGTACGCTGAAATTTCCTCGGTTGGTCGAACTCAACGTGCCGTTCTTAATTTGATTCGCACCTGAGAGAGAGGATGTTAGGACATCTCGCTCGCTTATTTATGTGATTCGTATGCTCTTTATGTGCATCCGATTTCCTTCCACCGATAGAGGGGGAAATTATCACAAAAAAAAAAAATCTTAAACCTATTGTAACCGTGTCAATTCAGTTCTAAATATTTTACATTTGTGTCAATTCAGTGCATTCGACCAATTTTGACTGGCCAACGCAAACGTGGAGAATTTTTAATAGTATTTTATCATGTTTTTCTAGTTATTTTTTTTATTTATTTACTTTTCTTTTTCTTCTTTTTTCTTTTTTTCTGTTTTTTTCTTCTTCTTTTTCCTCCAATCTGCTACCGGCCAAAGGCAAGGGCCGGGGAGGTCAACCTCTCTAGCCCTCGACTCTTGGCGGTCGCTAATCCAACGATCGGCTGGAGGAAAAAAAAAAGAGAAAAAGGGAAAATAAATAAAAATTTGAAAAAAGCATGAAATATAATTAAAAATTGTCACGTCAATGCCGGCCAACGTTTCCGGCCAAAGTTGACTAGATAAATTGAATTGACACAAATGCAAAATATTTAGAACTGAATTGACCAAAAAAAAAAAGATTTATGACTTAATTTGAACGATTACAATATGTTTAAGATGTTTTTGGTAATTTTTCCCACCGATTTAGGATTTTGCGTTGGGACGTTCTAACAGGACAAGCGGGAGTTTTATGTCATAGAGAGAGATACTCGTCGGATAACAGACTTTTGTTCCGATTGAGCGATTGTAGCACTAATAGGAGGGTATGACCTAATTTCTCAAATCCCTATCTCAAACCTTGTATCTTTTCTCTTTTCAAATTTAGACGAAAAGCAAAACATTATACGAGGCCCCATTTTTTTGTACCTTAATCACATTAGATAAGGCCCTGGTCTTTTACCTACCTTACTTTTAGAGATGGGTTTTGCTTTTAAAATTGTTTTGTGCACAAATACAAATTCGTTTGCGGTTGTGCCTCTTTTTGAAAAAGAAAAAAAAAAAATTTGGGTGCTGGGGCCTAAACTTGAACCAAAAGGAGTTGGGGAAAAGTAAAAAACCAAAAAAGTGGAAGGTGAGCCACAACCACAACCATATTATTTTTACTAACTTTTATCAACCCCCTGCTTTCCATCTTCTAGAATCTCTCTCTCTTTCTCTCTCTAATTAAAATCTAAAACACATGTACGCACGAAAGTGCGGCCAAAACAACTTGTTTCTTTCCCAAGAGCCACCACAACTAACGAACTAAAATACCATATTCATTGTCCTAAAGTATCGATTTCCCTTGTGGACCGCTTTATTAATCATATCATATAGCCTTGCATGGTCGCTAAACGAACGAACGTTCACATGTCTTTTAGCACAAGACGAGGAATGGTTCGATCCATTGAGCAGACGAAGCCGCCATGGGGCTTACGGGGTCAATACCCAATCTAGGGGAAAAGTCTTGTTGAAACTTATACAATGGCAAAAGGTTTTTGATTTTAAAGGTGGGAGAAGATAATCATGTTTCGTCCGTCACTTTATTTATGATATTAGGAAATACATATCTAAGGGGGAAATTGTATAAAAAAAAAAAAAAAGGGTCATAAACCTGTTGAAATTATGCCCATTCAATCTTAAACATTTTGCATTTGTGTCAATTCGGTTCAATTTAATCAATTTTGAATGGAAATCACTAAGGTGTATGCCGGACATGCCACGTAGGACGGGCGGAAGGCGACGTGGACAAAAATTTAATAATATTTTAATATTATTTTGAATTTTTTATTTTTTATTTTCTTTATTTTATTTTTTCTTCCCATGCCCTCACCGGCCACGAGCAAGGGCACGGAAAAATAGAAAAAGTAAAGAAAAAAAAAGACAAAATTAAAAAGAAAAGAATTATAAGAGAATTATTTAAAATATTATTAGAATTTATCCACGTAGTGCCACATAAGATGATCGACATTAAAATTAGTGATTTCAAAATTGATCGGACGGACTTAATTGAAAAAAAGTGAAATGGTTTAGGAAGGGCAACAAACGTACAACACAGGAGCTATGACATCCAAAAATAACATTACAAGTTGCAAGATCAATATACAAAATCGATGTGCAAAGTGGCGTGGTTGATTCGCTTGTTATGATATCAAAATACAGTTACCCAAATGATTTGGTAAATCGATTTTGCACATCAATCGCACTCATCCTTCGTAGGTCTTTTGAGGAATGCACCACCAAACAACTTGGCTGATTAAGGTTTTGGCAAGCAGCCGATGAGTGGAGGTGACCCCATAAATCCCACGTTTGTTTCCAGTTGCTCTAGTTCAAGAAATGAACATGGTGGACTAGGGCTAATTTGGCCTCAATAAAGGACAATACATGGTACACCCTCTGAAGAAACCCACCAAAAAAAGTGTTAGTTCCACCAACATGACATAATTATTCGAGTTGGGTCATGTAGTCTGGTACATTTTGTCCCAGTGAGTTAGGGGGAGATCTTGAGAGCTAACTGAATTATTTATGGAGGTTGTTCAAAGTTTAGGCAAGTGAGGAGAGAGAGAGAGAGAGATATCTCATAATTACTACACCCCTGGTCCCTTACTTTAAACACCTTTGCTTTACACCTACCCGAAAGGTTACCCTCCAGTGATTACTAATGAATAGTCTCTTTCTCATGGAAAGAAAAATGAGAAAAGTGTATTAAAAGTCTTAAAATTTATTACAAATGTAATCAATTTTTAAAACTTTTAAAACGTGCAATCAAATCATGAATCTTGTAATGAAAGTGCTATCGAGACCCAAAACTTTCAAAAAAATGCATAATCAAGTCCTAAAATTTGTAAACGAAAGTGCAATCGAGTTCTAAATCTTTAAAAAAAAATACAATCAACGGAAAGACTTGATTTCACTAACTTGACAAGTTTTAAAACTTGATTGCGTTTTTGAAAGTCTCGGGACGCGCCAATTGCACTTTCTAACAAATTATAGGACTCGATTACACTTTCTGAAAATTTTTAAGATTCAATTACACTTTCGCGATAAGTTTAGGACTTTCGACGCACTTATCCCCAAAATAATAATGATAAAAAAGCAATAACAAGTCTCTCAGCTCATTCAATGTGTGTGTGTGTGTGTGTGTGTGAGAGGAGGAGAGAGAGAGAGAGAGAGCTTCTAGATGATAGTTGGTGAGACAGGTAGAAGGAGTGGCCGGTGACTCACTCTTTCCCTCTCAAGAGAGTCAAGATTATATAGAATCTCAAGTTGAGCCCTCGAACCGGGGCCGGCTTCTCTCCCTTTGGCACAACACCAAAAAGGTAAATTAGGGCAAAAAAAATAAAGAGAGATATCTAATTTCCAGCTCTATTTTCATTTCCCCTTCCCCACCACCATTCTAAGTCTCTTCTACTAATAGAACAACAGTTAAAAACACCTCCGCTTGTTGCAAACTCTCTCTAAGTCCGACTTAGGGAAATTCTTCTTCCACACTCTCCTCTTCAAAACCACCACCATCATCATCATCATCAGCACCGTCATCGTCATTACAACAACATCAACAGCAACAACAACAACAACAACATGGGAAGGTCTCCTTGCTGCGAGAAGGCTCACACCAACAAAGGCGCGTGGACCAAGGAGGAGGACGACAAGCTCGTCGCCTACATAAGGGCGCACGGCGAGGGCTGCTGGCGGTCGCTCCCCAAGGCCGCCGGCCTCCTCCGCTGCGGCAAGAGCTGCCGCCTCCGCTGGATCAATTACCTCCGGCCCGACCTCAAGCGGGGCAACTTCACCGAGGAAGAGGACGAGATCATCATCAAGCTGCACAGCCATCTTGGTAACAAGTAAGCTCCGGTGTAGCAATACTCAATTATTTTCTGCTACCCAAATGGCATATACCTGAGTTTGATCATAAGAAAATTACTTCTTCATCATCTCCTTATGAATCGGCTTCACCTTAGCTTTATTTGCACTTATTGTCCACATGGGTCGTTTCGGGTTTTTCCTTACAGATGGTCGCTCATTGCCGGGCGGCTGCCGGGGAGGACGGATAACGAGATCAAGAACTACTGGAACACGCACATAAGGAGGAAGCTTCTGAACCGCGGCGTCGATCCGGCCACCCACAGTCCGATCAAAGACCGCCGCGACGAGCCCACCATTTCTTTCGCCTCTAATTCTAAGGAGATCAAAGAGACGAAGAGCAGCGCCGAGCTCAGCTTTGCGGGCAACTTGGAAGATTCGGCGGACGCGGCGGCATCGTCGGCCCAAGAAAGGTGTCCCGACTTGAATCTCGAGCTCAGGATCAGCCCTCCTTCTCATCAACAGCAACGGGCCGAGCCGATCTCGAGATTCGCCGGCGGGAAAAGTGATTCGTGTCTCGAGTGCAGTCTGGGGTTGAAAGACGGCCGAAATTGCGGCTGCGGCGTTGGAGCGATCGAGAGTGAAACTAGTGTCGGGTATGACTTCTTGGGCTTAAAGGCAGGTGCTTTGGGTTATAGGAGCTGAGTTTTTGGTGAAGAAGATGGATAATTGTGCAGTGAAGAGATGAGCAAGAGACTGTTATTAGTTAAATCTCTTTATTAATTTTGTTATCTCTCTTAACCTTTTCTCTCAAATCACAGGTAAATTAAAAAGATTATCAAGTCAGATTGAATCAATTATAATCAATCAGAATGATATTCAGAATATTAGGGATACTCATATTGCATCTAACATAATCTAAATATATGTAACCAAATGAATGAATGAGATTTTCATCTTCACTATACGATTAACTGCATTTAATTTTACTTCCTTGATATCATGTCTAGCTTTTCCTATTTGAACAAAAAGAAAAAAAATCAGGGCCTTTTCACAATAATATTTGAGACTTTTTCAATGGCCCAAAAGGGGTGACACAAAATTAATATGGTGGTTGTTGCTAGCTACCAGCGACCACCAGATATCTGCCAGGGACAAGCATGGTTTTTTTTTTTTAAATGAAAACGACGAATTTCCCATAAATAAAACATGAAAATATTTATTAAAAAGACATTGAACGACAAATAAGACCAAAATCTGAAAGATTTATTACCCACTTTGGAGATCATCATTCTTTAGGGCTTTAGGGTTAGTTAAGGATTCCATAGAACAGAGGATAATTATTACAACATGGTAACCTTTCATCTGATTTAAGGTCAGTGATTCACCATGCGACAAAAAAAACATTACAGGCATTGTCTTTTCTGGGCTCGAAAATGGGAAGAAAAAAAAAACGAAAACCATTTTCGTTTTCCTTTTGAAGGAATTGGATAAGATGTGAGAGGAGGAGATAATAGGATTGGGATGGAGTGGTTGGTAGCCTATCTCCTGCACAATTGCAATAAAAGCACAAAAGTGAAGGAACTAACAACTATCCGGATTACCATAACTCGACCAACCTAATATTTACCAATTCATTCCATGAGCCAACCCCAACAAACCCTAGCTTGATTGTTTTTTTCCCTTCTCTACCTTTTTTTTTTTTTTTTGGCCCCTTACTCTAATCTTGAATTTGCAAATTGTAGTTTCGAAAGAATTTTGATTTAGACAAGCACACAATCAATTCTTAGCGTTTTGGCAGTTAGCCAATTGAATCCTTACCGTTTTGAGAAAGGGGCAATCAAGTTCTAGGCTCATCATTAGTAGGCTTTCGATGCCGGAAATCTTATGTGGCTCTTGGCTTCGCGACCACGTAGCACTAGAAAAAGATATCGAGAGAGACATAGGACTTTGCGTGAACAAGGATACCATAAAAATTTTATCTTATCCACTTGCCTTCCCTTTGTGATTTTTTTTTTCACTGCTTTGTACAATGCTTTGAACTCACATTCTCACAAACAATGGGTAGTGCAGCAGAACTCGAACTACAAAGATTGTATATCATTCTTTTTTTGGTACAGAACTCGTAGACAGCAAAATGTGAATGTGTTGGTAGATGGAACACATGTTTCTTTTTGTAAATGTGTTTATATGTGAATTAATGTGCTCAACAAGAATATTATTATCGTAATTTTTTTTTTAGTAACGTCAAGTGATACATTCTTTCTCTAATCCAGACAGGCGCAAACAAGGCGGGAACACAAGGCCTAGTCGGAGATTAGGTTGTCCTCCTAGCCCCATTCGGATCACCGGGTGGAGAGGCAATCGTGGCCTCGCCGTACCCCATTGCCGTCCTTACGGATAAGACATCGAGTTTGGGACTTGATTGCGTGTTTGTCAAATGTTAAGAATTTAATTGACCAAAATGAACGTCAAGCATCCAGTTGACCACTCTTCCAAAGCGTCAAGGGTTGAATTTGCACTTATCTCGAGTTATGATGTAGAAGTTTGGTGGGTATTTTGGCATCACGTAACATTTCAATTACTAATTTCTTCATAAAAGAAAAATTACGTGCTTGGATCATGCTATTCATCAAAACGATTATTTCCATTTTCTTTTAAGGGCGGATCTCTTTTCTAGTACATGTAGACAACCCCTTTAACCAAAGACTAGGATGGGCGCGTCCTTGAAAAACACTCAAATGAGGAACATAGGTGTTAGAAGTCGGTAAAGTGGGAAGGATTCTAGACCTCTAAATCCATGTGAGGAGCAGCATCCTAGGTAGTTAAATTAGGTCAGATCTTTTCCGCCTATCTTGAGAGCTCCATTTGTTCTAATAAACACCGTTAATAAAACAAATCATTTGCACGATAGAATCCCTAATTATACCCCCTTTTGCCCTTTTGCAACCTTAGTGAAATCTGACAACCCCCCCAAAAAAAAAAAAAACCCTTAAGTGAATGGCTTAAACATCTTCTAGATGTGAATTTTGTAACATACGAAGCCCTCAAAAGTTAGGTACCAAATCTAGGTCAAGGGGCCTAGGTCCACCATCTACATCGCGATTAATGCTACTACGGTCCGACTATATTGACTCATCTGATTGCTTAGCTTTCTCGTTTGAACTTCTAGATTGATACCTCGAACCACTACCTTACAAAATGTTGATGCGATTATCCCCATAATCTCAATAAGGACGTATTACCAACCTCTTATTAAAGGGCAAATTTAGTGTTTAGAGAAAGCAAAATGACAAGGGAGAGGCACCTATCTGCGTTGTCAAAAAACCACCTCGGGCCAAAAGAAGAAACACATGAATTCCAACAGTATATTAAAAGCAATCAAAGGAAGAGATAACAAAAAGAGCAAGAGGACAAATGGTTGGTGGCTATACTTTCACATTTTCCCTTTTTGTCGATATTATCCAGATATAAGAAAATAAATATGACCCTTTGCCACGTGGAAAAAGGGCGTCGCTTTTCAACATTTCCAGCCATTCGTTGTCCTTTTTTTTTTTTTCGTGGGGGGGTGGGAATGTGGGGTTAGGTAGAGACATTTTTGGAAGCTTATCTAGGGTTAACCATCCCCAATCTCTCTCTTCTTTACAATATTTTGGTCGAGATTAGGTTTGGTTTTATCGTACATTATTGATTGTCTCACTATCAATGGTTTAATTATTGCATGAACATCAATATATGTAGGAGATTGATTCCCACCATGTGACCTTGACGTTTGGGTCCCATCTACTTCACTCCTTTGGATCCTTTCTTCCTAATAAAATCACCTTTGTCTTGATCTTGTGAGCAATATGTAGAATTATAAATTCGTATACAACACAAGATATTTTTCACTAGTTATTCAATGATAATCGATCGGCTTAATATATATATGAGTTGACTGAGTTCTTCTACAATTATACAATAAGATAACACTTTAAACAAAGAAATTCATTTAAGGAGAAATCGTATTGTTTAAGAACCGGTTCTTTGGAGTGACGGTGCGTAAAAGGCACGTATTGCAATTCTTGCCACAAATCAATGCATGACGTGTGAAGGAAAAAAAATATCTTTTTAAGATGGAAATTTCTCCCGACAGTTAACTATATTATTAGTTATCATTACCGCATTATATTTAGAGAGAAAACACAACACATGGGGTCAGATGGTTGTTGAAGTTTATTTACAACACTAAGATGAAGGTTTTGTAGGATTTTTGCATTTATTATAATGCACAGCTCTTGTTGAAGGATCTCATGTAAGTATACAAGTCAATCATGTTTTCTTGTGTGGGCATGACATTGACAGTAACTTTCTCACAGTAGAAAAGCTGGTAATTTAGGGAAGATGTGGTAAGTTTTAGCCAAGTCCAGGTTAAGAAATTGGCCCCCTTTTGGAAAGCACTACCATAAGTGGAAAGCAGTGACAAGTTAAAATTTTGCGCCAATGATTACTCGATAACCCTGCTTAAAGTCTATTTAATAGAGTCGAAGAAAGAATTGGGTAACTAAAAAGGGGTCACCATAAAAATACGAAACTATCAGAAGTATAGGTTAAGCCCATCAAATTATGTTAATGTCCCTATCTTTTTTTTTTTTTTTTTTTGTTCGCTGTGATGAGAAAGTGTTAGGACCAATATTCGCTCTAATAAAGTGAGATAAAAGTGGTGTTCCGATTGTAACATAACAAAATCGTGAAGTAAAATTGCAGCACGGGCTTGTTTAATTCAGCTTTGGGAAAATGAATTTGGAAAATTGCAAATACCTTTAGGTTAAAAGAAATTTTCAAAATGCGAATAGTGTTTGCCAAAGTGTATTTTTAAAAACACATTGGAAAGCAACTTTGATACAAATATCATTCGATAAAACTACATTTTGTAAAGGACTATTACCAATTTTCCTTTTTTTTAAAAATTAAACTATTTGCGTAGGCCAATTGCCGGGTTTGGCCGTCGGCGGCTCGATCTAGCCTCCGGCCAACCGCCGGCGGCCGGATCTAGACGCCAGCCAACCTTGCCCAAGGTTGGGCGACCCCAAGCGAGGCTGGCGGCCACTCACGGAGCCTTTGCCGGCGGTCGAGTCCTTTGCCTACAAAGTTGGGGTTTTTGAGGATATTTTCGGAATTATGAAAGTTGAGCAAGGGCAAAATTGAAAGAAAAAAAATTGTAGTCACATTTCGAAAATGCAACTTTTCAAAAAACCTTCAAAGCTACTTTGGGCTAAAGGCCTTAGGTTTTTGGAAATGTAATTACATTTCCCCTAAGTTGAAGAGAAGTCGACCAAGAAAGCTAACGAAAAGAAAAAAAAAATGCTAGAATTGGATAATGTGAGAGGTATTTCTACCCATTAAAACTATCTTCTTCGTTTTGATTAATTTGATATACCCACAAGTAGACATAGCCATTTGGGCCCGTGGGCCCGGAACCGGTCTGTTGACCGGGCCCACGGTTCCGACCCGTAAATTTAAAAAAAAAAAAAAATTTGGCCGTTGTTGGCAACGACTTAAAGAGCCGTTGCACAACCAACGGCCAATTTGGTCATTGGTAAAAAAAAAAAAGTAGGAATTGTTTTTAATTATTGTCTATAAATACATATGCTCCCCCTTTCATTTTTCTCACAAATTTTCTGAACAATTCTCTCAAATTCTCTCAAATTCTCTCAAATCGCTCAAATTCTCTCAATCCCGACTCAATTCTCTCAATCAGATTTCCGATCAATTCTCTCAAAAATGGCAAGTGGAAGCGGAAATGCTGACAATGGCAAGAATACTATGGGAGATTCCGAGTATCCCATTCATGAATATGATCCTCGTGAGTGTGCATGTTGGGAAGACAACGACGATAATATCAACTATGTCCCGATTCCAAACGTCGAGTACATCCCAATACAAGAAAGTCTCCATCCTCCCACCGGTGTCGAAGAAATGTCAACGGCAAATGAGCCGAAACGGAAGGGCTGAGATAATACATCCGACTTGTGGCTTCACTTCGACAAGGTACGTGATGAAGGCGAAGGTAAGTATAATATAAAATGTAAATATTGTTCGCAAATGTATAAATTTACGAAAGGAGACGGCTATGGAACATTCCGTCGGCATTTGACGAAAAAACATCCAACTCAAGCGGGGATCGACAATACGCAACAACAAATTTCCGGGTACGCCACTTCTAATCCTCATCCTATATTCCGTTACAACGATGCACTTTATAAACAAACATTAGCTGAATATGTTGCCATTGATCATGCTCCGTTTAATCTTGGTGAAAATTTTAATATAAAATATTTGATAAATACTGCATTGGTTCCGCAAACACCAACTATTCCAAAAAATACTCTTAAACGTGAACTTTTTCATCTTTATAAAAAAGGAAAAAAATCTTTAGCAAAATTTTTTGCGAAATTCAATGGACGTGTGCATATAGGTAGCGAAATTTTGAGTGACCCTTGGCAAATTCATTCTTATGGGTATCACGTGTCATTGGATAAGTGACGATTGGACCATTCAAAAAAGACTTATTGCATTCCGAGTTTTTGATAAAACACATTCGGCTCATAATATTTATAGAATAATTATGCAAGTTTTAGAAGAATATAATTTGATAAATAAAGTATTTTCAATTGGTTTTGATAATGCTGCCGCAAATACCGCTTCTATTCCCGAATTAGAAAATATTTACAAACCCACTTTTGGAGGACAATTTTTTCACATTAGATGTACTTGTCATGTTTTAAATTTATGTGTATAAGATGGTTTACAAACTCTTGACACTTCTCTCGCCCCAATAAAAGGTGCAATTAAATTTTTATGGAGTTATCCCCATTTTATGAAATCATGGGGAAAATTTTGTAAACAAAATGGGAGAAGGGCAAAAAGATTTCCAAAAGATATTCCAACTCATTGGAATTCTACGTACGAGTTGCTTCGGTAAACTTTTGATTATAAAGATTTATTATATATGTTTATTTCACAAAATATTCCTAAAATTACTTTACTTCCTCAACATTGAGACGTTTACAAAAAAAATTTAGATTTTTTGAAAATTTTTAATGATGCTACTAAGACTTTATCTGGTATTTATTATCCTACTACGCATTTATTTTTAATAGAGTGTGTTAATATTGGTAGTGTTTTTAGTGAATATGAAAATGATACTGAATTAGCTTGAATTATTTTAGTAATGCGAGAAAAATGGTTGCATTATTATTTGCAAATTCCTCTTGTCTATTTAGTTGGTATTGTTTTTGATCCACGTATTAAATTAGACGGTTTACTAGATTATTTGAATGTGTATTATCATGATTGTTTACATTTGGAAGATTCAATAGATATTTCAAATATATTAGGAGATGTTAAAGAATCTATAGTAGTATTATATGGAGAATTTTGTAGTAGATATGGTTTAAGTGATTACGGATCTTTACAATCTTTTGCCTCACGTAGCGAATGTGGTAGTTCACTTAGTAGAGGGTATAATGTGCTTAAGAGTAGGCAAAAAAAAAAAACAAAAAGAGGTAACATGTAGTATTTCTGAATTAGAAAAATATTTAACCACTCAATTTGAGTTTCGTGATGCAGAACATAATACAGATTTCGAAATCCTTAAGTGGTGGAAGAGTCACCAAATCGATTACCCAGTTCTCACCCTCATCGCTCGTCAGATATTAGCAATCTCTTCTTCAACGGTTACAGTTGAATAAGCATTTAGCGCTAGAGGATTAGTTTTGTACTCTCGCCGTTCAAGATTAAGCCCGGAGTCCGTGGAAGCTCAAGCTTGTGTCGACGATTGGACGAGGGCGAAATTTCGACACCAAGAGCTGGATTGAGAACACGAATTTTTTAGCGATAATATTGGAGATACCACCGCCACGGGTATCACAACGGGTAGCGACGATTGACGATGAGGTAAGTTGGGGTTATCAAAGGTAAAAGAACTACAAGGGTTTTGATTCTTCTATCCCCAAGAAAATATGTAGGCGCTTAATGATAATTCATTAAATTCAAGCCCATTCCTCCTCTCTCTTTTTTTCCCCACATTTTATTACAATGTACAATTAGATTATATTTTATAATTTATAATTTATTATGTTTATTTTATTATTTATTATTTTAAAAATTAAAATTAAAAAGGAACCGGAATGAATCGGCCCGGGAACCGGCCCGGAACCAGAATTTTCAACGGCCGGTTCCTGAACCGGAACCGGCCATGTATACCCACAAGTATGGACATGAGATATGGGGGATCTTATTAACATTTAGTCGTTCATTGTAATCTCATAAAACTTTACCTTTAGAGATTCGGTCTTCATATTTGCATGCTATTGTCTTAGAGGCCACTCTTTCCATTTGGGAAGAAGATGTGGGAAGGTTTGAATCCGCACTTTCTAGGAGAGTAGGGTGGAGATGCGCAAGAAGTGAGCAGGATTTCGCAACATGCACATGGCACATAATGCATATAGTGTGACTTATATAATAGAATATCATATGATAGAACTAAACGAAACAAAAAAAAGAAGTTGCATGCTATTAACTATTCACATGCTTTAATCTTACCGAATAAATCCTGACTTATGATAGAGATTATAGTACAATATATTTGGATATTAAGTACACATTCATTAACAATTCAGACTTTTTTTTATTTATGAAAAAGTAGTCCAATCCCTCATCTTCCATGTCCGTGTGTTGCGAGCCAAAGGATAAATGAAAAGGAAAATAAACTACACAAAAAAAAATAAAAAAAAATAAGAAAAAATAATTTAAAAAACGTTTTAAAAATATAAAAAATATTAAAAAAGCATGCACGGTGGAAATTAATTTTCCTTTTCAAACAGCAAAAGATATTTTCCAGCTCATTTTTAGATTTCATCCGAATATTAAGGAATATCATCCTTTTCTTGAGAAATGACCTTTCGAAATAGATTCATCTGAAATATCATATTATTTCGCGAAATAAACGGAGTCCAAAAGCATAGATAATATTAACTAACTTGTGAAATAACTTTCTTTTGTTACGAGATGATTAGGAGAAATACGATTAGCGGCTCGTAATTGCGAATTCGGGGCCGACGTCGGGAAGCAAAAAGAGGAAAAAAAGGTCAGTGGACCCCACGGCAAATAGTTGCCCCCACCGGGCCCACCCCGCCCCACCCCACGCGATCAATTGCGGCCGCGGGCCCCGCATCAACGTCATCAATCAATCGTCCCGGTTCGTGCAAGAAAAAAGGGCCCACAAAAAAAAAAAAAAAAAAGCTGCAGCCTTTGAATATGTTAATAATAAGCATCAGTCACTTCAGTCAGTCAGTCATACCTACCAACCCCCCATGAATCTCCACGTTGATTGATTTCCCCTTTCTTGCCGCATGAACCGTTTTATTTTGAAAATAACCACAAACAAAAACTCACGATCCGTTGATTTCGCGATAAAATAAACAATTTTTAAAAATATATATAATTGCTTACAGCTTTTAAAATAATCAGTTGATAAAATATATTGTTATTGTTAATAATAATTTAGGTCTAAGTAATTTCGTGAACGTTCAAAAAAAAAATTCTTCAAATTTATTTTCGTAAGTGATTGAAGAAATTATTTTTTTAGGAAAATATTTTTTAAATTATTTATTTTTCATGAAACAAATGAATTTTCTTTAAAAAAAAAAATTAAGGAGGTAGCTATACCGAAAGGAGGGTAGGGCCGCCACCCCCCACTTTTTCCGATAAGGGTTGTGACAAAGATCGGCAGCCTAGGATCGTGCCAAGGCCGTCGGCGAGGGTGCTTCCCAAGTCGTAAGACGTTCACCCTGTGCTTTTTTTTCTCGATATTATACGATGTTTTACCAAGTCATAGGACATTCGATCGTACATAAGGGAAAATTTTCCCATGCTTTTTATTTTTTTGACGTTACATGATATCTTGCTAAATTGTATAACTTTGTGTCCTACTTAAGGCCAATTATCGTACATCTTTTTTGATATTATTCATAGTTTTACGTTGACTTTTAGTTACTAGTTAAAAGCTAAATTGCTCATGCAGTATCCGATATTCTATTATTACACGGCGTTTTATAAATCCTTCTACTTTTTCTTTCAGTACAACTATACCCCTTTTTTTCGTGCTCTAGACCATAGTAGTAGTATGCTATTGCTTAATATTATGATGTTATTACGAAGATGTGCACTATTTTATCAACCGCCAGAAATTGAAGTTTCATAATACTCATGTATCGAGAAAATTATCAAAAAAATCCTTAATTTATTGCAATTGTGTTAATTTAGTCCTAAATTTTTTTTTACCTTTAAGTTCTACACATTTTTGCAATTGTGCTAATTCAATTCACTTTATCGGCCGGCACTAACGTAAATAATTTTTAATAATATCTTACTATTTTATATTCTTTTCTTCTTCGAAAGATCATTGGAAGAAGTTGAAAAATTATTGTTTTATCTTCTTGTGATTGCAAAATTTACTATAGAGGGAACTTAAAGTTTCAAGGACGGTGTTCATTCATGAGCGTTTCCCCAATTTTTCTTTTCATTCCCAATTCTCTAACAAACAAAGAGTGGAAGAATTCCTATTTCATGATCCAAAAATCACAGAGGCAAAACTGATGGACGGAAGAGGTTTGACCAACGGGCTTTCGAGCGTTTAATGAGATACATCGAAACTTGTCAAAGAAAGGATGATTACATCTTTTCGAATACAAGATGTATACTCAAATCCCGAAACAGTTTGACGTAATTTGTGAGGAGATTCGAACATGTGAACTCCAGTTCTCTTTTACAAGTCTTTAGCTTTCGAAATTGCTGTATCTCTTTTCATTGAAATCACAGGTTTATACCAAAAAAGAGAAATCAAGATTGATTGGTTATATATTGTTGGTAATCCTTCTAGAAACCGGCAATCTTGGATTCGAATAATGTAGATACCCGTGAACTGTAATTGACTAGGAATCGAAAGGAAGGGTGGCCAATGACTGTCATGAGCACTGGTCAGGTAAAAAGTGACATTTCTTCCTTATCTTCCCTACTCGACACGCAATGCGCACGGTGCGCAAGATAGCAAAAGTGTGGATGGTAGGAAAAAGCTAAAGAGAGTTTGGTGAGATTTGTTGGCTCAATAATGCCGAGGGAGGGAGGATAAGCATGACCAAAAGGAAATGACAAAAATTGGGAGGATGGGCAAATTCAGAGATGGAGGTCCAAAAGGGTTTGTTATTTTGCACACAACTCACATCAAACATTTTGTCTATTTAGATTAACCGAATGAATTTTTGTAGGATTAGCATACAAAAAGTTATGAAGTTTGTTAAAAACAATAATATAAAGAAATTTTGGCAACTTCCAAGAGTACAAACTTTTCTCTTGTTATGCACAATCATATTAGGGAAATCGAATACCATGCGATTTAAAATATATTTTACGCTAGCAATCATGAAATGGAATTTTTCATGCATTAATGGGATGAATTCATTTGCCAAAACAATATATTTATGCTAGCAATCATGGCGGCACCTTAATCCTTTTGCATGATGATTTTTTTTCACACGCTCAGTGCACCGAATTATAATCATGTTGGTAAAATAATATTTATCAAGTGACTCGTGGGCTCTCGTTAATAGCACTTTGAAAAGAAAGGAAAGGAAAAAAAAAATAAAACATAACAAAACAGAAGATAAGATATTTGTGTGGCCATAAATAACATGCAAGCATGCCCCAGAGAGTTAGGTGGGGGGTGTTTGTTTGAGATGGTGATGGATCCCTAAAGGTCATTGTGTCGCGACAATGACAACTACATCATGTCCCTTTCCCCAAAACTTTGGTAGGAACTCAATCTACTAGGGCCTTCCCTACATTATCCTCCAATCCTCCTCACTGTATCCAAGAATCCCCCTACCTTCCCAACATCATTTAATGTCCTCACCAAATTTTTCTAAAATTCAAATGTCTCTTTCCACATATGTGCATATACATACGAAGGCGTACATTTATATGTATAGATTCACTTGGTCCCAAGGGATATTATCCGAAAAATGAGCCCACTAGGTGCGTCACCCATAATTATGTGTATTAATAATCTGATGTGGCTCGTCGGCAAAATTAGCTAAGCATTATTTGACCGAAATGACCTCGCCTGACTCATATTCGGCCCAAATTAATGAATTGAGGACAAATTGAGTCTCTTCATCAAATCCTAAACTCATGTTCAACAATCTTGAGGGAAAATTACCATTTGAAACTTGCAATGGAGATGGAGAAGTGGCTCAAGATCGTGTCAACCAAGAGAAGACGAAGGTTGATATCACTGCAATAGTGTGACTGTTCACGTAGGAGTTGCAGTTATGTTTTTATTAATTTTATTCTAGAATTTTAACTAATTATTTATGTCCAAGAGTTGCAATTTTCAAACGAGATAGTTTTCGGACAATGAAGACTTGTGTCCGAAAATTTGGACAACGAATAATTGTGTTCGAATTAACTATTATTCGGACACGAAGAAGTGTGTCCGAAATTAACTGTCCTCTAGAAACGAATAGTTATGTCCAAACTACAATTTTTGAGACATGAAAAGTTGTCTTCTTTTGACTATTATATATTGAGCAATTCTGCTCATTTCCATAACTTGAATTTCTCGGAACATTCAATTTTGTTTTTCTTAAAGAAACACAATCTTTTTCTCCAATTATTTCCCTTGAAAGATCTTGAAGAGATATCGGAATTACTATCTGCTATTCCTACGGAGACTTTATTGCATCCTAAAGGATATAAGTCGATAATGATTAGCAATGTTGTGGAGTAAAAAAATCCTTAAAGAAAATATTATTACGCCTCAAAATTTGATTCCATTTCATCTCGCTCCCAACAATATTTTTCAACACAAGTTTCATAGATTTCCCTGAATTATAAGTGCCCGCATGGCAACGATTCTGATTTGAAAAAGTGATTCTGATTAGAATTTTTTTTTTCTGATTTTGTTTTTTGAATAAGTTTTAGAGAATCGGAATGTGTTTAATAAGCGCACAAAGTTTTTATTCCTGGAACGCAAACGCATTTGGTAAATATACAAAATTTTGTTCTCGAAAATAATTTCTCTTCCAAATTTTTGTCATTTGAGTATAATAATTACGTAGTTAGTTTGTGAAATTTCATCCTACATTTCGAATTAATTGAACATTAATTCATATTGATTCTCTTACATAACATATTGCATATAATATTTTTTCGTGCTACTCCTTCGTTGCGATTTGGTTGGGTTAGTGTAGGATTTCATATTAGCTCGGGCCCTCATAGGCCTATACCAATTCGCAACGAGGGAATATCAAATTCAATCTTAGTGTGATCGATGGCATGTGTATGTATAAATGCAAATGGAGTCGCCACCGGTTTTTGAGGAACGTAGATCATGAACCTTATTAAACGATCGGGAGAAACCGTTCGATTCTACGCAACCAAAGAAATCTAGGGTCCATGATCGTGTTACATCGGTGTTTCCACCGACGTACTTTTGACACCAAAATTGAGTGTTTTCATGCAAATTTTTAATTCATTTTTAAACCTATGAGGTAAGTCAATATTAAGTGTTCATGCAGGTTGGTTTTGTCTTTTTCCAAATTTTCTAAAACTAAAATAAGTCTAAAGTACTTAAACCTAGGCAAATCACAACCAATGAAATCAAGTACGCAATCAAGAAATCATGACATTGATGAACCGTAATGAAGCCCTAAGGACTTAGAGAAATGTGGTTCGGGTTTAATTTCAAAGGGGCTTATGATTTTCCTAAAAAATAATAAAATCTATGAATTCTAGACCCAAATAAATGAAAATAAGTTCAAACTAGCATAATCTAAGCTTCTTCTATATTTAGTGATTTTCTAAAAAATTTCTGATTTGTTTGAATTTTTTTAGAATTTTTTAGAATTTTTATTTATTTTTTATTATCTTATATATTTTTCTTTGAAAATGAGATCTCATTATGTTTTAGGTCGAATGAAAAGTGATGAAAGAACTGAAAGGGAAAAGCGAGAGATGTGAAACTTCATTCTATTTTGTGATTCTCAAAAACGATTCTTTTTTCAGAACCAACTTTTTTATGTTCTTGTTTTTATTCCAAAACTGTTTTCGGGAACAGAATTAAAATCAAAATAATTTATATTATTAAACACGATTCTCATCCTTTTCTTATTTTTGAGAACATAATCAAAGAATTAAAATCGTTATTATGCGGGCCCTAATTGACTAGGAATCTAACAAAAGTGCGGCCGATGCCTCTCATGAGCAGTGGTTAGGTAAAAAGTGACATTTCTTCCTTATCTTACCTAGTCGACAGGCAATGCGCCTGGTGCGTAAGATAGCAAAAGCGTGGATGGTAGGGAAAAGCTAAACGAGAGTTTGGTGAGATTTGTTGGCTCAATAATGCCGAGGGAGGGAGGATAAGCATGACCAAAAAGAAAATGACAAAAATTGGGAGGATGGGGAAATTCAGAGATGGAGGTCCAAAAGGGTTTGTCAGTTTGCACACAATTTAATTCAAACATTTTTTCTATCTAGATTAACCGAACGAATGATTGTAAGGGCATCTTTGGAAGCAAAAGACTTCCTTCTTTAATGATCACGTAATTTTTATAAATAAAAAAATTAGAAATGATCACTGAATCAACGGATAATATTTTCCAAATAGTTTATTTTTTTGTGAAATAAAAGAAACCTAATAATTTCAATATATGCATACATTAATCTAGAGCGGTCCGTAGCTTCGTTCAATATATTCTGAACCGAGTCGGGTTCACGGCTTCGTTCAACTACTGTTCTAGAGACACAAACCGAGTAGCCCATTGGATATGGATACGTCAAGCCTATAGACGGCAACACTTGCCCAGTAGCTGGACCTCCTCTCCTCCTTTTTTACTTCGGGTTTTGCTTTCTTCGGAGGCCCATCTATCTTGTACTTTTCGTCCTCCATGATCAGTAAAATATAAGTATCTTTCGACCCAAAAGAAAAAAAAATCCAGAACGGTCTGTATTTAGCGAGAAGCTTCGTGAACATTAGGCGCATGCCAAAAACTTAAAAGAAAAAAAAAATGTTGTTAGAAGCTTTCATTTAAGAAAATATCGCGACTTCCAAGCGATCCACTCTTCTCGTGTTATGCACAACCGATACTCTCAAAATTGAATTTATCTGAGTTAAAGATACTATCGAAGGTATGCCGCTAGTGTCAAATGCTTTTTACAAAGCAATAGCAAATGGAAGTTTTCATTTGCGAATGTGATGAATTCGAGTACTTAAGGAAAATAACATAAATGGAAGATAAAATATTTGTGTGGCCTTAAATACCATGAATGGATGCGTAAGGGAGTTAGGTCGGGTCTTTTGTTTGGGAAGGTGATGGACCCCAAAAGGTCATTGTGTTTGGGCACCTAGGATCCATAAAGTGATCTATAGTACTGGTATGATTAGGAGATTTTTGTTGAATGTGCTTGGTATGACAAGTTACTAGATAGATATATCTTCATCAATCAGGATCAGATGTCAAACTCCCAAAAGAGAGTGATAAAATAATGTTGCAGACTATTTTGTTTGAGAATATTTGGTCGCCTATGTTACTTCAGAGTGAGTGATAATAAGCTCAATGGAATGACAAGAATATATATATATATTATAGCACAACGTAAGTAGTCGTATCAGATATGTCGCCCAAAATTAAATTCACATGTTGTCAATAGAGAAATTACATTTGACAAGCCTCTCGTATTTTTTTTTGGGTAAGAGTGGTTATGGCAATGACCATGCGAATGTGGACGGTGCGCTTATGGCGAGGCAAAGCATAAAAAGCCAATAATTGTCGTAACTACTAAGACGAGGTGCAAGTTGGCCCTTGAAAGATCTGGATGGAAGGGTGATTTTGCTTTATCTATGATAGAGAACCCTTGTGGACTGGTTGAAGGTGCAGATGGGGTTGGCGCTCTGATGAGGTCCACGGATGTGGCCATGTTTAAGCTCGGCTTGGACTTAGAATATGCCAAAATTAGTTATAAGGTTCTATCCAATAGGTGAAATCTGTCTTCAAACCGTCGATGTGGAGTGCCTTCTTCGTGGGTTTTGTTTTGAACTATTTGGCATACTTGGATAGAGCTAAGGAAATTTGTGCTAACCGAGGGGTTGTACTATCTCCACATTTCCTATGTTTTTTGAATGACAAGGGAAACTTTAGTGGGTTTGTCTCATTAAGGTACTAGTCCTGATCTTAATCTAAAAAAATAAAATTTAACACTTTGATGTATTGCAATGCCAAGTGGGGATGTAACACAAAGTGATTGAAAGCATCTATCTAAGTATGGAAACGAAAAACCCGATACAAGTCGGGCAAAGAATATTACGAGGCCTTGTTATTGAGCCCATGGGGCATGATTCTCATAAGCTTGAGATTAGAGACTAAACCTGTTTAAGGTGATTCTAAATCTACCAATTGTGGTGGTGAAATTATTCTAGAATGATCTAACCATTTATTAGAAGGTGACTCTAAATCTACTTGATTTTATTATTTTAGAACCCAAACTAGTTGGGTCCTAGAGTTACTACAAACTAACCTAACTAAGATAACTAAACTGGGGATTGCCGTGGACGTCGGGATCTCCGGTCATCAGTCTTCAAGCTCTCGGCCATCTCCTCCTCGAGCATTAAATTCCATTCACCACATGCAACAATCAATATCAAGCAATCGAGGTTTATTAAGAATTGTAGCTTCGGGATTGGTTTTTGATTATTCATGCATTACGATCATCCCAAGCCACCTCCTAATCAAATTAGGAGTTTATCGATCAAGATTAATGATTGTAAACCCCACAAAGCAGTAGGCTAACGTCGACAACCTCTAATTTAAGTCCTAATCACCCTCCTAATCTACTCACCGAATCATGCAATCGGGCCTAACATTCATCTAATCAAGCACGTGGAAGATTAACTAAGTTATGCAATTAGGCTGCTGCCTTAGGAAACCAACCAAACAATTGGTTAACCAAAAGGGCAACTTCTTCATTTTTTTTTATTGTTATTTTTAATAATTTTGTACCTTAATAATATGTGTAACATTTTATAATTCTGAAAACCCAGACCCGGGCCCAGTCCGAATGTGGACTGCTGTGGACTATCAGGTCTTCGGGTCGGGCCAAGAACACAATCTGGACCATTACATCAAGCCCACTTTAATTAAAAACGCCCCTAACTTCAACTAAAGCCACAACCAAACCCATGCCCAGCTTCCATTGTGAATATACTAAGCCTAAAACCCTGTATCCATTCTTTCGTAGGTCGCTGCCCGGGGATAACCACAAGTGCGTCCAGCCATCACGGAACCGGCACCATCGTTGGAGGTCGCTGCCGGCCGACCGCTAGGTTCATAACCACCCTTTTCAGCCTCTGTCCATTCGAAACTCACATACACCGCCGTACCACTACCAAAGCGAAAAGGACCAAAAGAGATATATGATAAACCAAACCATCACGCAACAAACGTGTAGATTGACATCCAGACCGATAATTTACCACTATTGTCTCGGACGTCTCCCCGGCCGGCTAAATTAACGACTTAAGCTTTTGATCGAAGGTGGGTTATCTCCTCAACAAGCTCAAGTTTTGCACTCTCGCTTGGATCTCCTTATAACGAATGTGCTTTGTCGAAAAAGGACGACAAAATACCTTTTGAGATACAAATCGATTTGGATACGAGCCGAGAAAGGTCGCAAAGGATCTTTTTGCTGATTCTTAGACAAGAAATGCAAATGACGAGAAAAATTAAAGGCTTGATTTGCTCCAAAATTTCCCACAAAATCTGATTTTTTTGGATTTAGGAGTTAGCTTCTGTTTTCCGCAAGCATAAATTCAGTAAGCTCGGCAATAAACCGTAAGAAATAAACTGAAAGTAAAATCGAACGACTGATCGGTCTTCTTCAATTGATTGGCGATAAAGATGTAAAGTGGGTGGGTCGGATCGGATTTGGATTGGATCTATCCAACCCATATTAATCTATTTAATCCGTTTTGACCCATTTTCATGAAATACAAATCTAACTATCTATATCCGACTCAATTCATACCCGACTCAATCCATACCTGTCCCGATCAATATTTAATTAAACACTTCTATATTTAACTAAATCATAGGATACCTACTTGCTTATAATAATATGTTAAAAAAATGATACTACTAAAACACTTTCTTTCAATATCAATCTAGTGGAAGAACTAATACACTTGAGATCCACAAGCCAAGTTCAACCCAACCGTTGATTTAATGGATCGAAAATGGGTTGAAAATGAGTTTAATTCTATGACTCATTTTTTATGCATCTGATTCAATTTGAACTTTTTGGACCCATTTTCATTTTCATGGGGCCTTTAAAAACTTACAATCCATTTTCACAAAATATGACTCAGAAAATGAGTCATTGACCCATATTGACCGTTCTTTGCACATATTACAATTTAAAAAGTTAAAAGTAGTTATAAAGAAAGCTACACAAGCTACGCCTGGCCTTCGTGATCTGGCACTACTTATCTACAAACAGTTAATTTCGAAATTATTGACTCTGCTACAACCGCACGGCCTTCTTTTCTTCGATGGTTGCCATCTTCCACAACTGCATCCGAGACCCACTCCACTAGCGAAGAGTCTTGTTTATCCCAACAAGTGATGGAAAAAGTTCATTTGAAGTGTCAATATTTATGTACGATGTTTATTTGGTGTCAATACTTTTTTTTAATCACTTAAGTACCATTTTTTGAAAAACAATTATTTGAGTGCCAACTACGGTGAGCGTAGCCGAATATCTTACGTGGCGTTTACTGACTCATCGCAAGATCCCAATCAGCAATAAAAAGGCCAAAAATTTTAAAAAAAATGCACCTAATATTTAAAAAAATTAAAAATAAGTCAAAAAATTAAAAAAATACAAATACAAATAATTTAAAATGGCTAAAAAAGCATTAGGGCTTCAGCATTTGTATATGAAAAATGATAATGCCACCTCCATCACTTTTATATGCAAAAACATCAAAATTTACTCACTAATTTGTTCTGAAAAAGTAAGAAAATTAGAAATTAAGCTAAATAACTAAAAAAAAAGTAAAAAAAAAAAAATAAAGCAAAGTCGGCAACAGCAATGGCTCGCATAGCCATCGACGCCGCCCGAAATGGCTAGCGATGGGTGGGGGCTGGTTGGCCGGCGGGTTGGAGCTTGCCTCGCGGACCGCTAGCAAGGGACAATAGGCCCTCGTCTAGATTCGGGAGGAGGGTCACGGCCCTCGCCCACCTGGCCACAGGCCGGCGACCCTCACCCGAACCCCACTAGTGGTGGCCTCGCGGCCATGCCCGGGCATGCGTTTACTAGGCCTCGCCGGCGGTTGGCGGGCGACCCCCGGCCTACAGGCCAACCGGCCCCCACCCATCACCGGCCATCACCAACAACGATGGGGCGGCGGCGGCGAGGGTTGTGCAAGCCCTCGCCGCTATCATGTTGAGCCTTTACCTTTTTTAATTTTTTTTTTTTATTTTTACTTATTTTTAATTTTAAGACTGAATTTTTAATAAAAATTGCCACATGGATATTTTAAAATAAAATTTCCACGTGGATTGATTTTTTAAGAAAATAATTGCCACATGAACTTATAAATGACATGGCACTAAACCGTTTTAAATAAAAATGTCATGTATATATTTTGGCTGGAACCACTAAAAGTGATCGCTTTTCTTTTGATTTGACACTTAAATTATCCAAAAAAATATTGATACCAAAGTGAGTGCCGTACATAAATATTGGTACTCCGGATATCCTTTTGTCCAGCGAGTGATGATAGTTTCAACCCTTGCTCCTTTGACGGTTAGATGGCGTCCTCTTCCTTTGACAATTTTGTTTCTGTATTCTTTTATACTTATTCAGCTTCCTCTATTTACCGATTTCCTTCACTCCAACACTCGGTCACACCATTAGCAATCATTTTCGATTTGAGACGGACTCACTTGTCAACAGATATTCGTAACCAACCTCTTTGCCCAAATTGGACAGGAAAATGAAATTCGACGAGCAAAATTGAAACGAAAATTAAAATGGGTCAAGGGAGAGAAAAGTATTATTGAGCTACCCATATCTGGCAAACAGGAGTCTCTCCTCACTCCCCGGTGTGTGCGCGTGCGTCTCTCTCCCTCTCTCTCTCTCCCCTCCCAAAGAAAATCTCTGAAAAATTCGGAGTAAAACAAGCCTGTCCTGTCTGAAAGTGGGTCGACTTGGGTAAGAATGAGCGCGCCGAGGTTCATAAAATGCGTCACGGTCGGCGACGGAGCTGTAGGCAAGACTTGCATGCTCATCTCCTACACCAGCAACACCTTCCCTGCTGTAAGCGAAAATTCACTCAAGACTTGAGCTTTTTTGGCTTCTTCTTGGTTTTCCCTTTCATCGCATTAATGGTTTTATCCTTGCTTGCAGCAATTGGACTTAATTCCTTTTGTGGGTTCAATCAGTGTAATTTGGTGGCTGCATCGTCTTTGAAATTCTCTTATTCGGGTGCTGCGGAAGGGGGGTGAAGTAGTTCGAATTTTGGGTTTACAAGAGGGATTTGAAACTGATAATTTGTCGGGTCTCTTTAGGTTGTTGATTTTAGGGATTAGTGTTTGTTTCTTGCCTCCAATCTCTACTATTTCTTGGTGACAAAATGAGAAGAAAGAAAGCGAGCATTGGATTTTGGTAATGTTTTTGTAGGTTTGTGCTAACCTGTGTGCATTGGAGGAGTTTGCTGCTTTTGTTACATAGGAATTTTGTTTTCGAAATTATGCTTGTGACGTCTCTGTTTTTAGTTATCTTTTTGGACTAAATTATGCAAGTAACACGGTTGCTATGGCCATAGCTAATGGGTTCATTTTCACACAAAGCCTCATGTGGAGATCAAATGGTAATGACTCTTTAAGTCTTACTGTTTGTAGGATGGACTCTGAAATCAGAGTTGATTTGGGAAATCTTTTTATGAAGACATGAGGATTTCTGCAAAACTTCTCAGTGTTTGGCTCTTGATGAGTTTGTTTTTGGGTGAAATTTGAAATACTCTCACTAATTGTCCACTTTGCAAAGCGATATCAGTGTCCTTGGTTCTCTGTAGTGGGAGGTGTTATTCGATGAATACTGGTGGTTTGAAGGTACGGTGGATCAGGCAGATTATTTGCTGGATTGTTTACTGTGGGAGAAAGATTAATCTCTTCGTCTGCACAAATCACTAGTGACTTAATGAACCAAGTTGTCAAACTGTAAGATGCATTTATATTGTGAAGGTAAGCTATGTTTCTGCTGGGGACAATTCAACGAGTTACATTAGAGCACTTACTATGGGCTGTATGCGTCATGCTTTGTTGCGTGTATATAGGGTGTTTTCTCTAGCTAGGGCATGCGATACACTTGAAGAACTGAATGCTGGATGTTGTACTCCAAACTAAGCTTAGTTATGAATTCACCATTTGATCATATGTATGGTGATTATTGATCTGCGCCTTGTTGAATTTAAGAGCTATGTTTGGATTCTCATGTTATTTTACTCTGTAACAGGATTATGTGCCAACTGTATTTGACAATTTTAGTGCAAACGTGGTTGTTGACGGAAGCACTGTTAATCTGGGGTTGTGGGACACTGCTGGTTTGTCCTCAGTCTCTGATGATGACAATTCCTTCACTATGTTTTTGCTGAGATCCGTTTCTTCCTGTTCTGAGCGGGATGCCAATTTCTAATGCCACAGGCCAGGAAGATTACAATAGGTTGAGACCTTTAAGTTATTGCGGAGCAGATGTCTTCCTGCTTGCGTTCTCTCTCATAAGCAAGGCTAGCTATGAAAATGTTGCCAAAAGGGTAAGTCTTGCGCATCTTAAGTTCTTTTCTCGACTTCTGTATTCTCTCTTCGCCTGCATGATCAGACAACATTTGTTGATCTTATGTTTTTTTTCCCTTCAATGTTCAGTGGATTCCTGAGCTGCGTCATTATGCACCTGGTGTTCCAGTTATTCTTGTCGGGACGAAGCTTGGTTATAGCCTATGGCTTTCCCTTCATTCTCCTATTACTTAGTAGCAGATACCATACCCTTGTCGGTAGAATAATATGATTTACTTCAATTCTTGGCATCTTTCTCAATGCCATATGGTACATTTTTTGAGATGGTAGTTTTGCTTGCCCATTAGTTATGTATTTAATCATCGAATGGCATTATCTGTTCTCATGTGATTTGCGACTTGATATTGATCTTAAAATGAGTATGGCCTGCACGTCTTTGGTGGACCACTCTGCCCGTTCAACTGATTAAATCAGGGCGAACTGGTGAAAAGGATTTAGTCACTGGTGATGAGTCTCGAATAAGCGACCTCAAGGTTCAAAGGGGTGCTGCCTAGCCATCCGATCTGGGCAGCGATGATGTGCTTATTTCCTTTGTCTTTTCTTTTAAAATTTTGAAAAGTTATGAGATATTTCTGAACTTGTGTCTCAAGGTGCATTCTTTTGTATACATAACATACTTAATTGAATTAGTCACTGTAATTGGACCAAAAAGCTTAACTGGTAGGATCAGTTGAACTGCAGACCAACACTTGCTTGGTTCTTAAACCATTTGGGTTTCAAAACAACTCTCTCTCTCTCTCTCTCTCTCTCTCTCTCTCTCATAGCCATGGCAGTTTAGAGATTAAAATCAATTTAGAACCTTGCTTGTAATAGAAAATTTGTGAAGCAAAAGTTTTCCGGGTGTAAGTTTCCCTTGTGATCCTATTCCTTACATATAGCGCAGTGCTAACGAGTGTGTTTATGTATGACATGTCGATACTGATTAAGTTGGGCAACTAAAGAAAATAACTTATGTCAGATGAATACATGTAATTGTAAGGAGGGGATGTTCGGAGGAGAGAATCAGAATAGTTGCAAGAAGAATACATTGCAGTCCTGGAACTTGAAAATATTGATAGCACTGAACCTAATGTTTGGTTTCTTACCAGCAAAACACCTTTTATCTTCTAAATAAATAAAAAAAATTAAAACAGGTACGGTATCAGTTACAACAGGTCTTTTATGTAGCTGCGAAAATCTACTTTCTGAAGCTACGTTGAAATTAAGTACAACTGCTTGTGCTTCCATACATTGTGGATATCCTATATCTGAAAGTATTTATGGTCCTTCGAATCAATTCTCTAGCTTTCTAGTTATTTATATTTTTGGCCACTATTTTTTTGGGTATATCATCAAAGATAATTTGTTTCGAAGTTTCTATTTAGTGTGGCTTTTTATACTTTGATTTTAGTTGCTCTTGCACCCCTTCCTTTCTTTCTTTTTTTCCTCAAATATATACCAAGAATGCTCCCAGGTTAGAGCCACCTTGTTTGGTAAACTCAGGGACAGTATCCCGTCCAAGTAACTTGCTTGGTCGGCATACATGTTCATGGGAATCCCAGGGTAGTAATTGAAATCACAGTGTGCTTTGAGTGTGATTTAGCACATGGGTTCATGTCAGATCTCTATCTTAATAACGTGATTGCTGGTTTCTATTTGTTGTTGACGAAAGGTTTACTTGTAAAGTGGTTTGTCATCCATGCGTAGCTTCCTGCACAATACTGTGTGGATAACTGGGAAGCAACAGTACTTTTTGTGTGATCTTGTTAGCCTTTATGAGACGGTACCTGATTTCACTGATCAGCACTGATATCCCCTATAAAATGACACTGCAGTCTTGTTATGCTATCCCAAGCAACCATTTTTTGTTCATTTTCATGACATATATTATTCCTTACAGATCTACGAGATGATAAGCAGTTCTTCTTAGACCACCCTGGCGCCGTCCCCATTACCACAGCCCAGGTACCCCTTATGCTTCCTTTAGATAGTTTCAGCTTTAATTATTTATTGGTTGTTATCGACATCTTTTTGACTTATTTTCGAATGAGCTTCCCTAAAACATTTAAATTCTTTCTGTTTTGCAGGGGGAGGAACTAAAGAAACTGATAGGGGCTGCTGCTTACATAGAATGCAGTTCAAAAACGCAGCAGGTTCTTATCATCCAATTCCACTCACATTTACTATTTACATGTTGGATTGAATGATCTGTCATTTCCTTACTTGAAGTTTGTTAATTTGGGATCGCAGAACGTGAAAGCTGTCTTCGATGCTGCCGTTAAGGTGGTCCTGCAGCCGCCTAAACAGAAGCGAAGGAAGAAGAGAAAGGCCCAAAAGGCATGCTCTATATTATGAGCACGACGAGAATAGCAAGAAGAAAGAAATCCTTTCTGGTATGGAGAAGTAATTAACTACTGCAAAACAAGGATTAAACAAGTGATGTTAATAGTCCTAACTGACAGCCTAGGAGATGTCGACAGAGCATTGCAGTTCTGCTTGCTGCACCTCGTCTGTGGTCTAATATCATCATGAAGGGCTTACTTTAGATGCAGGTAACTAGCAGAAAATTTCATAAAAGCTCTAGAGAGTTGTATTATTTTTCTTTCGGTTGAAAAGTCGCATTTTTACCACTACCATGCATTGTCCAAGTGTTTTTCTTGGGTGTTCATGTTGATGCAGTTGTAGTGTTGTAGACATGGATGCCCCTCTGATTCTGTTTTCCAAGTTGATCTCTCTCTCTCTCTCTCTCTCTCTCTCTCTCTATAACATCAGGACCTACCTTTCCATCATCTCTAAGGGGCCGTGTCTTGGACCTTTTCTGTCTCATGCTGTCGAGTTGCCAATCCCGACCTACCTTTTTAAAACGCAACTTGCCGGGTGAGACATACTTTGGTGACTGTGATTATGAAACTTGGGGCATTCAAATAAGGTGTTTGAATTGCACAGAAAGAAGAGGCACACAGAATTGGAAGGCCATTAAGTGCAAAGAGAATGTATTGTGATGGGGACAGATATAAAGGTGCACAATGTGAGGTCTATCTTTGAGATGTCAGAATCAACATTTGCCTTTTAATCTTCAACAACAGATCAGAGTGGTCCCAAGATTCTCAAGAGCTTCAGCTTAACGCGAATTGCCTTTTCCTTGATAACAAAGTCGGTTTCAAAATAGGTTCCAAGATAAACAAGATCGGTTCTAGGTTCCAAAAACAGAGCACCGGTTATAATAGGGTCGATTTTAGGGTCTAGGTCTGGACCTACCCACTTGACCGATGCTCACCCCTAATTCTTTCTATCTCATGAGATTCTGCATCAGACCTCTTACTCCAATACCCCCAGCAGAATGGGTGACGAAACGAAAAAATTGCCGTCTCTTGGATATTGCTCATTATCTACTTTCTCGTATGAACATTCCCAAAATGTTCTAGGGGCATGCTATTAGACATGGCCAAATGGAACCGTGGGCCTAGAACCGGGCGCAAAATCGGCCCATAGACCGGGCCCAAGGTTCCAATCCATTTAAAAAAAAAGGGGAGGCCCTGGGGGAAAAGAATCGTTCGACTCGAGAACCGGCGGTTCCCAACCGAAAACGGAACCGGCCCAGAACCGGCGGTTCCGAACCGAAAACGGAACCGGCCCGGAACCGCCAGGCCCGAATCGAAGCTGGAGCATTTGGTTCGGCCGAATCGGAACCGGCGGTTTGGCCGAACCTACCATGTCTACATGCTATTATTATAGCATGCTCTCTCGTAAATTGCCTCCCATCCTCTGTGCTTTGTGGGGGCATATCTTTCTCTATTCTCCATCCTACGAGTCCACTTTTTTTTTTTTTTTTACTACTTTGTGTATTTGGATGTGTTTGTTTTGTGCGTCGTCTTTCTCCTTGTAATTATAAGCTCGATTCACGGGGCGACAAGTATGTTTTCTTGGGTACTCTCGAACTCAAAAAGGGTATAAATGTTATAGTCCAGTTAATTGACGGTGATATGTCTCGACGGATGTGACCTTTTTCAAGGACCGGTCATATTACTCTTCTACCGCCCAACCGGCGACTCCTTTCAAAGATACTTTGTCCTCGGCCATGGCTCTACTACCGCGTGTCCCTTTGACGGGTGTGCTCGAGCCATTGCCCGATTTTCGGTTCTTTGACCGGACCTATCAATGGTGCCATTCTGTTCAACATGAGGTAGTATAGTCGCCGCCCCCATTAGACATGTATGATTCTCCACCAATTAATATCCAGGCCTACGATTCGCCGGTTTCCTCTAAGCTCGATCCTCCTATCGATATTCCCATTGCATTGCACAAAGGTACGCGTTCTTGTGTCGGTCAACCCAATTCTTGATTTGCACCATATTCTGGTTTGTCTTATTATACACATACTCGTCACCCTCTTTCTCGGGTTTTATCCTACGATTGTCTTTCTCCTATATATTCCTCATTTGTTGCTTCGGCTCTTGCCCATCCAAGTTGGTGGCGAGCTATAGAGGATGAAATGCGGGCACTACGGGATAACGGGACATGCCAACTTACCTTTGTTACCGATGGCAAATAAGGCGTGGGGTGCCATTAGGTTTTCATTGTGAAGTGTCAACTAGATGGCTCTATTGAGCGTCTAGTTGTCAAAGGTTAAACCCATACCTATGGAGTTGATTGTGATGATACATTCTCTCCTATCGTAAAGATACCTTTCGTTCATTTTTTCATATCTCCTGTTGTTCGATATGGTTGGACACTCCATCGGCTTGATATCAAGAATACATTTTTTCATGGCGACTTGGCGGAGGAGGTATATATAGAGCAACCCCCGGGGTTTGTTGCTCAGGGGGAGCCTATTGGTGCTTGTTGCATGAGTGAGGCATTATATGGGTTGAAACAGTCTCCTCGTGCCTGGTTTGGCATTTCGGTGATGCGGTTATTCGGTTTGATTTGCGGTGTTATATCGTTGACTATTCCGTGTTTAGCTCCACTTCTCCCGGAGAGTGTGTGCTCCTGGTTGTATATGTAGACAATATTATCTGTGGGCATAAATTTGAAATAATTTTTACAAATAGAGTTTAGCACAAAAGATATGGGTTGCTTGCGGTATTTCTTAGGTATTAAGGTGGCCTATTCATGTGATGGTATCTCATTATCATAGCAAAAATATATTATGGATATTCTTAGTGAGGTTGGTTTTATTGGAGTGAAATCGTCGACGAGTTCAATAGATCCTAATGTGAAGCTTGATGTTGAACATGGCGACTTACTTCATTATCTGAGCAAGTACCAGAGGCTAGTGGGGTAATCTCAACTATTTAACTATTAATCGACCGGATATTTCCTTTATCGTTAGCACGGTTGGTAAGTTTATGAGTGCTTCTCGCACTATACATTGGGAGGCAGCGCTATGTATTATTAAGTACTTGAAGGGAGCACTGGGTAAAAGACTTCTGTTCAAGAACCATGGACATATTAGTATCATCGGCTACTCTGATGCTGATTGGGCTTGGTGTCCTATCGATAGGAGATCGACTTTTAGTTGTTGTGTGTTCTTGGGAGGTAATCCCGTGAGTTGAAAAAGTAAGTAGCAACGGGTTGTGTCCCAATCGAGTACAAGATCCAATGCCAATTATTATAGACATACACATGTAACCGATACACATAAAAGCTGCTAGCTCATGTGATTAGTGAGTTGTTTTGGTTGGGAATGCCGTTATTTGAACTCAGCATCTCATCTTTAACTCCCTCAGTCCTATGTTGTTATAACCAGTCTACTATGCATATTGCTTTAAATCCAATTTTACATGAGCACAGGTAACATATTGAAGTAGATTGCCATTTTGTGTGAGAAAAAATTCACAACAAGGAAATAACACTTCAATACACGTGGACCGAAGACCAACTTGCTGATCTTTTCACTAAATCATTTTGGGGTAGTAGAGTGACTACTTTATGTAACAAGTTGGGACTCTTTGATATTTATACTCCAACTTGAGGGGGAGTATTCAAACATTAATTGGGCTTATTATTAGCAAGGGTAGTTTAGTCTTCTTCATTATTAGTGAGTCCTAATACTCACTATATACATTGATGTAATCCATAATTATGAGAATAACAGCTCTTCCCCTTTCGTTTACTCCATGCAACAAACCATCCAATATCCGAAAGGATGATCCCAGAACCCAAAATTGTACCTAGAGGTCTTGGAATCACTTTCCACAAATATACGTATGGTATATAATGATTTTGAAAATTGGTAAGTCACGGCAACTATGCCCGCTTTATAGACTAAGCTTTAGGTTCCAATATGGATTGACACCTTGGATCCGGTATTTCGCAATTTCACTTGGACAATATTGGGCTCGTTTGGAAATCTTATGCGCGAGCATCCCCAAGGCTGTTGACACTTAAAATAATCCAAGAAAGACTCGTGACGAGCACGTGAGGAAGCGATAATCAGCTACAGGAAGGAACACCGAAGCAAGGTACGTACCAATCAGAAAGGTGTCACGTGTCGGGGTATACTCTGGCACCACTTCCTTCTAAAGCAAGAAAAAGCGCGCGGAGAGAGGCCACGATCGAGGCGGTTGGCGGTAATCCCCACGAGGTAAAAAAGAAAATGTGCGAAGACTGGGAAACCGTCATCCACGTGGCTTATGGAAAAGAGCGGAGCGTGGGGCCAAAGGAAGAAACCGCTCAACGGTTACCAAAGAGCTTGCCTATAAATACCTCGCAAGAGCAAGATACACACACAACAAATCCAAAACACTTGCATTTTCAACTAAGCTCTTAGCCTTTAGCCTTTAGCCTAGCCTAGCAGTAGTTTTTAGATTCCCGTCGTCGATTCAATTCCGGCGAGTATCATATCCAGAGTTAGGTGTCGTCGATTAGATTCCGGCGTCTACTCATTAGGTTCAGCACCGTTGATTAAATTCCGGTGTTGCACCCTTCACCCATCTTGTCCAAGATCGTCGATTCAATTCCGGTATTGTGTCCTACAATCCCCCATCCAGTGCTGTTGATTGAATTCCAGCATTGTGTCCTATATCATCTCCCGACCCCGTCGATTTAATTCCAGGATCGTGTCGAGACTTGTTTTATACTGCTACTATTACACCTATTGGGCCGTCGAAGTTGTCGAAAGTCTATTTGTAACGCGCCCTTTCGTGTAAATCTACCGCATTTGACACTCTCTGTCCAAAATCGACCCGTAACTCCTTTTCGAAAAACGAAAGGATTAAGTTCGATAAAAGATTCTCGCGTAAGTAACCCTCTTTGGGCCATAGTCAATTTGGGTCTAGAACCCATAACCAGCAAAGCTCCGTCGAAGGATTTCGACGCACAACAATCTACAAAAATCATGCGAATTGACATCGGACGGAGGAGATACTGGCCTAAAAAGACCAAGTCTCGGCTCGAAGGGCGTCACGTTACCTTGGGGCGGCCCGAAATGTCTACATAGAACCTTGGCAGCAATGAGTAGGGGGTGAGTTTGTTCCTTGATCTCTTGCTCTTAAATTTTCTGAAATTGAATGCGCTTCTCCCGTTTCTCTTATTTTGCATGTTCTTCTGTCTGTAGATATCGAGAAACTCACTTTCAATGTAAGTCTCGACTCTATTGGTTTGAAGTTCGTATAGAAATGCATGCTAGGATGTCGTAATTTCTAAATTGCATCCTCGCGTTGCCCGTTTTAATAGTAAAAAGTAATGTAAGCTTAAGATCACTCCTCCTCAACTTCCATGAACACACTATTAAGGTTTTAACAAGTGTTCATTCTATTTGACTTTGACCTCATCATAGAAATAGTCACATTATTCTCTCTCCTATCTCTCTCTCTTTCTCTCTTCATCATGCTTTGCCCGCCCTAGCCTTACACACTTCAAACCACACCGGCTTGACAAAAGCAATGTCAAACAGGGTGTAGGTGCAGACTTATCAGAGTTTGATTATGCGCCTACTTCATCTGAAAGTGATGCTTCAAACCTTCATTAAACTCCAGAGGCAAGACGTCTACACTTCCAGGGACCTCTGCATTTTCCTTTTACAAAAAAAGAGTTATCATTAGAATGTTTGGCACCAGTCACCAACTGTGAACTCTCCCGGTGTCCCCTGTCTGTCCACAGCATATAATTACAGATTCACTCAAGTTAATCTGGCTCTCAAATATGACACCAAAGAATGGAAAATGTGGGGCTGAACCTAGGACCTCTCACTTCGTAAGGCAGCTGCGTGAAACCTATGGAGACCACCGGCACTATGCCAAACGACTCCCATGAGGACAGTGCCAACTCCTCTATCTGCCATTGTGGTTTGGGAGGATTAAGTCCACAGAGAATCACAAGACAACATGTAAAGGCATCTGCAAGTCCACCTTAATGAAAGATGATTCAATCTCCTTCATAATCTGCCCTGAATTTACAGAGGACAAGAATGGCCACAGGATGCACCAGGAGAACTAGATGATTAGCCACCCGAATTTGTAGGGAATTACAGATGATATTCCACAAACAGAGCAACATTGCAAAGGTAAACCTAGTATAGTAGGACCTACAGCGCCATCTTAACTACGCATTGGTAAAAAGTACACTAGAAACAAATCCAAGACAAATCAGTGCAGATTTAATTGTGCATGAAGATTCATGAGAGAGAGACAGAGAGACAGAGAGGCATTCTTGGACTGATTACCCGACGATGCCCCCCACCCCAACCCGCGTAGTCCTTGCAGAATTGATCATTCATATAGGATACTGGCAAAACTCCCCCCACCTGCAAGACTAATGAATTTCCTCTCAATTATTGTCAGCTTGAAAAGAATGCCGATCATGAACATAATAAGCTAGCACCACTTCAATACCTGGTGGAATAATTCTAGATTGTACTAGAACACCAGCTCCTTTTAGAAACAGATGGCCTTAAGCATCCAAAGCCGAGCAATCCAGGTTCATTTTCCTAGTCGGGATCGGAGCTTCTAATGGCATGATTAAAATTGTGCAACTCTTTTGAGTTCGAACCATATATTGCTTTGATGGTGTCTCTACAGCAACCACATGCCTCCTTATTGAACTTCTTCTTATCAATTCCGTATAATGACTTGAAGACATCCGCCTCGACACGACAGAAATAGGGACGGTCTGCAAAATCAAGTTAAGAGTTTCACACCAGAACCACTCCACCCACTATCTGTCCCATTTTACTGCCGTTGTGAAAGGAGCAGTTACCTGGATAAATAGAGCATTTCCGTGTGCTTTTCTCAAAGTGTACACACCATCCATCCGGACCTATCATGCTTCTGTAAAGCTGGAATTGCAATGATAAAATGAGAAGTCGCGCAAACATTGTCATAGTGAGCTTAACGATGCATGTCGCAGTTGCACATAAAAAAAGCTGTGCGATGCTGTAGAGGCGAAGACACAACGTCATGCACCAAATGAGGTTCTTCTTTGTAATGCCAGAATATCGAACAAGTTCCCGTTTTTATCTGACTACTTAAAATTTTTCGGGCAAAAAGTTGCACCCTGTTGAACAGAACACACAGAGTATCAAGCCAACTCACTGGAGGAGGTTTAAATTTTCACCTGATAAATCTACCTTCACGTTACTACTCCTCTGAATCATTTCATCAAACAGCTGGTGTGGATGGGGTGATGCAAAAGAGAACAAAACCAATCACGATTTGAAAACCAGACCTCGACGTCACCAGGGTTATCGAAGATCTCTTCGGGAGTGGCGAAGGATGGACCCTTGTCCAACTTGCAGCACGCGCCGCAATTCTCCACGCACCGCCACAGAGGCTCTTTCTTCTCGCGACCGAAGCCAGCGAAACTGGAACTGTTGCTGCTCTGTTCGGTCTTCGACGCCGTCTTGGTTTTCCGTTGTGGCCGGCGAGCCGCCATGTCGATCGTGCCTAGGCACAAATTCATCGACGTCGACATATTGCCGAAGTTTTTCAACCAGAGGACCTTTTTTTTTTTTTTTTTTGGGTCGCAAAAACGAAAGAGGATCGAATTCAATGTGGTCTCCTTGTCGGCCCGAAACCTCATCCACATAGGTTTAGTTTGATTGATTTTCTAATTTAAGTAGGTTGTTGGAAAAAAGACATGCAATGTTGGAGCCAAATTTCCAAGAAGAGCTTTTGGTGTTCAAGGTAATAAATTTTGTGGTATAATTTGTGAACTGTTTTCTTTTTTCGCTGTAAAATTGAGATATTATTTGTGACTTGAATGAGATTGTAATCATTGTTGTATAGCTCGATTTATAGTGATATAGTAAGTATCACTAATACCGACTTTGGGCATGATACTACAAGTCGACACGTTATTTCTCAAAAAATAGGAAGGACATTGGGACATGTTGTATGTTTAATGTATATTTTCATATGATGAAGGACATTAGAAGTGCCAACTCCGGTGAACTTTGTCGAAAATCTTACGTGTCATTTACATGGCTCATTGGAGGATTCCGGTTAATAAAAATAAAAAAATCTAAAAGTTAAAAAATAAAAAAATAAGCAAAAAAATTCAAGCAAATAAAATATAAAAATATGAAAATATAAAAAATTATATGATTATAAAAATTCGTGGGCAGCGATATTTTTTTTAAAACTTTTAAAACTTTTTTTTTCATATCCAAGATCCATCGGCCTCTACCGAGCCAATAGAAGTAGTGACTATACGAAGGGAGATTGCCCAGAACCCACCGCGGGCCCCACTTAAATCGAGGAACGCCAGGAGATTTGAACCTCAACATTTTATGGGAAAGAAGGGTTCAAGCTCAACCAACTACGCCATGCGTAGGTAGGTAACTTTTTTAAAGTATCGACTAAATTTTTCAATAAAATTGCCACGTGGACTAATTGTTCAAATAAAATTGCCACATGGACGTATTTTTGAATTATAAATAATGTGACACTAAAATGTTCTAAATGTAAATACCAAGTATATTTTTGGCCATGATCTCTCCGTTGACACTTAAGTAATCGTTTTTTCTTTGATTGGCACTTAAGTGAGCTAGGAACAAATTTTGGCACTAAAGTGGACGCTTTTACATAAATTTTGGCACTTAAGGTGTCATTCGCCATTTTTTATATACATGATAAATTATTATGTGAGTTTCTCAAAAATATCGCAATAAGTTTCTTTTTCTTCTTCTATTAGGAAATCATTAGTTTTTTTTTTTTTTTTGCTTGCTAGGCATAGTAATTTTAGGGTGGCAGGATATATAACTTAAGTATACAAACTTTGGATAGATTTACATTTGGACCCTAATTTATTGTAAATGATTAAAATTGACTCTATGCGTGTCGAAATGGTATGTTGGGATATTGAGCTCATGTATCACTGGCGTGTCCGGATCGCTAACCACGTTTCCAAGGTCTGATACCTATTGATCACATGTCGGTCAAGTGTTGGTGCTTCTTAAGTGGTATCTCATGCTCTTTTGCCCGTAAAGTAGATCTTACCAACCGAACAGCGTAAAAGTCAATGTTCTGTTCGATTTATTCTTCATGTTCTGTTTATCTCATTCTTCGATGATTTGTTTTTCTTATAGCCCGAATAGCATTCCTAAGAATAACGGAGGAGGACAAAAAAGAGCAACAGGGCAAAGACAAGATGCGATTTTTCTCAAATCTAAATCAAGAGATCAACTCACTCCTTGACTGTAGGTCATTTCGTCGTGATGTATTTCAGTCGGGTAATAACATAATCAACAGTTAATAACTAATTAAGGTATAACCTAATGATGATATAATTAAATGAAACATATCATGCATCGCATAGTAGAAATATTGGAAGAAAACCAGGTAATGACAAGAAAAAAAGCTTATTTGTCTGGTTAGATTTGTACGGAAAAATTGTTTAGAAAACCCCAAAGCTATTATACGCTATTAATTCAGGTTTAAATTTTTCCATGATATCAATTCAACCCTAAACTTTTAATGATTTGCTAATGTAGTCATTCCGTCTAGTTTTGACAAAAAATTGCTGATATGGATGCCGATCAATTTGAATGCATGACCAGCATTGATATAGACAATTCTTGCTTTAGTATAGATTTTTGAATTATTTATTTATCTATTCCTTTTCCTTCTTTTTCTTTGTTCTTTCTTGTATTTCCCTCTACGGCAGTTGCCAGTGGTTGGGGTGCACTTGGCTCTTCTCACCGACCAAAAGCAAGGTCGTCATGAAGTCCTCACCTTGCCTGATCTGGTAAGGGCCAACCCTCACCCTAGTTGGCAAGGGCTTCGCGGCTCTCACCGAGGGGCCAACAACGGCATTTTCTTAGGTTTTGCGTGGCTTTTTCTCATTATATGGCCAATTGCCATTAAAAACATGAAATTATTCTCATTGTAACATATTTACTATAAACTTTTTTATGACATTAAAAATCTCAAACTATCAAAATTTCGTCAATGAAAATAGCTAAAACCCTACCTACATGTACGTCGAAAAGCAAATGATGTTGACATAGCACTCACATAACTTAAGTGAAATAAGAACGACGTTGAAAAATCATTTGAAGGAATATTGATGGAGAGTAAACGTGTCACATAGGTACAAGTTCATAGTTTTTTATGCCACAAGAAAAAATTCATGGTAAATGCATGACAATGGGCATAACTTGAGATTTTGATGTCGCAAAAAAAAAAGTTAAAGGTAAATGCGTCGTAGTGGACATAGTTTGAAATATTTTGTGATTTTTTTTTCCAAAAGTGAAAAATAAAAAATAAAGAATCAATTTAAAAAAAAGAAGAGTAATCAGCGAAATTACGAGAACCGAAGTCCATACAAAGCTCAAGAATAAGCCCAGTCCACGAGGCTTACAGCGAAGTCCGTCGAAAGTTGCCTGATTCCTCTAAATCATCGCTTCTCTCTCAATCTAAAACCATCATTGCACGACTAAGTTTGCTCAAGCTACTTCTGACTTTCTTCTTCTTTCTTCTCCGCCTTCTCCTCTTCTTTTCTCCGGTAGGGTGAAATGGATGCAGCTGCTAGCATGATTGGAAAAGCTATTATTGCTTATCCAACATGTGATGACGCATAAGATCAGCACCGTAAAAACATGACGTCTTCTTCGGCCTTTACGGTATAGTATTGCAAGTTTGACACATTGATGAGGTGCCATTATGTGGGTCCATACCTTGTGAAATTTTGTACGGCCACCGCCGACTGTTCTAAAAGGTTAAGATGTTAAATGAAGACATGATTTATTACTATTTACATACTCTTAACGTTCCCCTTACGCGTAAACTAGACTCTGGCCTTCGTCTAAAGCATGTAGCTAAGCAATTGGGAAAGCAAATAGGGGCCCGGAAGATTTGAACTTTGAACATTCTACTCCGATATCATGTGAGATTTTGTGGAACCATTTTTAACCTTTTTAAAAGGTTAAATTATTAGACGAAAGGCGTGGTTTATTATCATTTATATATTATGACACTCCCCTCATGCGTAGGCTGGACTTTGGCCTTAGCCTAGAGCTTTGAAACATGCAATTTGGGAGGCAAATAGGGACGTGGATATTTGAACTCGGGACCTTCTGCTTTGATATAATTGTCCCCTCCCGCGTAGGTGAGACTTTGGTCTTAGCCTAAAGTGTAGAAATATGCAATTGAGGAGGTAAATAGGGGCCTATAAAATTATCAGTGATCCATTTACAATCTAGCCCACTAAAAGCGAGTTAAAACAAATGAGTTTGTAATTCGTATTGACATATCTAGTTATGATATTCACAATTTATAGATAGTCAAATACTCGTGGGGGCATTCCAACGAATCTTGATTAACGTTTCTTTAAAACTCTTAATTAATTCGTAACCAACCTCTTTGCCCAAATTGGACAGGAAAACGAAATTCGACAAGCAAAATTGAAACTAAAATTAAAATGGGTCAAGGGAGAGAAAAGTATTATTGAGCTATCCATATCGGAACCGGATTCCCTAACATTGCTTGGCAAACAGGAGTCTCTCCTCACTCCCCGGTGTGTGTGCGTGCGTCTCTCTCTCTCTCTCTCTCTCTCTCCCCTCCCAAAGAAAATCTCTGAAAAATTCGGAGTGAAACAAGCCTGTCCTGTCTGAAAGTGGGTCGACTTGGGTAAGAATGAGCGCGCCGAGGTTCATAAAATGCGTCACGGTCGGCGACGGAGATGTAGGCAAGACTTGCATGCTCATCTCCTACACCAGCAACACCTTCCCTGCTGTAAGCGAAAATTCACTCAAGACTTGAGCTTTTTTGGCTTCTTCTTGGTTTTCCCTTTCATCGCATTAATGGTTTTATCCTTGCTTGCAGCAATTGGACTTAATTCCTTTTGTGGGTTCAATCAGTGTAATTTGGTGGCTGCATCGTCTTTGAAATTCTCTTATTCGGGTGCTGCGGAAGGGGGGTGAAGTAGTTCGAATTTTGGGTTTACAAGAGGGATTTGAAACTGATAATTTGTCGGGTCTCTTTAGGTTGTTGATTTTAGGGATTAGTGTTTGTTTCTTGCCTCCAATCTCTACTATTTCTTGGTGACAAAATGAGAAGAAAGAAAGCGAGCATTGGATTTTGGTAATGTTTTTGTAGGTTTGTGCTAACCTGTGTGCATTGGAGGAGTTTGCTGCTTTTGTTACATAGGAATTTTGTTTTCGAAATTATGCTTGTGACGTCTCTGTTTTTAGTTATCTTCTTGGACTAAATTATGCAAGTAACACGGTTGCTATGGCCATAGCTAATGGGTTCATTTTCACACAAAGCCTCATGTGGAGATCAAATGGTAATGACTCTTTAAGTCTTACTGTTTGTAGGATGGACTCTGAAATCGGAGTTGATTTGGGAAATCTTTTTATGAAGACATGAGGATTTCTGCAAAACTTCTCAGTGTTTGGCTCTTGATGAGTTTGTTTTTGGGTGAAATTTGAAATACTCTCACTAATTGTCCACTTTGCAAAGCGATATCAGTGTCCTTGGTTCTCTGTAGTGGGAGGTGTTATTCGATGAATACTGGTGGTTTGAAGGTATCTGACATTGTACGGTGGATCAGGCAGATTATTTGCTGGATTGTTTACTGTGGGAGAAAGATTAATCTCTTCGTCCGCACAAATCACTAGTGACTTAATGAACCAAGTTGTCAAACTGTAAGATGCATTTATATTGTGAAGGTAAGCTATGTTTCTGCTGGGGACAATTCAACGAGTTACATTAGAGCACTTACTATGGGCTGTATGCGTCATGCTTTGTTGCGTGTATATAGGGTGTTTTCTCTAGCTAGGGCATGCGATACACTTGAAGAACTGAATGCTGGATGTTGTACTCCAAACTAAGTTTAGTTATGAATTCACCATTTGATCATATGTATGGTGATTATTGATCTGCGCCTTGTTGAATTTAAGAGCTATGTTTGGATTCTCATGTTATTTTACTCTGTAACAGGATTATGTGCCAACTGTATTTGACAATTTTAGTGCAAACGTGGTTGTTGACGGAAGCACTGTTAATCTGGGGTTGTGGGACACTGCTGGTTTGTCCTCAGTCTCTGATGATGACAATTCCTTCACTATGTTTTTGCTGAGATCCGTTTCTTCCTGTTCTGAGCGGGATGCCAATTTCTAATGCCACAGGCCAGGAAGATTACAATAGGTTGAGACCTTTAAGTTATCCCGGAGCAGATGTCTTCCTGCTTGCGTTCTCTCTCATAAGCAAGGCTAGCTATGAAAATGTTGCCAAAAGGGTAAGTCTTGCGCATCTTAAGTTCTTTTCTCGACTTCTGTATTCTCTCTTCGCCTGCATGATCAGACAACATTTGTTGATCTTATGTTTTTTTTCCCTTCAATGTTCAGTGGATTCCTGAGCTGCGTCATTTTGCACCTGGTGTTCCGGTTATTCTTGTCGGGACGAAGCTTGGTTAGAGTCTATGGCTTTCCCTTCATTCTCCTATTACTTAGTAGCAGATACCATACCCTTGTCGGTAGAATAATATGATTTACTTCAATTCTTGGCATCTTTCTCAATGCCATATGGTACATTTTTTGAGATGGTAGTTTTGCTTGCCCATTAGTTATGTATTTAATCATCGAATGGCATTATCTGTTCTCATGTGATTTGCAACATGATATTGATCTTAAAATGAGTATGGCCTGCACGTCTTTGGTGGACCACTCTGCCCGTTCAACTGATTAAACCAGGGCGAACTGGACTCGGTCCTGTTTTCTTAGAATCAATTTTGGCCGTATGGACCAGTTAAATGTATTTTCTTCCATCTGTAGGCTTCATATGTTTATGAAAAGGATTTAGTCACTGGTGATGAGTCTCGAATAAGCGACCTCAAGGTTCAAAGGGGTGCTGCCTAGCCATCTGATCTGGGCAGCGATGATGTGCTTATTTCCTTTGTCTTTTCTTTTAAAATTTTGAAAAGTTATGAGATATTTCTGAACTTGTGTCTCAAGGTGCATTCTTTTGTATACATAACATACTTAATTGAATTAGTCACTGTAATTGGACCAAAAAGCTTAACTGGTAGGATCAGTTGAACTGCAGACCAACACTTGCTTGGTTCTTAAACCATTTGGGTTTCAAAACAACTCTCTCTCTCTCTCTCTCTCTCTCTCTCATAGCCATGGCAGTTTAGAGATTAAAATCAATTTAGAACCTTGCTTGTAATAGAAAATTTGTGAAGCAAAAGTTTTCCGGGTGTAAGTTTCCCTTGTGATCCTATTCCTTACATATAGCGCAGTGCTAACGAGTGTGTTTATGTATGACATGTTGATACTGATTAAGTTGGGCAACTAAAGAAAATAACTTATATCAGATGAATACATGTAAATGTAAGGAGGGGATGTTTGCAGGAGAGAATCAGAATAGTTGCAAGAAGAATACATTGCAGTCCTGGAACTTGAAAATAGTGATAGCACTGAACCTAATGTTTGGTTTCTTACCAGCAAAACACCTTTTATCTTCTAAATAAAAAAAAAAATTAAAACAGGTACGGTATCAGTTACAGCAGGTCTTTTATGTAGCTGCGAAAATCTACTTTCTGAAGCTACGTTGAAATTAAGTACAACTGCTTGTGTTTCCATACATTGTGGATATCCTATATCTGAAAGTATTTATGGTCCTTCGAATCAATTCTCTAGCTTTCTAGTTCTTTATATTTTTGGCCACTATTTTTTTGGGTATTTCATCAAAGATAATTTGTTTCGAAGTTTCTATTTAGTGTGGCTTTTTATACTTTGATTTTAGTTGCTCTTGCACCCCTTCCTTTCTTTCTTTTTTTCCTCAAATATATACCAAGAATGCTCCCAGGTTAGAGCCACCTTGTTTGGTAAACTCAGGGACAGTATCCCGTCCAAGTAACTTGCTTGGTCGGCATACATGTTCATGGGAATCCCAGGGTAGTAATTGAAATCACAGTGTGCTTTGAGTGTGATTTAGCGCATGGGTTCATGTCAGATCTCTATCTTAATAACGTGATTGCTGGTTTCTATTTGTTGTTGACGAAAGGTTTACTTGTAAAGTGGTTTGTCATCCATGCGTAGCTTCCTGCACAATACTTTGTGTGGATAACTGGGAAGCAACAGTACTTTTTGTGTGATCTTGTTAGCCTTTATGAGACGGTACCTGATTTCACTAATCAGCACTGATATCCCCTATAAAATGACACTGCAGTCTTGTTATGCTATCCCAAGCAACCATTTTTTGTTCATTTTCATGACATATATTATTCCTTACAGATCTACGAGATGATAAGCAGTTCTTCTTAGAACACCCTGGCGCCGTCCCCATTACCACAGCCCAGGTACCCCTTATGCTTCCTTTAGATAGTTTCAGCTTTAATTATTTATTGGTTGTTATCGACATCTTTTTGACTTATTTTCGAATGAGCTTCCCTAAAACATTTAAATTCTTTCTGTTTTGCAGGGGGAGGAACTAAAGAAACTGATAGGGGCTGCTGCTTACATAGAATGCAGTTCAAAAACGCAGCAGGTTCTTATCATCCAATTCCACTCACATTTACTATTTACATGTTGGATTGAATGATCTGTCATTTCCTTACTTGAAGTTTGTTAATTTGGGATCGCAGAACGTCAAAGCTGTCTTCGATGCTGCCATTAAGGTGGTCCTGCAGCCGCCTAAACAGAAGCGAAGGAAGAAGAGAAAGGCCCAAAAGGCATGCTCTATAGTATGAGCACGACGAGAATAGCAAGAAGAAAGAAATCCTTTCTGGTATGGAGAAGTAATTAACTACTGCAAAACAAGGATTAAACAAGTGATGTTAATAGTCCTAACTGACAGCCTAGGAGATGTCGACAGAGCATTGCAGTTCTGCTTGCTGCACCTCGTCTGTGGTCTAATATCATCATGAAGGACTTACTTTAGATGCAGGTAACTAGCAGAAAATTTCATAAAAGCTCTAGAGAGTTGTATTATTTTTCTTTCGGTTGAAAAGTCGCATTTTTACCACTACCATGCATTGTCCAAGTGTTTTTCTTGGGTGTTCATGTTGATGCAGTTGTAGTGTTGTAGACATGGATGCCCCTCTGATTCTGTTTTCCAAGTTGATCTCTCTCTCTCTCTCTCTCTCTCTCTCTCTCTCTCTATAACATCAGGACCTACCTTTCCATCATCTCTAAGGGGCCGTGTCTTGGACCTTTTCTGTCTCATGCTGTCGAGTTGCCAATCCCGACCTACCTTTTTAAAACGCAACTTGCCGGGTGAGACATACTTTGGTGACTGTGATTATGAAACTTGGGGCATTCAAATAAGGTGTTTGAATTGCACAGAAAGAAGAGGCACACAGAATTGGAAGGCCATTAAGTGCAAAGAGAATGTATTGTGATGGGGACAGATATAAAGGTGCACAATGTGAGGTCTATCTTTGAGATGTCAGAATCAACATTTGCCTTTTAATCTTCAACAACAGATCAGAGTAGTCCCGAGATTCTCGAGAGCTTCAGCTTAACGCGAATTGCCTTTTCCTTGAGGGTCAAGGGATTAAGTCTTGAGCCCCCCTATAAAGATGGCTTGCACAATCAGTTTGTGACAATTGGTGGGTTGTGCCTCGGGGGTTATCTAAAGAAGCAACTCTTGCATTTGTGAATGGAATCAATGAATATTTTACTACTCGAGGCATTTCCTCCTCTTTTCTTTGTTCTTTTCTTGTTTTGGCTGGAGCTATCCTACCTTTTTCCTCGGTTCCTTCTTTTCACAAAAAAAAAATAAAAATAAATAAATAACAAAGTTCAAATTACCTTGGCCATGTGGGAAGTAGGGATGCAATCAGGTGACGAATCGATCCGATTCAATTTGTGGTAATAGCTAGGCACTCTCTCCCCGTCCGTGCACGTGCGTAAGGACACGCTTGTGTATGTCGGAATGGCGTCATTACAAGATTGCATTCTCGTTTGGCGGTAACGTTAAATCCTGATTTTATTGCTGATAAAATTAGGCCATGTCTATCATGTTCATCAGATTTTAAATAGATGATTCCTGCCCCCATCTTCTTTTCTGCAAGAACTTGATTCTTTCCCCACCATCTTCCTTTCAAAAGGAATCATTCAGCCAAGCTTCCCCTCTTCTTCCTCACCACCACCTCAAATTCCTCATTATAAACACCACCACCACCTTCCCATTTGGCTGTGTATACTGTATAGAGCTGCATATCATTGACCCATCACAACCTGTTCCCCTTCAGTTCGCTTCTTCTTCTTCACCTTGTAACATATTTGCTTCAATGGCATCCAAAAGGATTCTGAAGGAGCTCAAGGACTTGCAAAGAGACCCCCCATCTTCCTGCAGTGCAGGTACTGGAACATTCAGGGCCTTGATTAAAATGGGGTCTATGCTCAAAACCATATTTAATTTCTCTCCACAAAAAGAGGAAAATTATGTCAGTGCTTGAGATGTGTATTTCAGGTCCATTGGGTGAGGACATGTTTCATTGGCAAGCAACCATCATTGGCCCAAATGATAGCCCTTATGCTGGTGGAGTCTTCCTTGTGACCATCCATTTCCCACCTGATTATCCTTTCAAACCTCCAAAGGTTCAAATATCAGGCCAATTCTTCTTTTGTAGGGTACTTTTCAATTCAAGCCCAAGAAATTCTATAATTAACTTTTGGGGGAAACTTTGCAGGTTGCTTTCAAGACCAAGGTGTTCCACCCAAACATCAATAGCAATGGGAATATATGCTTGGACATCCTTAAGGAACAGTGGAGTCCTGCCCTTACAATCTCCAAGGTATATCCAATACCCAGTTGAAGAATTTGTCCTCAACCTATCTGATTCCTTGCCAATTCGGATCGATATACAAGTGATTCTCGCAGGTACTGTTATCCATATGCTCGTTGCTCACGGACCCAAACCCCGACGACCCGCTCGTCCCGGAGATCGCCCACATGTGCAAGACCGATAAATTTAAGTACGACTCGGCGGCTCGCAGTTGGACCCATAAATATGCCATGGGTTGAAGCCAAAACGTACTCCGAGATTTAAACTAAAATCCCATCACGTTTGTTATGCTGCAACAGATTCAATTCATCCCCACCCTTCACCCAAAGAAACTATGTTGTCCAGAAATGTATGATTGTCATTTGTGAAATCTCTGAAATAAAATTTGGTGCGGGGGCTTTTCAATTTCGAACACATTATCTCTACTCTCTGTATGCAGTGTACTATCTTATACTATATGTTCAAGAGCTATTAATCACCTTATCAAAACATTATTATGACCATCTAAGTGAAATTCATCGAAAACATTGTTGGCTTGCAAAAGTCTTCATCGACAACTAGATGTAGAAAGGACTTGTTCGAATCAATTACGTTATAGCTAAGAAATCACACTTAAACTTTTAGAGCGGTTAATTATGAACTCACAAATTTTACATGATCCTTTCCGAAAATGGAAGGGATTTAAGTATAAGTAAAAATTAAGATACCCTCATCATCTAAAATAGACAAAAAAAAAAAAATCCGATGAGGATAAAAGAAAAGATAATGCTATTGTCTAATTTCTATGTTTTTGGTTTCCTTTTTAGCCGAAATGCCTTAAGTGGAGTTGCACATGGTCAAGAAAGTAGCTATAAAAATAAGATATCATTAACTGGAGGTTTGAGACAAAAAAAGATGAAAATTTTCTCGCGCGGAATATACTTTCTCTCAATTTGCTTGAACATTTACTACATGGGTAAATCATGGAATTTCGTAGTGGGGGAAGGGCTATATTGGTCATTCAAAGAGTGGATACCAAATTCGACAATTCGCTCATATATGGAAAAAGTGTCAACAAAGTCCTAAACATATTGCATTGGTGTCAATTCAACCCTAAACTTTTTATTAGTGTCGGTTCCGTTTTAAACCTTTTGCATTTGTACCAATTGAGTCCATCCGATCAATTTTGATAGGAAATCGCTGACATGGATGCCGGTTGTCTTACGTGGCACTAGCGCCGATGTGAATTTATTATTTTTTTATTTTCTTTTATATTTTTAATTTTTTTCCCTTTTTCTTATTTTTCTTTTTTGTACATTTTTTATTATTGAAAGATGGCGAGGACGTCGCCACCCTCGCCGGCACTCAATAAAAAAAGAACATAAAGGAAATAAAAAAATTTCAAAATATGAAAAAAAAAAAAAGTCCACGTCAACATCGGCCGTGCCACATAGAATGATTGGCATCCATGTCTGCGATTTTCGACCAAAATTGGCTGGATAGACTCAATTAATACAAATACAAAATGTTTATGACTAAATCGGCATCAATAAAAAGTTTATGATCGAATTCACTCCAATGTAATAGGTTTAGGACTCTTTTGACACTTTTCCCCTCCGTATATTATACACGCGTTTTTGGTTTTTCTTTTTCTGCCATAAATAAAATAAAATGAGGCAATGGACACAAGCCGCACAACCACTCTTATAAAATAACAAAAAAAAAAAAAAAAAAAATTGGTCTGTATTGCCACACGTAATAATGCTAAAATACACTCTCTATTTACTAAAAACATCAAAATTTACTAAATGAAAATAGGCAACTAAGTTGGCTAAAAAAGGCAAGTAAAATGGGATCTATCTATTAACCCCATTTTCATCCTCGAACCAAAAGAACAAGTTAGAGTTGTTCGGTTCCCGATCCGATTCGGTTCCACCTAACCAAGAACAGGATTGGAGGGATCGGTTTCAGGGCCGTCCAATGGAATCGGTTGCATGCGCTTAAAACACATTCACATTTTAAACAACCCCTAATAATTAAGAGTTTAAATGGTTTCTTTAAAGATTTCAAGAAATAAATTAAAAAGAAAAAAATTGGTCCGGTCCGGTGGGTAATCGGGGATTGGACCGACAATTACCGGTTCCGAATTTATGGAATCGGGAACAAAACGGATGCCCCTGGAACCGGACCGAACCATCACCCCTAGAAGAAGTACACAAGAAATGCAAGATCATCTTGCTAATGATGTACGAAAATTTTTTATTGGGTTACAATTTTATTTCATTTTCGGATCTTATGGGCATTTTCATTGTTCATGGTTGGAAATTATTTAGGGTGGCTTATTTGATTTATGAAAATCTTCTCAATGAATATTATGTTGTTTGCTAACACTATTACCTAGAGGGGATGAATAGGTTACTATGATCAAACTTGGTAAAATAATGCGGAATAAAAATTTCAAGTTTGATAGGAGCAGATATAAAGAACAAAACTATGCAATGCTTCTATCAGATCGTAACCAAATGCGAATAAGAAAATAAAGAGCAATGCACAATAGTTTATAGTGGTTCGGCTTTTGCTAAGCCCACGTCCACTCTCCGACATTAATATCCTATTGGCTAAATTTCACTAAGTAATCAAATGAGAGATTACAATAAAATTTGGTAGCTTATAGTCAAGCACTTCAATACAAAAGTGAGTGCTGCTTCTACCTAAAGCTTTCTCACTCTACATACTTTTTAACATTGCACAATACCTTTCGAAGAATTACAATGTTCAGTTCAAGGAAGATAATATAGAATTTCGTGTGTTTTTCTCGAAATATGGATGATGAACTCTTGATCTCTCTCACTCTACAGCACCTTGTGCTCCTTATAAACTCCTCAATATCCAAGCTTCCCGTTGGATAGAATCACCACAGTATCAATCTCCAAACTAGCCGTTTGCAAATTGATGAAAAAGATTACATAGCTGTTGAGGTTGAAAAATCAGAGATTTCAAAGGATTTGCTTGCTCATACAATCAAATTCTTGAATCCATAAATCAAGTCTCTAATAAAGGAAATTATCTTTAGGGTGGTCCCAATCAATAAAGATTCCTTGTCAATCAATATAACTTAGGAAAAGAATATCAACCGGATCGTGAGATATTAGTGAGAGATGATGATTAAGATTATAACAACTTTGAGGATCGCATGAAGATTAGAATATATCCTATTTATGAATGAATAATAGAGTCTGCTTATGTCCACAAGATCTGCTTCTGTCAATATATAACACTTAGCAGATAATCAAGGGTTTTATTAAGAAGATGTTATTAAAGTACAACACAAAGTCTTTTCAAGATATTAAAGCATTTTTGTCAAACTTCAAAATCTAATATAATTTCTCAACATATTAGTCACTAGTAGCCTCGAAATATTTCCTATCCTAACGTAACGATGCTTGATTGAGATGATGTTTAGCTAAATCATTCAATTACGGATCTTCACAATCTGGCCCCATAGTCAATGATGACGACAAACTCAGCTTTGACGACGATATACAGTCGCTAGAAGTTTTCGTGACCAGACTATTACAACCAACATCTGTCGACAAAAACTTTGGTCGCCAAAACTAGCGGCCAGATATTGCCTTCTCATGAAATTTGTTTGGTCGCTAAAGACAATTACCAAAAAAGTCATAAATTTATTGCATTTGTATCAATTCAACTATAAATCTTTTGATGATTTGCTAATTTGATCTTTTTAGCAAATTTTAGCTGGAAATCGCCGACGTGGCGATCTAGTCGGCTCTCATTGTCTTTCGTGGCAATGCACATAGGATTCTCATCGCCGACATGGAAAATTTTTGCAATTTTTTAAGTTTTTTAATTTTCCAGATTTTGTTTATATATTTTTTTATTTTTATTTTTTTACAACCTTGGGTCGATGAGGTCAATTGCTCTCGCTTGTGGCCAAGAAGGGTCGGCCCGCAACCTTGTCGGCCTAGGGTTGTAGAAAGGAAGAAATTAAAAAAGAAAAGAAAAGAAAAGAAAAGTAAAGAAAAGATCAAAGAAATAAAAAAAACTTCAAAAAATTATAAAAAATTGTTCATGTCGGTGCCAGTCGAGTCGCATAAAAAAAATCGGTGCTGATTAGATTACCGGATCAGCGATTTCTAACTAAAATTGATCGAAATAACTAAATTGGCGAATCGTCAAAAAGATTTGGACTATATGAGCCAAATTGAAAGGCTTGGGACTTGAATTAACACAAGTGCAATAGGTTTAGCACTTTTTTGATATTTCCCTGACAAAATTTTTATCGCACTAACTTTCAATACGATCTTGATTTTGATTGATTGGCATGAAAAGACTGGCGATGCACAAATCCGAGGCAGGTCGGACTCATAGTTCGGATGCCGTCGGCCGGTCAAACTCTTGGAAACCCGCAGGGCAAAAATCAAAGAAGTTGGTCTTGTTCTCTAGGCATCCCCATGATGCGTAAGCCCTAGGGAACCTATTGATGCTTAAGTTGATGCTTAAGTTAGAGAATGCGTGCGGAGGAAGGAGGAGGAGGGAGGCAATGAAGAGTAGAATTAGTGGTCTCTGTTCACAAGTGTCCATGACTTGCCTTGTAGGTGGGGTTACTCCTCTCTTGTAGCCGTGCAAAATGCTCATAGTAGGCATAGCACACGATTCTTTCAAGACTTTGGCGGCATTACCTTTCATTCTTCTACGCTTTTGGCATTAAATTTATGGGACTTGACTCTTGGCCTAAGCCCTGCTAAGTCCAATTGGAACTTGGGTCACCGCGAAGAGTCGACTTTCGCGTTCAACTTTAGACTTAGCGTGTGCCTAGCGCAACTCGCACTTTGACTTTTACTTACTCCGAGACACTTGAAATTTTCTTCAAACATTCGAATATTTAACTTATAGAATCGCGTATAACTTTTTCCTAACTTTTCGAGACTTAGAAATTTCTTTGGGGTTCATTATTTTTGAATTTCGGAAGGTAAAAGTCTAAGTTGGAACTTAGAATAGCCGATCAGAGGAAGCAAATGGAAGTGATTTGAAACCCTTCGTCTCATCCATTGCCATGTAATTTGGTCTTATTTAACATATATAAATCCCCTTGGCGAAAAGAAAAGAAACAATGACATAAATGGTCTCCGATCTTTGGCCCAACATGTAACGTGGTCTCTAAACTTTTAATTTGTTCAATGTGGTCCTCCCTGAACTTTTGATACATGTTTAGTTTAATCCATGAACTATTTGAAAATGTTCAATGTCGTCTTTCCATCAATTCAAATTCAAGGACGACATTGAACATTTTCGTATAGTCCATGGATTAAATTGAATATTTACCAAAAATCCAACACCATATTGAACAATTTAAGAGTTCATGGACGACATTGCACATTGAACTAAAGTTCAGAGACCACGTTGAATAAAAGGAAAAAAATTGAAGGACTACATTATGTACTAGGTCAAAGTCTAGGGACTGCAATGCAAAATTTCATTTTCCTTCGTCGGCATCAGCATGAATTTCGTGGTATGTCTCGCCTCTGTCAATCTAGATTGTCTTTAATTACATACGTACAGTCACGCATTCACGTGCAAAATCCTGGGACGATCAGCTTTCAAAAGCCTTAAATTTCTCGGAAAATATTGAGCAATGCATGTCCATGTCAACTTTAATCACTCACCAACACCAGACAAAGACACCATCGGAACACATGCACTGCATCGAATCGACGCATGCACGAACGTCTGCAGAGAGTCTCCCACGAAAATTCAAACCACGACGTGTTTTTTAATGCAATGGGAGACTGGCGTGTCTTAGCTGGGGTTTGGGAAAAGGGGAATTGCTTATCACCACATCCGAATATTATTTGTCAAAATTACTTTTGCATGTCTATCGAATATAGACATATCAAAATGGGTCACAAACCCATATCTTAATCTATATATGACGGGTTAAGTTGTTACATGAGTAACTTATATTTAATAAATGGATCATAAATGAATTTAAATATAATGTGAGTGCTACTGTTAAATGGGTTATAAATTCGTTTACATCTTATTTGGACCCAATCCACTTCTATGACCATTTCTTCATTCTCTCTCCCATTCACTCAATCTCACACTCACTCACCTCGGTTTGAGTATGAGTTTTCCTAAATTTGATTGATTGGAAGTGTTTTAAGAATAAGAATCAGATTTGGAATGGTTTGGGTATGGGCCAGGCTAGTATGAGTAACTAAGGGCATGCATAACAACAATTTGGAGTAGAATTTTGCTCCAAGAGAGCTTCTCGAGCAGAAATCCGTTTGATAATACAACTTTTAAAGCAGAAATCTGTTTGATTACACAATTTCATTTTTCTATTTGTGGAGTTTTTTTTTTTTTAAGAAGTAGAAACATCAATTTCTACTTAGAGACGGGAAAATTACCAAAAAAGTCCCAAACCTATGCAATTATGGCAATTCAGTCCTAAATCTTTTTTTTTTTTTTGCCGATTTAGTCCTAAACCTTTTGTAATTGTGTCAATTTAGTTTATCCGACGAATTTTAGCCGGCCGGTGCTGACGTGGACGCCGGCTAGGGTCGAACCTCGCCCGGCCGTGGCGGGGCTCAACCTCGTCATCACCGCCTCGCTCAACGATGGTGAGGCTCGACCCCCACCGTGGCAAGGGCGAGTCGGCCTCTCCTGCCGCCCCTCCGGCCGATCATCGGACTATGGCAACCGGCTGGAGGTGGGGAGGGGATGGGAGGATAGGGAAGTGGAGGATTAAAATAAAAAGAGAAAAAAAAGAAAAAATGAAAAATTTATAAAAATAAAATAAATATATATTAAAATATTCAGTTGCAAGCCAATCGGCGTCCACGTAGCGTCGGTAGGTCAAAATTTGCTAGATGGACTGAAATGGCATAATTGCAAAAAAAATTTATGATTGAATTGACACAATTGTAATATGTTTAGGACTTTTTTGGTAATTTCTTCGCTCATAAGCAAAAGTAGAAAAATTAAATTCTGACCAAAAGTTAATTTTTAGAGTAGAAGTGTTGTCGTGAGCGCCCTAGATTTGCATTACAATAAATGGATTATAAACGGGTTAAATAGATCTATTTAAATCGGATCATTTATGATCCAACCCACATGTTTAACAAGTCTAATCGAATACGAAATTCTCCTTTGCTATTTGGGAATTTCTTATAAGGGTTGGGTGTACTGAACGGAATCTGTCACGATAGTTGGTCATACAAGTCTTACGTTGGCACTACCTATTAGTCCCACGCGACCTATTAGTCCCACGAGAGCGACCATCATGATTGCATTTGGGCCTGGGACATCAGATCTAGACAAGAGTTTCTTAATCACGTTCCTTTCGAGGGGTAAGCAAACAAAACCACCGGGGATCGTCCGCGATTAACGGAACTTATTTCAACCATGCAATGTATTCGATCATGGTAAGTTATGGACATCACTCGTGCTCAAAACTTGAATGAACACAAATTTTTTCCTGTGCTATTGCATTTGGGAGTGAGCTTCGGGGCAGGAAGAGCAAGTCAAAAGGATCTTTTTATTCGAAATATAATCCGGACAAGACAAAGAAAAAAAAAAGGTAACGCTCGTCGGCGACGTTTCTGTAAAGAAGATAACATGACTCACCCACGTAGGACTCCTGGTGGAAAAGCAGACCACGCATGCCATGCACCCAAGTCAAAGTAAGTAATTGCCCCGGAAGCCCCCCAAAGATTTTTTCTTATATCTTTCTCTTTTTTTCGTTTTTTGTTGTTATTTATGAGGAGATTAATGTTGAAGATCACACCAAACATCGACACGCTCCACATGACTTTGGTCAAAGTAATTGCGAGACTATGTCCTTTTTTGGTTTGCCGGAATCACATTAGGAACAAGTTTAAATTAATTACAAAGAATACCCCATACACTATTAAACTAGATATAACAGAAATACTACCATTTTTACTTCTTCCTTTTTGCATACACCCGACCCGTGTGAACCCACTTCATCTCAACCTTCGAATCACGTGGATCCGACATGCGCCCACACTGTTCAATGGCTGAGATGGAATTAGCTCACATGGTTTGGATGCATACAAAGATTTTCCTAACCTCTTGAGTACATCAAGCCATACCTCTAAACTAATTCCGATCAACAATAAAGTTTCGTAAAATGATTATGTCAATGTTCTTAATCTATTTTGAGATTAACCTCATATTCTGGGATCACAAAAAAAAGAAAGCAAATAATTAGAAATTATTGTAGGATCTTATAATCTTTTAAAAATTTGTGGTCTGCAACATATTGTTACTCTCATAGTCGCCCAAAGACCGCTGTGCTAGCAAAGCCCTAAAATTGTCTCTGTTTTTTTTTTTTTTTTTATTCTAGTCCAAATACTCAGATTTAGAAAGATGTTGAGTAAATGTATGTGCCAATGTGATGACAAAAAAATCATATTTAATCCACAGATTTGGCACGTACATCCGATCCAGCCACCAATCATGCTGACGGTCCGTTTATAAAACTTCAATACTATGAAGGGACTGATAGTATAGGGGACAAACCAGTAATGTTCGGTGGGAGGTGGGTCGCCATCCCATGAACCTTCCACTTTATGGATTTTCACGAACGCGCATGCACGTCTACACGATCGCCATGTGACCGGTCTCTCCCATGAAAGATTGAATCGTGATGTCTTTTGTACCATTCGAATTTCTAAAATACAAATCACGCATTCGTCTATCAATTTAAGCTTTTAGAACATTTAATGGTAGTTCCCACAAAATTTCGCACGATACCAACGTAGGAGCTCCAGAGTTCGAACATTTTCAGGCTCCTATTTACCTTCCCTAATTGCATATTTTCACGCTAGGTTTAGACCGGAGTCTAGCCTACTCATGACAGGGAGTGTTAGAACCCTTAAAATATTAAACAACACTTTCGCTTATCAGTTTAAGCTTTTGAAACAGTTGATCAACGAATCTCGGTGTATTTTCATCACTCTGCAACGACGAACAAGGTCCAGATCAATCAATCAGAACGAGCAGATAAGGAGGCTTTGCTTCGCCAAGCAAGGACAAAACAAGGGACAAGAGAAGGCAACTAACAGAAAGTCTTGTGAACGAACATGAAGTCCCACGTACGACTTTTCCTTTTCATTAACTCAATCAGACAGTCCCCGAGATGAATGTAAAATGGGGGATCTGTCCTCTTTCTTTCCCCCTTTCTTTCTTCTCTTTGGCCTTTTCTTTTGGGCATCTTTCCTGGATTCTTTTCTCTCTCTTTTTTTTCAGCTGTGGCTCCATTATGTAGGGCATTGAAACGGTCCATTGAAGTCTCTGTCACGCACATCACAACGCCAGGACTCCTCCTCCTCCTCCTCCTCCTATCTATCTATTGGTGGGTCACTAGGTCAGACATCTTGAAGCAGTGGGACTCTGGAGAGGATTAGATTATTATTCACGTCTCGTCTCTATCTTCAAGCCGACCCTGAAGCATTGCTCACGGCAGAATCTTTGAGCACAACCCTACTTTTTTTTTCACTTCCCTTGGAAAGATGATTGTGCCATTACCATGATATCTGGTATAAAGACACAGCATATGTACCTACCCTACTAACGAAAAGACAATATTGAATATCTTGATACAGTCTAGGGACCAAACTAGATATTTACCAAAGTCCAGGGAGCCATATTGAGTAAATTAAAAGTTCAGGGACGATATTGCGCATCGGGTCTCAAGGGCACATAGAATAAATTTTGAAGTTCAGGGACCATGTTGTGCGTATAGCCAAAATTCAGAGACCATTTGTATCATTTATCAACATTATGATTAGTCATGGCATTTCTCAGATATTCAGATACGGGTGTGTTGGGGAGTGCACCCCTTATGTCCTCGTGGGATGGAGCACAATAATTTGATCCCGGGCCTCATAACTTCAACTTCGATTCGAGGGACGCGAGCAGAGCAGCAGCCAACTCCCCTCAACCGAGACTATTCAATTGGATTGAAGAGGCCAAAAGCACTGGGGCAACACAGGGCACAAACGTATTGAAAACTGTAACACCCCAATTGGTCGAATAGCTCTAGCCCATAGGGCGAGGGTGGTGAAGAATCCGAGCAAGCCATGTGCATGCAAATGCCGCACAACCCAACACTAAACTGCACTGTTGGGAAGCGAGAGATCTCAGAAGCTGCGTCCACATCCACTTTCCTAGCCAGGAAGCTAAAGAACAAAAACAAGTGGTGGTTAAAATTACGCCCGTCAAAATAGGTCATAAATCTATATTTTTTTTTTCTGTTTTGATCAAATAGGATGTTAAATGGATTAATTATATTCAATAAATGAGTTAAAACATAATATGATTGTTAAATGAGTAATATTTGAATTTACAACTTACTTAGACATAACCCATCTCTGTGACTCTCTCTTTATTCTCTCTCGACCTTTCTCGATCCCGCACTCACTCGGTCCGCACTCTTATCTCAGTTTGAGTACGAGTTTTCCTAAATTGGATTAAACATGGAAGTACTTTAGGAATATGAATCAGATCGGATATGGGAAAATGGTGTATCGGATTCTTGGTGCTGTCCATCGAAGACTTCAATAATAGGCCCCACCACCTAGAGGGCTTCTTTAGCTTCTAGTCAATGTGGACAGAGCAGAGAGGCGTTGGCGTTGGTGTTGGATGTTGGATGTTGATTTTGTGCGGGTTATGGGGTTGTGTTCACATGGAAAGCACCAAACACAGACACGCCCATTCCTCTTCCTCGGGCAGATGTTAGAACCGTCCCAAGCGGAAAAGGACAGACTCTTGTCTTGAGGTCTTCATGCCTTGCCTGTGTGGGCATCACATGGGCCACCTCTCTCCCCCCCAAAAGTCTCTTTCCTCCCTTTGCTTCTTTTCCAGTGCCAATGCGAGAAAATTTTGTTTTTTCTTCTTTTTTTTTCCTTTATTCAAATACATGTCATCGTTACTTTTTTTATTTTATTTTGCGTCAACGTATCATTATCATAAACATTGTCCTCTGGAACCCATTTCAACTTAATAGGGGATGACAACAATAGTAGTGATCGAATTTCGAGAAAAGTTTTAAAAGTAAAGTCATAAACCTATTACATTTTAGTGCCACTTCGGTCATGAACCTTTCAATTGTGCCGATTTAGTCTTAAACTATTTGCATTTGTGCCAATTGAGTCCATCCAATCCATTTTAGCTTGAAATCACTGATGTAGAAGCCGACCGCCCTACAAGACACGGTCATCGCCGACGCGAACTTTTTTAATCTTTTCTTTTCAATATTGAGGGCCACATGCCCTTGCCGGATCGGGTCATCGCGGCCTCGCCAGCCCCAAGCGAGGGCGTCGCAACCCTTGCAGACCATAGCGAGGGCGCATGAGCCCTCACCTAGTCATCGGCAAGCCTCGTCGGCCCTCAATAAAAAAAATAAAAAAAAAAAAAAAATAGAAATTATAAAAATAAAAAAAATGCCCACGTTAACGCCGCCCATACCACATAGGATGAACGGCATTCACGTTAACAATTTTCGATAGAAATTGGCCGGATGGACTCAATTGACACAAATGCAAAAAGTTTAAGACTAAAATGATACAATTGAAAATTTTAAAACTGAATTGGCACTCATGCAACATATTATGACTTTTTTTACACTTTTCCCATAGAATTTTTGTAGGATGTGCAATATGGTCCAGGAACTTTCAACTAGTTCAAGTAGGCATCTAAACTCATGTTATGGATAATTGCATATGGTAATTGCACCAACAAAAAGTTGAGGGAATTACATGTCCGACAAAATTTCGAGAACAAGTAGTGTGGTTAAAATTGATTTCCTCTGAATTTATGTCTCCTCAATCGGCTAAGGCTGTATTGGTTGTACTATAGCACAAATTGTGTCCAATGGGCACTGAATAATCACAATAAACGACCTTTTTTTCTAATAGTATGTCCGCAAAGGATTGGTAGACTCATAAATTAAGGTGTAAATTTACCACCTTTGATGACAAAAACTTAAGCACGCAATTTAATGAATTATCCATATTTAATCAACATAAAAAGGAAAAATGTCCATTTTCCTAGCTCCCCCACTCCTATATCCAAATCCCGAGCACACGCCACAATTGTTATCAATTACCTCGTCTTCCACCCACCCAAAGGTTTAAGGCGATAGGTGGAGGGAGACCCCATAAATATAAAGAGCATATCGGACCCATTATCAAGCGATATAGGATAATAACTTCAAAATTCCCTCTCACGTGCAAGCCGAATTATGAGCAGCATGTGGAATTTGACTAATGAGGGATGGGGGCACAATCGAGAAAGGGATAACACTAGTTCTAATACCAAGTTAAAAAGTCTAACCCAAAAACTTAAACTGATGAGTGGAGGAAGACCACATAAATATAAAGAGCATATCAGAGCTATTATCAAGCGATATGGGACAACAACTTCAACACTCTACTTTATCACATCGGTCCCTTCTCCTCAATGTTGGGCATTTTCTTTCATTTAATTTCGAGATCATAAGTCAATGGCAACCTCAAATCGGAAGTGGTGAACCTCCAATGTCCGTCAGCGCATATTAGCGGTAGTGGGCCTCGATTTGTAATCTCAGAGAGAGAGAGAGAGAGAGAAGGGCATGAGTGGTGGCTGTAGTTTGTCCACGACGGGGGGTTGCACTATGGTGGGGGGGCGGCAAAATGATGTTTCGCACAATTAATATAGGGAAACAAGAAGAAGAAAAAGATCACGACGTAATGAAAACGAAAGGAAGAGATAAAAAGAGAAATGAAAAATTATGAGGGTAGATCTCACTATTGTGCATGTAATGATCCTGCTTTTGAAATTACGACCCTAAATTTATAGAGTACCAACTGATCGGAAATCATGGCGTTATACCCCAATTGACAACGTTAATTTCAAAAAAGGGTACAAACTGATGTCAACTCGCAACAGTCATATATATATTTTGCAAAGATCTTGTCGGAGAAGTTTCCAGATTGATAGAGTGTTAACTTAGGACGGAAGGGACTTCTAAAAAGGTGGATGGTTGTGCTAACTGTACATTGTAGAGCGATGTTGAAGGTGGTACTTAAATAGCTATTAAAAAGTTGAGAGACGGCATTGTATGTTTCACAAAGTTTCGACAACAAGCAGCGTCATTAAAATGGATTTCTATTGACTTTATATCTCATCAATAGGCTAAGGGTAACGCTGCATTGATTGTTCTATAACACCAATTGTATTCAGTGGGCAATGAATAAGTATAATAACATTTTTATGATAGGATGTCCACAAAGGATTGGCAGACTCATAAATTAAGGTGTAAGTTTACCACTTTTGAAAAGAAAAACATAAGCACGCAACATAATTAATTTTCCATATTTACCCAACATAAAAAAAAAGGAAAAAATTTACATTTTCCTAACTCCCCACTCCTATGTCCAAATCCCGTGGGCATGTTCTTTCATTTAATTTCGAGATCATAAATCAATGGCGACCTCGAATCGGAAGTGGTAAACCTCCGATGTCCGTTAGCGCATATTAGCGACAGTGGGCTTTGACTTGTAATCTCAGATAGAGAAGGACATTAGTGGTGGCTGTAGTTTGTCCAGGTTGCACTATGGTAGGGCAACAAATTGATGTTTGCACAATTAATATAGAGACCAAGACGAAGAAAAAGATCATGATGTAATGAAAATGAAAGGAAGAGACAAAAGAGAAACTAGAAATTATGAGGGTACATCTCGCTATTGTATGTGATGATACTCCTTTTGAAATTTACGGCCCTAAATTTGTAGAGTCCCAACCCGTTGAAAATCGTGGCGTTAAACACCAATTGACACTTAATTTCAAGAAGGGTATAATCTGACATCAACTTGCACTAGTCATATATTTTGAAAAGATTCTGTCGAAGAAATTTCTAGATGGATAGAGTGTTAACTTAGGATGAAAGTGACTACCAAAGAGGTGGATGGTTGTGTTAACTTTGCAATGTGGAGCAATGTCGGAGGTGGCAAATTTTTTTTTTTTGTTGGTCGTCGGAAGAGGTGGCAATTAAGTAGCTATTAACATGCGTTTGCTGTGTGAATTTCATAGAAAACTACTTTTAAAACAATGGCTTCTGGTATATTTAGAAAGATGTTTCTAGGTTGATAAACTATTAACTTGAAAATAGAAGGGACTACATAAGATGCGGATTGGTTGTGCTCACTTTGCGTTGTGGAATAATGTTGGAGGTCGCAACCAAGTAGCTATCAAAGTGGCGAAAGCGATGGCAATTCATCAGTAGTGGAGATAGCATTGGTGGAAATAGGCGTAAATGCATTGATGATGACGAGGGAATTGGCTTGAAACTGAACGATAGTGGTTGAGATTGTTGGTTACATGAATTTGGAGAGATGACTTTGCTTTTGGAAAGACGTGGATCATTAAGTTGTTTCTCCGATTCGATAAGGATGTGATGACAATTCATCAATAATAGAGGAAATGGATAGAGATTGAGATTGTAGTCAAGAGATTGCGAGTAGCTTTTTTTCTCCCAAGTCTCTTTACTTCGCAAAAACGTTGGCTTCGTGCCGAAGCAACACTAGAAGCGAGAAGGAGCCCAAATGCTATGAGAGAAGGAGCGGCAATTCTTTTAAACCCAAATGTCGAGATTCAGTCGTGGAGAGTTTTAATGGTTTGACGGCCAAAATCCCGAAATTAAAACACATCGAAGATCCGAATTGTGGAAGCACATGTGCCCAAAAGTACTTCAAATGAATGAACTAATGGGGTACTTATAGTATGAGGACTAGGACGATTAACGAATAGGATCATACCATGTGGCAACCCTGGTTTAGGGGTATGAATAGTGACCAAGTTGTCCAGTGTTGAGAGGATGCGGGCCAATGATGGCTTACGACGTGTCATGAGGACACCAATGACGAGTTACCACAGTCCGGAGGACATAGACAGACACAAAGCCGAATAGAAAAGGTCAGTGGTAGGCCAAGTCATTCCTAACGAGCTCGATCCGAGCTCATCAAGTCAAAAAGATCTCAGGGACATCCTACGCGGACATGATTAACTTCCGAACCAAGCACGACCCCTAAGTAATGACACTTCTTAGTAATTAATCTTGAGAACCTATAGTAAGAAATAATGTGCTTACTTTGCATTAACATAAAGATGACCAAATTAGGCATCTACAGGGTCAAAATTTGTCTCTTTCAACCATGTGAAGATCCTTTTCACATGCTCTCAATGTGAAAAATTAGAACATCACCTCTTTCCCCCTTATTAATAACCCCTTTTTCTTCCTTCTTAATCCTTTTTGGGTGGACTTTAGTTGTTGTGGAAGTGGATCTCCGAATCCGGCCGACACTGGACAAATTCTCCTCCGTGATTCCAGATCCATCCATTGCTTACCGTCCAAATTGGGTCCTGCCCTCAAACCCTAGCACCGGGATTTGTCGACCATTTAGCCAAGGTGTGTCAAGATTCACATCACATCACATCACATTGAAAATCACAGAATTTAATGTCTAATTCCAATCTTTTCTTTCTTTCTTTGTTTTTCTTCATTTTCTCGGTGTCGTCTTTGGTGGGCAGCTTCCCACTTTTCTTAGTTTAGGTTTGATGCGTCTCATGGAGCTACGTGCACTTGTCCCACCGAGATTTGTTTTGACATATTTGGGGATTTACGTAGATCCTTGTAATGACTTCTGATGTGACCTTGTACTAACTAGGATGATTATTCAAAGTTAGAAGATAGACATTGGAGACAATGGGAGGCTTACGTTCTTGAAGGGCAAGTTTTTAAGTTAGGCAAAGTTTAGAAACGACCCGTCTGTGCTGATGAGCCTAATCCTATCGTTCGTCCCGCCGCATGCATTCCCTATTCATGTTTTGTATTCACGTAAAAATGAGAAAGAATGCGCTTTTATAATTTGTTGTCTAGCAATGACTTGCTACAAAAAGGTTTTGAAATTAACAAGAAGTGAATGTGTGTGTCCATGGTCACTAGACGGATCACTTTAGGGTTTGAAAATTAGAGCGCAAAACTTAGAAAAGATTTGCTTAGGAGAGAGTTTACGATCGAGAACTGGATCGGTTTATGTTAGGTTCTATCTAAGAGCCAACCCTTTATTTTATGTTATTTGGATTCGGAGGTTTGAGTTGTTGAAGTAATTAAACCTGGCCTAATTCTTTAGAAACGAACAAGAAGTAAATCATCAAAAGCAAATTGGGTCTAAATCGACTAAATTTATGCATAAAAAAATCAGAAATGTGACTAAAACATTGAATTTTACGTCCGAAACGGACTTTGCCACCTTTAGGTATTGGCAAAATGATGTGACTATATCTTTGGCAAAAATTCCAATTAGATGTACTTTGGGAACAATCCAAAACCATTTCTTCGAGAAAGGAGCTTTAAAATCGAATCCGGCGCTCGAAGTTGGAACCTAGAATCAAACTAGCTCTAGGTCGATCCCCAGCTTCTAGAAGTCGGAACCAGAACCAATTCTCCTCCATCAACTGATTGTGCTTAATTCCGGTCAGCTCCGGGGTCGAACCGAATCTTATGATCCGTCCCTAGAGAGGCTCCCCTCGAGCATGCATGCCTACCCCTTCCTCCTGACCCCATGGAAAAGGAACCCTAATGGCCTCTTCAGTCTTTCTATGGCTGCTCTAATTAATCTCTGTCCACGAAAATTAGGTCAAGGAAGGCTTCCCCTCCCGGAAAGACGGACCCTACTGTCGAGGATTTCAAAATTTAACGCATTGTTGCCGTAGGAAAGAAAAATTCAATCTTGACGACTTCGATTGCATGCATGAGAAAGCTGCTTCGAATAATATCTCTCAAGGACCCACAAATCCCGCCTCAAGCATCATAAAAAAAAAAACAAGAAAAGAAAAGAAAATATCGTCTTTGAATTTATTAATTGGATCACATGGCTAGAAGCAGTCGAGTCATCATATGTCAATTCATCACGCTAAGGCACCCACATTTGAAGGCCAATTTTAAATAATTGTCAATTTTGGACTTGGTACGGCACGCATGAACTTGATTTATCATATGATACTCCTTGCTCCACGTGGCTTACTCTCATTTAATTTATTCATGCAAACGTTTTAGATTATTAATTTGGTTGTTGTTATTGTCGTGATATAAGTACAAACTAGGGGAAAATTACCGAAAAAACCCTAAACCTATTTTACCAGTACCAATTTAGTCCTAAGCGTTTTAATTAGACCAATTTAGTTTTAAACTTTTTTCATTGGTGCCAATTCATTTCATTTTGACAAATTTTGATTAGAAATCATAAACATTGACGCTCATTGTCTTACATTGCATGACCGGCATTTGATGTGGATAAATTTTATATTCTTTAAATAATTTTTTCTTTCTTTTGTTTTTTTCTTTTGTCATTGTGGCAGTTGCCCATGCTGCGAGGGTGGAACCCTCACCGAATCTAGCAAGGGCTCGACCCTCTCTACCTAGTGAGGGCTACCTGCGTAGCCAGGCACATCTGGCGAGGGGTTGCCTTGTGGCTTAGGCGAGTGCTATGACCCTTACCCGCCACAATGAAAAAAAAAATCATAAAATAATTTGAATAATAATTAAAAAATTATTAATTTTTTTCATTTCAACGACGATCATGCCCTAAAGAATGGTCGGCGTTCATATCAGCGATTTCCAATGAAAATTGGCCGGATGAATGAATTGGTATTGATGCAAAAGGTTTGTGATTAAATTGATCCAATTAAAAGATTTAAGATTGAATTTATGTAGGACGGGACGACTTTCAAACTTGATGGGGATCAATCGGATGCTCAAAGAGCCTCAGACACCAATCAATTTCAAACTAGAAAAGCGGAACACATTAACGTAGCTATAGTTTAACAGGAACTGTTATTTTAGAATTAATGAGACGGTCCAACACGAGTTTTTTTTCGTTTCCTCAATGGGAATGAATTCTTTTAGGATGGATGCAATCAAATTTCAATCAAATATGCATGTCTAAAATATATAATGCTCTTCAACCTTAATGACCGGATCAAATTCCTTAAACCGAGGGGTCTTTAGGAGGACCAAATTGATCCGAAGATCGTATTTGACGAGTAGGGCTCTCTAAATTGGTTGCGTGCGACGTTACAGCAATCTAGAACACAGAAATTAAACAAGAAAAACGAGTCAAAAGAAGAGAAAGAACCTCGGAGAGACTTTCACGGTCTTGACTTAGAATTTCGGGATCGTTATGTATTGAATATATTCTTAATCCGTTCTATTATACGTGATATATTGATTGCCATAATGGTGGATTTTCCGGTGATCTATTAAATTCAATCACCCGACGATTAATAGAAACATTAGGGTTTCGAAAGCAACTTTGGAAATTTCGATGCGCATTGGATACTTTTCCCAAATACCGAAACACGATCATTTATGGCGCGCATAACAACATTTATGCTATGAAAATCAATTTCTAATCAGAAATTGATTTTTCTACTCTTACTTCTAAGCAGAAGTTGATTTTTCCACTTTTGAAGAGAAATATTTTTTTTTACTTCTTCAAGTGGCTCCAAAATTACTTCTAGAATTTAAAAAAAAAATGCTTCAAAAGTAGAAAAATGAAGTTGCGTAACCAAATTGATGCTTGCTCCAAAAATTACATTACCAAACGAATTTTAGGACTCATTAAAAGTTATTTAACTAAATGATTTTTTTACCTTTTAGGAAATGCCACCATCCATGATTCTTCAATTATAAGTTTATCCTGAAGAGTTGGCAGAATTCACCGAGAAATAAAAAAATCATCCTTCAAATTACATTCTTGAACATCTCTAGTTTCAAAATATATTGAATCGTAATTTCGCCGGACTCCCGCTTTGACTTTGGCTTTTAATTGGAATTATTCCTACTGGTACTTTTGACTTTCGCCTTTGTTTTGCGGAACTCGTACTTTGACTTTTATTTAACCCCGAATAATTGTCATCTTTCGTGATTAAATGCCCTTTCCTATTTCCTAGAAATTACTTCGCATCAAAGATATCGATTCTTCTTCTTTCTTTAATTTTTTTTTTTTCGGAAACTCGAGATTGTGCTCCGATCAAAGTCTCCGGATTTTAGACCCATTAGACATAGATCTTAACTATTGCTAGATATACCTAAATTGCACGCGTATCTGCCGAGAACGATAGTAGGATGGTAACATTAATTGCAACCTACAAGCCATAGAATTTCGAAATCAAGGGTGTGATCGTAACTATATAAATTTTTCTAGTAGGGTAATAAGTGTAACAAAGCTTTTGCTCATTTGACCAAGTCTCCGAAAGAGAATTACCTTTTCAAGGGTGTCCAAGAATATTACGATCTACACTATCAAAATATCGATTTACGTTTTGGGTGAGCTTATGATCCCTTCGAGGAATTCTTTTCACCGTTGGATCGAAAAGCAAAACTCCGCAACCGTCCGGTCCGAGATCTATGGAACGGCCGAGACATGTTGCATTTTCAACTAGACGGTTCCCCTGGAAACCCTGGAATCGCCTCGAGATTTTACACTATATTACCTCAATTTTATATCTCTCTATTGGGGAGTTGCTTGACCTAAATTAGCTTCAATAATCTACCAAGTGGATAGCCACGGACCCAGCCCTAGTACTTCACCACCATCTAAGAAGAAAGAAATAAAATCTCCTAATTTTGTCCTGCCAAAAAAACAGGGAGAATCCGTGAAAAAGAAAGCTCAGAAGTTGCCCGCCCTAATTTTCAGCCTTACCCTTAAAAGAAGAAACTGACAAAATCTCCCCTCTTTGCTTAAAATATGAAATCTGACTCATTCACAGGCTGATAAATCTCAACCTTCGAGCGTCTCTCGCACCCCCACTTGGAATTGAATTCCCCTGCTTTTCTCCTCTGCCATGTCATATGAATAAACAAACCTAATCAAGAAAAGCTCTGTCAGTCTCTGTCTCTCTCTCTCTCTCTCTGGTGAACAGAAAACCTCTGACCCGATAGTTCAGTCACAAAATCTGCATGTGTACGTTGCTGCTTACCGCGTCCCAAAGACTCTTCCCTCCCATCTATCTTTAACGCTCGTTCAAGCCAAGCCATCGTTATTAATAGATCGTGCCAGAGAGATAGAGGGGGAGAGAGAGAGAGAGAGAGAGATCCGAGCACCCTTTTCCCAAGTTTTTCAGTTACTAGGGAACCCCTCCCCTGCTTTTGATTAATTCGATCCGAGTCGATTAATTGGAACCCAAGTCCTCCTCTTCCGAGCCTTTACTCTCTCTTTATATAACGTTCCATACATCCTTGGCTTCTTCATATGCCCCCCTCAAATCCCAGCACAAACCCAACAGAGCAGGAGGAGGAGGAGAAACAGAGAGTTCTTGAAATTTGAAAAGCTCTGTTGAAGGAGACCGAGGCGAAAGCTCTTCTGGGTTTGAAGCGAAATCGGCTGAAAAAAGGCTTTTGGGGAAGTGGGTATTGGTTTGATTGGTGTGGTTGTGTGTTACAGAAGGGGAGAGAAATGGCCATTCAAGCGCAGTTGTATCCTGGGAATAACGTTGGCGTCGGGTTGCCAACGTGGGGCTCTTCTCAAGGTTATGCCGTTGCCGCCGACCGCAGTGGTTGTGGACACGACAATGGCTTTTCTGGGATGAAACAGAGAGAGCAACAGCAATTGCAATTGGAGCTGTTCTTGCAGCAGCAGCAGCAGCTGCAGAATCATGACCAGAGGAACCATGGAAACTGGTGTTTTGACAACGCCTCGCTTGTGATTACTGCTGAAGACGGTGCAGCCCCAATTGCTGCTGCTGCTGCTTCTTCTTATTCTTATTACCAGAGCCTCCCTTTCCAACTCGATCCGCACGGCCAAGAAATCGACCACCTCCTTAGACTACAGGTGAGCCACAAACGCAACCCGACAAGGCACCATAAGATTTCTTATAGATTTGCGCCCCTGAACCTGCTTTTGTCGTTTAACTGTTATGCACGTGGACAGAGCATTTCATGAAGCATTTCATGCCGTTCAATTTTAATTTTATTAATGTTTGGCAATTACAGAACGAGAGGTTGAGGTGGCTGGTGCACGAACAGAGCAAGCGGCAAGCCGAGTCGATGATGAGGAAGATCGAATCGAGAGTGCAGATCTTGTTAATGCAAAAGGATGAAGAGATCGCCCAAGCGGCAAGAAAAACCGCGGAGCTGGAGGAGCTCCTGAGGAAGCTGGAGGCGGAGGGCCGGGAGTGGCAAAGGGTGGCCCGAGAGAATGAGGCCATGGTTGCATCGCTTAGCAACACGCTCGAGCAGCTGAAGGACAGCCCCTGTTGCAGTAGCTCGAGCTCCTGCAACAGCAATGGAAATGCAGGAGAAGACGATGTGGAGTCACGCCGTCGAGGCGCGGCGATGGCAAACGCGAATCCAAACGGAGAGAGCGGTAAATCGGGAACTGGCGAGAAGGGCGCCGGAATTTGCCGGTGCTGTAACGCGAGAGAGTCGTCGGTGTTGTTCATGCCTTGCAGGCACGTCGGATGCTGCCCGGCGTGTGAGCCTCTTCTGGGTTCCTGTCCTGTCTGCAGAATGGTGAAGAAAGCTAGCGAGGTGGTTTTGTTTTTCTAGGATTTCTTTATTTTTCTGGGCTATATTATTCGTTAATTTATTTTAGCTTTTCATCTTATGTCTTGGTGAATTCTAGAGAGCTAGGTTGAGTTTACATTTGTGAAGATGGTGGAGCCGGAGCTCTTTTGAAAGATGGATGGTGACACATTGATCATTTTCTCCATTGGGCAATCTAAAATTTTTTCCTTGTTCTTTTCAAACGAGTCTGATTTTTACTTAGGTAGTTCCAAGGCAATGTCTTTTTCGAATTGGGGTCGTAGGACTTTTATTGAACTGATTGACAGTATAAAATTAATATTACAACACTGACAGATTATTGAAAATCCAGTGGTTATTTGTTGACGTTGCCTCTTTTGACAAGTTAAAGGGCAAGGCTTTTACGATAGGAGGTGATTGTTTGCGGTGTCTTTCGGTAGCAAGAGTTTGAGTAGTGTTGTTGTTTGTGCAATTTCGATGCCTAGTTTGTTTTTCGCATAGAGGTCCCAAGACTCGCATAGAGGTGAAGGTTTTGATAGCACGACGGAGTGGCGGAGGTGTGGCAGAAACCTCGGGTCGCGACGTCCATGTAAGTTCGTTAGCCCATATCGGTGGTTGCCGGCCTCGGGTGATACCCGAGACGTGGGGTTTCCAAAGGCTGGGTCGCAGCTCACGGTGGCAGCAACCTATGCGAGCCTTGTTGAGTTCGTTAACAAAATCGGCAATGAAGTTAGAGCTGCAGACCACAAGGATGGCTTCGAGGGGAGGGTAGCCAAGTTGAGATTAGGGCTAAGCATGGTTTCGTGGTAGAATCGAGAACGGTCCTGTTCTCGATTCTAAGTTTTAGGATGTGCATGGTAAGTTTTAGATTCCAAAAATTAGAAAATCGGTTCTGATAGGTACGTTCCGAAAACCTGGAATAAATTTTTGTGTTTTTCTTGTTTTATGTTTTCGCGCGATCCTATGGTACTCCATCGCGTCTAAGTTTCCATTTCCGGCAATAATCATGATTGAGATTTTTACTTCATTATTTTCTTATGTCTAAATATGAGTTGTGGTCAATGGATTATAGTAGCAAATGATGGTCATTAGAACCGATATTTTGTTACAATAGTTCAATTAAGAATATAAGTGGAACCCGGGTAAAACCCGAAACCAATCTTGGAACCTGTGACTAGGTAGGTTTCAAAATATGGACGATAGGTTTTAAGTTCCAAAAATTGGAGAACTAGTTTCGGGAGTAAGTTTTAAGTTGCTTATGGAACCTGGACCGACTACGGAGCCCTTGTTGAGATGGCTAGTGGGAATGTAATGGTGTTGGCGACTCAACACGAGGATGGTGGCAGTGGCAGTGGCGGTGGCGGAATCCGAGAGAGTAAGAGATATGTACAAGTATTTAATGGTGGATTTCATAGATTGTCAAATTTACCAATTTGGAGAATCCCAATCCTTCGATTAATAACTTCAAATTTGTGAAAGTTTCGATAGCTCCAATTTGTAGATAGGGATACATGATGTGTGCGATTGGAGAAGAGATAATACACGAAACTGCGAGAATCCGAGAATCCGAAAAAGTTATTAGGTAGCTTGATAAGATATTTTCGCGACGCATATTCGAAGCACTTAAATATCTGTAGATAGTAGATACCCCCCATCATAGGCATTACGATCGTGCTAGAAAGATGCATTCATGTGTCAACTTGTCATGTACAGCGACATCAATATTCAATACTCAATCAAATGTCCGAATGCTCCAAAGAAAACACCATAGAAAGCCACGAAAACCGCCCTTCGTTGTGTTGGGGAGAATAACGATCACTGTTCCTCGTGGGGAATGTGCTCCACCAGCTGATCCTGATTTTTCTGAAGGTATCTCGCACGCGACGAAAGGAAAAAAGAGTTCGAAATTGGACATTTTATTTTATGCGTTTTGCTTGCCTTTTCTTTTTATTCAATTATTCTGATAGCGTGCGCGGGAATGGAATGGAATGAAATGGAATAAAAGGAATGTGCCATAAGAGATGAATCATCGAATCCAAGAGCCGCACACGTGAAATGTGTCTCAATGGGAAAGAGAGCGCATTATTACATACCCCCGGGCGAGCGCAAAAAGCTCGACGGGTCTCGGCTGTTGAATCAGGTGGGTCCCACGTGGCATGCGCGTCGTCTGAACAATCGAGATCCGCCGGGCTCGATATATGCTCGGTTCATGCAACCGTTGCTCAATCGATAACGCAAAAGTCTGGAATAACTAGTTGCGTGCTTGATAGTCCGAGTCGAATTTTCTTGGAAGGATAATTCTATGCTTTGGTAGGTTTCTGAGAGAATTATCTACCCATTTAGGGTTTAAATTATTGTAGTCGGCCGCCGTTTTTACGAGCAAGAAGCATCTAATCAATTTCGTTGTTTATACCGCCAAACCTGCATGCATGTTCACATGACGGGAAGTAACACAGTTCTGGGTTGAATCGGCTGTGAGTCGATTGAAACAAGCTAGCTTTAATTATTGTCTGCGTCAGTGGAAATAATGCACGTTTATGGTTATGATTTTGATTTATATTTTACCATTTTGAGCAAGGCAATCCACAACTTGACCCCCTCTCACTAGAAGAGGTAAGAGATAATATCCAATCGACATTTGAAGGGACACAATGAAAATTAGGGACGATCGATTTCGGAGTAGGCGGTCCCCACCCTGGAACCGGGAACTGTCCACTAAGGGTGAGTTCCACGGAATGGGAATCGGGCGACCGCCCTTTGGGACCATGGAACTTGATACATGTTCGATTTCATTTCTCAACTTCTCAATTTTGTCAAGTTATACGATTTTTGGGGCTCGAATGGTGGATTATAATGACAAGGAACCTGTTCTCTAGGCGGAAAATTAAAACAAGGGATAGGGTCGCATGATTCAATTTGACTAATTAGCATCACGTGTGACTACGTGAGGAAGAACTCTTTGACCCAACGGAGATCTAATCGGATCCGTGACATGTATTTGTTAAAAATTGGTGTCGGGATTCAACAGCCTCATCTAATTATTGCAATTGAATGCACATCCAGTTTGACAAGAGGTAACAAAATCCTAACGGAGGTTTTAAGTTTTGATTAACTTATATCATGAAGGAATCACACTTAAGGAGGCTAAGAGCTATAAATGAAAACGTGCATCTCATGTTATATAAGACTTATGAGAATTAGGGTTAGTCTAATTTAATGACAAACTACTTCTGCAATTTATAACCGTTTCCTATCTCTCATCAATTTTTTTTTTTTTACTTTTGGATGTTTCTTATATGTTTTTTTTACGTCGTAAATCTTTTCTACCATCCCTAGAATATACTCCATTAACGCTCACGTTGTTCTACATTTCCAACAAAAATACGGTCATATTGAAAACTTATTTACAACACTCCAACCAAAGAACAATTATTTTCCACACAAATAAACACCAAAAAAATGGTTTTTATCGAAAGATTGAAGAGTTATTGACATCAAAGACCGTACGACCAAAGGTTGCAACCTTTTGTATTGAAGGGTAAGTTTGGGAATAAAAAAAGATTAAGATGTAATGGATAAAATAACACACAAGGTCCTTGAACTTTAGTCGAATATGTAATATTATCTCTAAACTTTTGATTTGCTCAATGTGGTCCAATGTACAATGACTTTTTGTACTTTTAATTTGTTCAACGTAGTCTTTAAAGTTTAGTCTAATATTTAATATGGTCATTGGACTTCTAAACATTTTCTTATAGGCTAATGACTATATCAAACATCTACCAATAGTTTATAGGTCACATTAAATAAATTTAAAATATAAAGACGACATTACACATAGGGCTAGATTTTAGGAACCACATTACACAAATTAGAATTTTAGAGATAGTATCACACATTAGGCTACAATTCGGAGGCCATTTGTGCTATATCCCAAAACAAAAGGAGGAACTCTGAATTTTCTTGTATTATATTTTAAGTATTTATAGTACCAATTTATATTTATATGCTCGCCAAATAAAAGATCGAGTGTTTCTCCATTGATCTTCTATCATAAATCAACCTAAAAACGAAGAATATGTTTATGTGTAAAAAACTATAATAAGGGGAAAATGAACTTGTTTTTTTGTAATAGGGGTTGGGTGGTACTCGAACCAACTTTTGTGCACCTAATCTGGTTCACTTTGGACGATTTTAAGGATGCATCTCCCACATAGTTTTGATACATACAGAATGTTGCGCCTCGACTTGCTCTCAATAAGGTTTGAACCCAAGACTTAAAAGAAGCAAACTCCCTTGTCATTTGTGGCGATACTTTATCGGTAGTAGTTCTACCTTTGGTTGTACCGTAATTAAAATTTAAATGCCACTTACTTTTGCTAGCAATTGCATTGGTTGTAAGAAAATAATTCAAACTCATCTTATGAAAAGCATAATTGATGAGTGAATTCATTATATTCACACATGAATGTAAAATCAGAAAACCCTTGCGCTAGTTTTGGAGGCCCAATTTTGTAGAATACCTCATCCTATTCCGAGGAATCAAACGGCCCAAAATAACGTATACCAACCCAAATTTCAACCCCAAAGAGTCCATTTGCCTTCTGGGTCAATTGCCACGAGGCCCAAAACCCGTAAGAGCTCCGAGGGCGTTTGTTTCATAAAAAAATAAATAATTTAAAAATTATTTTCATAAAAACGATTGCTTGTATTACTTGCGAAAATGAATGAGTGATTAATATCATTATCTCCCACGAAAATGTTTAAAAATATTGTCGTTAATGAAAACAATTCCCACCGACTAATTATTTCAACATATACAAGCAATCATTTTTAGGAAAAATGTTTTCCAACAAAGAACGTTATTGGTTTCGTTTGTCGCCGCCAGCGGGCGGGTTGCCACCTAGTAAGTTTTATCAAATGTCTTCACAGAACAAGATGGTGCATTTGAGACTTACAGGTCCTGCTGTATGGAGCTTCAAACATGGAGCAAGCACTTCTGGGTTATGTGTGGGAGTGGAAGCCATTGCCTTATCCTCTGGTGGATCGCTTAATTTTGGTTGGTATCAACTCTTCCGGTATCAGTAGCAGCAACCCAGCGATCGTTTTCGTTTTTCGACGATTGGACGTCATTAAGAATAGGATTAGAGCAAGATGAGAGATGATTATCCAGCAGATTGCCTGATTGCATACGTTGATATAAGAGTCTTGAAAAGTTCGATGCAACAAGCTCGACTCTAACGAATTCTATGTACACAAAAGAGGGGTTGCGCATGGACTTGGGTGATTAGGCACAAAAGTGTCCGTTATTTCTTGTTGATTCTTTCCAATGATTTTTCTGATTTCTCTATGCATGGTAGTTATTATCCCTGCCAGTGGCGCTTGTAGAGTAAGACCGAGCAGCGACCAGGCCCAAGCAATCTGATCGATCCCATGCTCCGAAAACTAGTCTTGATTACCTCCATGTCAGGTAGGTGTTGCAGTTTCATCAGAAGCCAAGGATGGGAGAGATGAGAGTGTCGAAAGGGAAACACTAGCGAGTTTTCGATCTCATCAATTAGTAGGATATTAGCCAACCATAAGAATTGCTCGACCTCGGACTGTGTCCACTGTGATTGCAGCATGTTAAGAATGAGCGACTTAAGTTCTAACTTGAACATGTTTTAAGGACCACGACTAGTGTCACGCCATTGATCTGTCATTGGCTTTTCCAGGGGGGTTCCTAGGCAAGTAGATTGCGAGCAAGACATAAATACACACCAAGCTAGCAGAAGCAATGCCAAGAACCAAGATAAGAAGCAAGTTCATCAAATAACTAAGGACAAGGCATTCATAAACAAGGACTAGGAGAGATCTCTCGAGGAAGACCAAAGAAAACCTGAATATAATCCAGAGTCACTTAGTGAGAAATCTAGCTATTGACTCCATTGAAAAGTGAAAGGTACTTGAGCACAAAGCAATAGACCTCGCACAGGGCAATCGCGCCGCTCAGGTTGGTATCGAGGCCTGCCTTCTCTTCCTCCAGGGCCTGGCGCTTGCGTTCGGACTCTTCTAGCCGCTTCATCAGCTCCTCCGTCTCGGCCCTAAGCTGAGCCTTCGCCTTCTCTAGGGCCACACGCTTCCGCTCGGAATTGTCTAGGTAATTCCTCAGCCCCTCCGTCTTATCCACAAGCTGAGCATTCTCCTCCTTCGGGTCCTTGTGCTCGCCCTCGTACTCAACTAGGAGCTTCCACAGCTCCTCTGTCTCGGCCGTAAGCTGAGCATTCACCTCCTCTAGGGCCTCACGCTTGCACTCACACTTGTCTAGATACTTCCTCAGGTTCTCTGACTCGGCCACAAACTGGGCGTTCTCCTCCTCCAGGTCCTCGCGCTTGCACTCGGACTCATCTAGGTGCTTCCTCAGCTCCTCCATCTCGGCCCCAAGCTGAGCGTTCTCCTCCTCCAGGACCTGGCGCTTGCACTCGGACTCGTCTAGCTGCTTCCTCAGCTCCCCCGTCTCGGGCCCAGGCTGAGCGTTCTCCAGGGCCTGGAGCTCGCACTTGGACTTGTCGAGCCACTTCCTCAAATCCTCCACCTCGGCCTGGAGCCAAGCATTCTCCTCCTGGAGGAGGCCCTTACCCTCGCTGTACTCGAGGCAGCACTCCTTGTAGTACTCCGCGCATGAGACCTCGTCGCGCGTCTTCTCATCCAGGTAGGAAGCGCGGTCACAGAGGGCTTTGAAGCTCTCGCGAAGCAGCACCTGCTCTTCCCGGTCAATGTCGTGGCGGGCAGTCAGGTCCTCGAGTTTCGAGAAAAGCTGGTGGTTCTCCATGGTCAGCTGGTGGACGTCGATGCTGTACTGAGCCGCGACCTGGTAATAGTCATTGGCAGCGGCATTGGCCTTGTCCAGCTCCTCGAGGAGATACTCCCTTTCACTTGCCCAAGGGCTCGCGTAGTATCCTCCTCCCCAGCCGCCCCAGTACTCTCCGATCCCACCTTGTAAACAGCCGTACATTCCGGCCCCTGGTGCTGCGGGTGGCACACACTTGTAAGTCGGTTCCTGCGAAGGGCACGAATCATCGCCCGGGGTGATATCTTGTGGCTGACCAAGCGGCGGCTCCCCACTTCCGCAGGTCGCTTGCAGAGCATTCAGCGCATTCTCATCAATGTCTTCACAACAACCCGCGGCGGGCTTCGCAGTCTCATCCAACTTATCAACAGCACGTACCTCAGAAGTCTTCTCTTCGAGGCCCGCGGCGGCTTTTGCTGGCGTCGGGTTTGTCTCGGCTACCACCGCAGTCTCCTTCTCGGGGCTCTCCCATCGAGCCGCCTCTTGCTCAACTTTAGACACCACTGGCTTTTTCTTGTTTTTGGTCGAAACTCCAGAAGGAGACTGCACAGGAGGAGGCATAGCGACGCTGTTTCCTTCCCTAGTCTTCTTGGTTCCCTCATCAAATATTGTCGCCCAAACCTTTTCTCCCGAACAATCAAAAGTGAGGTTTATGCCAAATCAAAATAAACAGGCTACGACTTTTGGACAATAAACGATTAACAAAATCCTAGAATTCGGAAGCTCAGGTGTTAGGGTTTCGCTCTTTTACGATATGTAAGGCAACATCGTACATGCAAGGAGACCTAACTTGGCGATCCATCGACTATATTGAAGAGAGAGAGAGAGAGCTCACTTTAGCAACCTCTCCAGGATGCTTGGCCCACCACGCCAGCGACAGGCGAACCATGCTGGAACCCCCGAAAAGGAGGAGGGCCATTGTGGCGAGACATGGCGGCCGGCCAAATATCGAGTAGGCCTCGAGAAGGACCGCCGCGACGTGCTCCGGGATAAAGAGAACCCACGAATCCCTCTCCGATCGCTGCAACAAGGCGGCGCGCACTCTCGCGTTAGCGTCGCAAACCAGAGGCCGCGCATAATTCAAAGAACCCTAGAACTGCCGCTCACCGGATTATCCGATTGGATGACCGAGCGCACCCAATACAGGACTTGGAAGGCGAGCGAGAGCATGAATCCCAACATCGGGAACATCGCCGACAACATGTAGGCCTCGAGAAACGCGGCCCTCTCCAGCCAGAGGAGGAGCACCCGTAGCTCAAGAAACGAATCCCTGGTTTGAGCCATGGTTGATCAAAAGATTCGCAGGAGCTGAGCTAGGGTTTAAGGTACGTTTGAAGAGGAAGGGCTTATTATATACATTAGCGCGCGCGCGCGCGCGTGTATGATGTTGCGATTACCTTGGGAAGTAGAGAGATTGCCCTCGGATTACGATTGGGACTCGATCGAAGTTTGTTTTCTTCGAATTGAAACGATGTCGTATCCTCCTTTTGAGGGGGACCTGATCGCTTTCCTCCGCTAAGATTTCGGTTTGCTTAGGGCTTTAAAACTACTTGAAATCAAAAGGGAGAGAACCCGGGGGAGGGAGCCTCTAGCGGGACTCACCCGATTGTTAGGGTTTCCTTTGGCTTTAATCGATATACCGGTATGTAGATATGGTCGTAGAGATGAAGAAGAAGTCCTAATGAGTTTGAAGGCCAGGACCGGCTCGATCGGATCGGCCTCGATTTTTTGGCCCGAGTTAGGCTCAGCCAGACCATCGAATTTTTTTGTTCCGGTTGCGTTCTCAATTATGGACCGGTCCGACCTACCGGCATGAGATGCCTAGGGTTAAAATTCATTGGCTCAAAGTCATGGGAAAGAAGTGCATATTAAAAAAGAGAAAATATTTAACGATAAATCTTGAATCATATGCGGGCCTCTGTAAGCCATAAAAACTAAGAATCACTAATCGTACAACGAGGAGTCAGGAAAATACGTGGTACAAGCTCTATTTATTTAGCGAAAAATCACTTTCAAGAAAATGTCTTGCAAATTTTTTGACGTTTGGTGCGTGGAAAATAGGTTAGTCAAGAGAAATATTTTTCATTCAATGTAAAAAAAACACCTTTAAAATAAGGGAAAATGACTTCTTTATAATTCGTAATTAAAGTTTTAGAATATTACGTATGTTTTAAATTGGGGGATTTATCTCCAACCGGCCCCATACCGAGATGATTAAGTTTGGTACGAGCCTTTTTTTTTTTTTTCAATTTTCATATATAGGACCAAGGCACAAAGCGGCCCTTAAAAATTCAAGATCGGTCTATTTAGGCCAAAAAAAATCCTAAATCTATAGTCATAAATCTTATACATTTGTGCCAATTCAGTTCATCCGGTCAATTTTAATCGAAAATTACCGACGTGACGTGGCGGACTCTGGTATTGATAGTTTTTAATAATATTTCAATATTTCTATAATTGTATAATTTTCGTGTATTTTTCCTCTTTTTTTCGTTTTCTTTCTCTCATTCCTTCTTCCTTCAACCAAAAGAAAAAAAATACATAAAAATAGGTAAAATATTAAAATATTATTATAAATTGGCCACATTAGCTTTGGCCGCGTCACGTTAGCACTAGCCGCGATACGTTAGCAATTCCCTGCCAAAATTGGCAAAATGCACCGAATTGGCACAAATACAAAAGATTTAGAACTGAATTGACCAAAAAAAAATTTAGGACTGAATTGGTACAATTGCAATAGGTTTAGAACTTTTTTTTTTAGTAATTCTTCCATAAATAAACGGCAAAACATAAGGAGAAACTATTTATCTTTTCGTGGACACAATGGGAAGAACAAAAAATATTTTCTCTTCTCTATCTCTCTCTCTCTCTCCGTTGATCGCCTCTCTTCATCTACCACGATAACTTTATCCATTGGATTTAGTTTCGATACGCCGTAATCTAATTGGCCGCATAATATATTAAAAACCAAATCGCCAGAACATAAACGCAGTCGCAGGAATATATGAAACCAACCCAATGAATTTGATTTTCAGACAAAAAAAGTTTTGGTTTGGACATTAACACGATCAGTTTCTACATTTCTAAATACCTTAAAGTGCTCATGAATGTATCATTAACTCAACAAGAAAAGCCCTATGGAGATAAGTTATCATAACAAAGTTGTCGTCTCTCGACAAACAAGGTCGATGACAAGAGGGGAAACCTTACGTGTTGAAAATTTCTAAATCGTCCGGGGTTGATTAGATGATAAAATGATATGAAATTTGCATTCGGAAATCGTGAGATTTCGCGTACAATTTCTGATCCACGCAACCTTCCAATGCTTTTGCCATGGGCGAATCAAAATTGTTACTTCAAATACCAACCGAGCCAATTCCTTTTTTTTTATATAGATAAAATAGAATTCAATACAGTATAATAAGTAGAAGTACAATAAAGAAAGGACTCATATGATCCACACAAGGAAAAGCACTTGCCATTCGTTGGTTATTAAGAACATCCCGGGGCTCCGTCCGGATCTCACGAGTGAATAGAAAGTTGGATGTACGGATGGATCTCACCCGAATCTCCTTAAAGACTAATTTGGTTCCATTTAAATGGATTTACCCGATGTGAGATATCACATTGTTCGAGAAATCATAAATGATATCGGTGGCCATTGGTTAAAGATTAGAAAGCAAACGGTACATACGACGGAAAGTAGAATCAATCGATGACGAAAACGGAAAGTAAAATCAATCGATGACGAAAGTACTTTACAAATCTAGAAACAGCATGACACATAAGAGTGTGTGTGTGTATATATATATATTATTTCTAAGTATACATTAATATCATTTATTTAAAACTCACCACTGCATATGCCCAAAATTTTGACTACGAAGAAATTGAAGATCAACAATCACAAAAAATCAAAATTCTACGAAATAAGAAAGTGGGTGCGTTAAATACATTATGTAACACCTCAAATTTACAAACGCGATCATTGTTTAAAAGTCATCATTGAGAAAAAAAAAAAAAGCTAGAGAATTTGCTATCGAAATAATGTATCAATCACAAGCAGATTAGATTTCTACATAAGAAAATAGGTTCATTAAATAGATAGCAAATCAACTCAAATTAACCAACACAATCATTTATTTAAAACTCCTCATTGCATATGTCCATTTAGAAAACTCCACAGACTAGTTTCTTTTAGGAATTTTAGAAAAATGCAGACAAAAGGAAAAAAAAAAAAAAAGGGAGGGGGTGGCCGGGAGGCGAGGAGAACAAGCGCCGCAAACGCCGTCAAAGGTCGCCGGCAGCACCACCTGCGAACCTCCCGAGGGGCAAATCGCACGTGCGTGTGCATCGATCGTTTCTATTTTTCAAGGATCCACAAGGGGGAAACACCGGACAAAGACCCCTCTCACTGATCAACCCGAACGAGGGCGGTTTAGGGTTTAATACGAGCACGTGCGACACCACTTCCCCACACCCCCGTACCACAGCCTTTCCCGAACTCCGATTAAGAAACGAGGAAAGAGCGCGTCCACCTTCTATGTGGGACAAACCTCTGTCCTTCCTCAGCTTCTTGCAAAGTTTGCTCCTTTTGCAGAGCTCTGCTTTGCTTTCCGCGTCGTGGCTTTTTGTACTTTGGACATCATTATAATTGCAAGTGCAAAACATGTTTCGATCTCGATTCCGAACCGCTAACTCTGAGTGTTTATTGTGTTCTCGGCCAACCGAGCATATTATGGTCACCTGTTTTTACTGAAATCTCTGTTTCTACAATGACACACACAAATCTCATGCTCTGTTTCCATCACACCAGTTCATCTAACAAGCTGCTCAAGCGATGACTTTCGATATGGGACTGCAGGGACGCGATGGACTCCCCCAACTTGGAAGAGTCCAGCTCGATCTGACGTAGGCGATCTTCGGTTTCGGCCACCCGAGCCTTTGCGTCCGCAACCGCCCGTTCTTTCTTCGCCAAATCCTCCAGATGGTGTTCTAGTTTTAGCTTTGTGGCCTCGAGAACGCGATCGCATTTGGACTTCTCTACCTTGATGGCGTCGCGCTGAGCGATGAGCTCCTCAGATTTCGAAAGCCTTTCGAGCACCTGGCACAGCCAATCGACCTTAATTCGCGAGGACTCCAAGTCCTTGAGAACTGCCGACATTTCTTGGAGTTTAGACTCCGTCAGCTGAGTGGTTGAGGAGGACCGGAGATCGTGAACCACCAGGCAGACGCACTCGAGGCAATAAGAACGCATGGCGATTGATTCCATGCGGCAACTCTCAGCTATATCCCCATACTTTTCGAAAATGGCCCGCAAAGTAGAGGAGACGCTCTCTTTGACGTAGTACTTCCCGACGGAAACTCTGGAATCCAATGCAACTGACTGGACCTCCTCCCCCTCCTCACAGCTGGCTTCAGATGGACGGTCCAGGTGAGAAACGCCGGAGCTCAGAGAATGGTCATGCAATCCTACGTGTTGAGTGCCTTCTTCCCCACCATTGACGGGAATGGATGAGACTACCTCAGGAGGCATGTGACCCTGATTGCTCTCCGTCTCTTTTGGCAGTTTCGATGATGTAATTGGAGTAACACTTGAACTCGAAGCTTTAACGGGACGATCTGGCTGTATGTATCGTATTGCGTACGTTATTCCATGTGCAATCAACGTCTACATACCACATATACCCTATAATCCTTCAGAGAGAGAGATGGAGAGAGAGAGACTGACTACTTACAGAGAGACCAAGAGCTGGTGTGGCATTTCCTGAAGTTGTAGTGAAACGAGAGGTCCCAAGTTGCCCCTTGTTGAAAGAGAAGTCCTCGAAATGAATTTCTCCAGAGAAAGGCCAGGATAACGATTCAGGATTTGTGCTCTCCGATTCAGTTTTTGGAGAAGTTAATTTCGAAGGAGGTGACCGAGCACCGGCTACGGGGGCAGAACGGATGGTTGCTTTCTTGAGCGCATCCACTGGCTTCTTGTTAAAACTTGACCCCCTAGTCGTTCTCCTTCCCGGACTCTGGTTGTAACCATCAGTTCCGGTATTGTATCCTGCAACAGATTAAGGACCAAATCTTTCGTTCAATCAATCACTCGGATGCTCTGTAGTTGCAGCAGTTCCTAGACCGGCCAAAGCGGGGGAACTTTTCCTGCAACTTTATTGAGAATGAAGGTTGCTTCACTCTCCTTTGATGATGACTAATATGCAATGCACTTTCTAGATATCCATTGAGAGCATCAAATGCAAAACAAAAGACATAGCAAGTTCAGCATGGTTAATTGATAGCGACTTCCAACTCCGGTACTCCATTTCCGTCTGCGGAAGATAAATCCTAGCGACAAACCGGCAGCCGAGTAACATTGTGAATTTACTCCGAATATTGAATACAAAGTATGCACATCGATAATCACTGAGCTTCAAAATAACGCAGCATGTCTGCAGTCCGAAAGTCTACTAGTTAGAATGCAACAGATGCAAATCAAAATTCTCTTCCTAGATTAAAACTTGGCCAATGGACCTAAGTTTTACAACTCGAATCGACCTGAAAGGTCACTCGTCTCTGACCAAAGAAAAGATCCGCCCACCTCCCCTTCTTCCGTCTGTTTCGGGGCAGGACGGGCAATGAAACAACCATGTCTTTGCATCTTTAGAGTACAATACATACTAACAAAGAGAATGACACCGCGACAACAATCGAGAATCAAAAGAGGACCTATGGTTTGAGAAAGCACCTGAAAAACTTTTGCTCTTGTGGGCCTTTGATGTTGCGATCTTTATGTAGCAATCTTCCACACATCTATGGAAAGGATTTGCCGCGTTTACGCAATCTGGGTGAACTCTTTCCCTCTCAGCCATCTATTCTCAGATGGCACTTTGCCGCTGCGCATACACAAACACTCGATCAAACAGATGCGACGTAATCACGGGAACGAAAAGAAACGGATGCGCCTTCAGCAGCAGCATATCTAGGAATTCACAGTTCGCACAACAGGTCCTTCCAGCAATCGACGAAAGCAGGCCACGGGTTTTAGTAACAGCTTAAAATGCTTCCAAAATCAACAAATTAACAACAACTAAAAAAAAGGCGTCACTGGCTATATTAATCATCAAATTTTCCATAGGCCTCTGCAAATTGGCCCGTTGAGAAGCTCAGTTTTTCATTTTAGAAACTGCAAGAATTGAACTTCATGCCCATCTATGGTGGAAAGACTAGTATCAACTATCAAGGGCTCTCTCTCTCTCTTTCCCCTCTCTCTAAATTGGCGTAAAACTTTTCCAGAAATTAAGGTGAAAACCGTTCCTTCGGTGCACAAAAAGTACAGAACAGTCCTTTGAAAAAGCTTTTGCTGCTATCTGTCATGACACGGGGGCACAGAGCATCCAGAGTGTGGATAACGATGGTACGAACCGAAATTCCGAACAAAACCAACACAATCACTCCCTCCGGATTCTGACCCCCGCTGTTCTGTTCACGAACTTCACGAACAAACGGGGAAAGAACCAATAACAAGAGCATCAGACAAGACAGCAACAAAACCACGACATACCCAGAAGAAAGGAAGGACACTAATCGACGATAAGCATCGAAGTAACGAAAAAGGAGCAAAGATGGCGCCTGAAGAACGGAAACCCCTTACCGATAAGAGAAGAGGGAAAAGCACGAGAACGAGAGGAGAGCTCCGACTCCAGCTCTCTGTTCTTCTTCTGGGTTCGTGAACTAGTATGAACATGGTTTTCCCCTTTTTTCTCCGGGCGTTTAAATTCCACCCGTCGCTGTCGCGAGTTCCACGATTTGACCGGAATTAAAAGACCGTCGGTTCGTCAAACCCATCACCGTCATCACTATCACCGTCGTCATCTTCATGTAAACGCGCGAGGGAGTGGCGGAAGAATTTTTCCTCTGACTTCGAGGGAAATTTCGCAAACCACAGATTCTCGCGTTTCTCACACGAACCGGAAAAAGACCGCCTCTCCCTCCCTTTGTCTCGCTCTTTGGAAGTACGTATGGTTTGCCTCTGGCGGCTTGGAAGTGGGGACCATCCGCTGCCGCGTGTCATAAATTTTCTGTTAATATGAATCCAAATATGAGAAAAGTAGGTCGACTGTGATGTGACATCAATATCTCAATTTATCATTTGTCCCTAAAATCTTTGGGACCCGCACAAGTTTTGGCTTTGATTACACGAGGGGAAAAAAAAAAAACATTGAAGTGAAGAGGTTAGAAGTTCATTTTTTTTTAATTGATTTGATCACAAACATTTACGTGAAATTTCAATATCTTTGTTCTAATGGATTTTCACTAAAGATCACTAACATAGCAATCTAGTTATCCATGTAAACATGGCCAAATAAAATCGGGGGTAAAAAGCCCCCCAAAAAGGGTTTGTTTTTTTTTTAAAATGGGGGGTCTCGGAACCTCGTCCTTTTTTTTAGGAATTCTTCTTTCCTATGACGTCTATATCCATGACCGTCCTATGGACCAATTGCCGATGGAAACAAGCAAGAAAAATTTTAGGCCTAAATTAGAAAAGTGAAAACTTGTAGGACTTTCGGCCAAAAAACTTGTAGGACTTTCCGACCCAAAAAAAAGAAAGAAAGAAAACTTGTAGGACTAAATTGAAAAAAAAAATGAAAAAGTTTAAGGTTTAATTGGTATACATGCAACATATTTAGGACTAGTTGGCACCAGGTGACCGATGTTGTTTGTTTAGTGTTCAATATGAATTCCCGTTTTGTGCCGCTTTATTAATCGCAAATCATCGGATTTCATCGTCAACTCATATAAATATCGATTTTGGAGACCCCAATATTCCATCTCGATGATGTTTGATTTGGACCCGCTTAGCAAGTGATGCGGCTTCTGGGGATTGATGTTGATGCTACGGTTGCTACCGAATCGGGGGAACGGGTCTCAATATGCCATGAACTGAGAAAGAGAGGAAGCAATCTCCATCATCTTACTTAACGGTTTTAAATGCGATTGGGGGTGGTCGGTGGTCCTACTATTAGTTAAATGTGCTTTAAAGGCATTTGGAAGCTGGTGGACTTTGCACAATAAACAGTTTATCATTCAAAAAGAGTCATGTTTGAGAAATTACCAATATTTACGAAAAGAAATTTAAGAAACCTTTGATTGTATCGCTAGTCGATGAGGGTTTGGACAAAGAGGCCACCTACCACAATCGCCGCTCGAATGTTCGTTTTATGGTGCCGACTATCTATCGAATGTGTCTGTCATCACAACCTCACCGGATGCGCGAGAAGAGAAGTTCAATACTGACGGTATACCTAGCTTATGTCATAGATTTAGCTTCAAATTAAGTATGAGTCATGGATTGTAGTGCAACTCGTAGTGTTAAAATTCCACTTTCAATATTGAAACGTTTTTTGTGATGTTCATATGTGGCATAGTGCATGTTTTCAGTTTTCCATTTAACTTTGTGCTTCTTTTTGGGAAACGACACTAATTATCCCTAAAACATTGATCAAATGTGCAATGTCATCCCCGAACATTTAATTCATTCAATGTGGTATTTGAACTATTTCTAAATATTTAACATAGTCCCTAAACTTTTAACTTATTCAACATAATTCCTTGACTTTCCAACAAAGTCAAATCAGTCCTTTAATACTACTCACAAATTTTTATAATTACATTATTATCCATATTTTAGAATATCTTTTCATTTTAATCATGTTCTCAAATCAAGGACAAAAAATAGGCTATCTCCCTTTTGCTCTTTATTAACATTACGATAGCTCCACTTAATAAATTTTAGCTTATAGTCTCTATAATAGTAAAATAGAATCTCATTTAGGGTTGTAGCGGGTTGATATTTCTATTGTATGTATAAGTGCTTTTAGAAGAAAATCTGGAAATTATGGTAATTTATAGATTCTACATTTATTATTATAGAGATCAAAAGTCAAAATTTACTTAAATGAAATTATTGTAACAACTATAAAGATAAAAACGGTAAACAAGTAATTAAAAGAGATGATATATTTTTTTTTTGTCAATTTAAGAAGAGGATTGAAATGAAAGGGTATTATAAAATCTAGGTAATAGCATAATTATGAAAACTTGTGAATTGCACCAAATAGTTCGTTCGTTTTTTAGTATGTAAAGGGGAAGATCTCGAAAATTACATCGCTAATCTCCTAATAAAACAAGATCCAATATGATCCCCTAACAACAAAGGAAGCAAATCTATTGGTGGCTTGTCTAATGACAAAAATTATAACGAGCATACTGTTGGGCTGCATAACCCAATTTGCTAGCCAATCTACACATGCACTTCCCTCCCTAAAAATATGGAGAATCTTGACTTATTGACAAAAACTTGAGCATATTTTCAATTTGAGAAATGAGTATGTCATTAAAATGAAGCGATGGAGTTGATTTTCGAAGTAGAGAAATGGATGCTTTCGAGCCTCACCTCCATAATAAATTTGGTAATGCTCAAAGAGATTACCAATTCAAGGCCCAATAAAATGCCTCACATTCTACTTTAAGTGAAGAACACACTCTCAGTATTTTCGATCAAGAAGAACACACTCCCAGTATTTGCATGAATTCAACAAGCCAATTACCCGAGTCATCACGAGTAAGTCCACTTACTGAAGCTAGACTCTAGTTGCCTTTAGAGGCCCTGTCGAAATTAAGTTTGACAAAACTAGAAGGAGGCGGTCCAACCCACAGACTTATCTATTTTCTCCCTATCGGCAAACAATCTATTTTCTACTCTTTTAGCATGAAGAATATCATTCCCCATATCCTAAGATCAGATTCACAGGTGCACCTGCAAAAGAAAAGTTCTACTGGATTTACTTTGATCCACAAATGCCAACAGGTTACACCAAATACTAGTGGACAGTCATATTCTTTTACCAGGACTATTGCAGCAGACAGGTTTGCTAACGAAGCACTTGGGCAAATCAAGAGTAAAGAAATGACCCCTTCAACCTGTAGGCAAAATCTTTAGTGATTAGTAAGTTGTTGATAGTGTGAAACCAGCCACAGGAAACTTCTGATCCTTCGCGGTCCATCCCTGCTAAGTGAATTTTCTTTTTGCCATGAACAATTGAACATCACCCCCCAAAAAAAAAAAAAAAAAAATTTGAAGAATCACATTCAATTGCTTCACAAGTTACAGCAGGCAACTTCGCCCATTGCATCACATATAAAGAAAAATTCATAGCAACAGATTAAACCAAAGTTAGCCTCCCTGCAAGAGACAAATTTTCAGCCTTCCATCTACTTAATTTTACCAAGCACTTCATCAACAATAGGTTGGTAAGTTCTAAGAGTAACTCGGTCAGGGAGCATAGGCACTCCTAAATACTTGCCAAGATTACTTGTAGGAGGAAACGTCTAGAAGAACTAATATGGAGAATTTTGTGGCGAGGGACGTTTTTAGAACCAAAAACTTTAGATTCGGTGGCACTTACATTCGAAGCATCGCCGAATGATCATAGGCACTTTGTAATAACTTGCATTTGCTCAACGGATGCTTTAGCAAACAGAAGGAGATCATATGCAAACATCGGATGAGCTATGACAGGACTACCGTTGTTGAACTCAAAATGGCTTCTAGTCACCCTTATCGACCAACTACATTATTGAGATATATATATGAGTTGTGTTAGAGAAATTCCATATCGGAGAATTAATGTGGTCTTGAGCAGTTAATATATCCTAGTTAGTTCATAACTCAATGGCTTAAGCTTCTGAGTGAATGTGGATTCAATTGGATATATTGACATGTTTTGATTTGAACTCCCTCTTGACCTTGACAATAAGGAGTTGCATACTGCTAGTTGTAGTACATTGAGGAGGCTATTTGGCCATAAATGCTCCAATCTTTCTGGCAAATCAACTTTGAGAAGCAAGGTGATTTAGAGTTTGGTTGATGGTTCTCAGATTCCCATCACAAGCCAAAGTTTCTCAACTCCAAAGACTGACTGAATTGCTTGCCGTTGCCCACTCCTACTGATAGAAAAGGCTTTAAAGGGCCCCATTTCTTCGTATGAAGTAGCATAACTAGGATCAAGGCATGGGAAAATTAACAAGGTTGGGACATGGACGTTGATAGTTTCAGCCAATTAAATTTTGTTTTGTACACTCCAATAAACCAATCATCTGGAAAAATACCAAAAAAGTCATGAATCCATTATATTGATAGTAATTCAGTTTTAAATCTTTTAATTTGACCAATGCAATCCATCCGGCCAATTTTGACTAGAAATCACTAACGAGGACTCCCGTTGTCCTACGTGGCACCATTGGTGCAAGCGTTGACATTTTTAATATTATTTTATTTTATTTTTACATTTTTTCTTTTATAGATTTTTTTTTTTTTTTTTGGTATTATCCGGCAAGGGCTACCGACCTTCCCTCGCTAGCCACGGGCGAGGGTTTCTCGGTCCCCGCTTGATTGAGGCTAGGGCCGCAAAGCCCTCGCCCTCAATCTAGGCATCATGGCCTCATCCGGACTAGTCGAGCGCCATGCCTCACTTGGCTCGGATCTAGGCTAGGTCGTTGCAACCCTTGCTAGTTTTGGGCGAGAGGCCTTGCGAGCCCTCACCCTAGTGGTCGCCGAGGGTGTTGCGATCTCGTCCAAAGAGGGCGAGGGCCACAACGGCCTTGCCCATGGCATGCAATGGTCGCTGGCCCCTCACATGTGGCTGGTGAGGGTCAATTAGTGGCCCTTGCTTGGCCAATAAAAGAAGAAGAAGAAGTAAAGCCTAGAAAAGGAAAAAAAGAATAGAAAAGAACCAAAAGTAATTATTAATAAATTTAAATATAATTAAAAATTATCCACATAAGCTTCGGTCTAGTCACATAGGACAGTCGGCATCTACATCGGCGATTTTGGGCTAAAATTGACAAGATAGACTCATTTGGTACCAATGCAAAAAAATTTAGGACAAAATTGATACTAACGCAATAGGTTTAAGGCTTTTTAGACACTCTTCTCCCAATCATCAGAACCTCCCAACATTGAGTATGATGAGGAAGTGATGACATATTGATGATATGTGTGTGTTTTATGTACGCAAACATGCTGAACAAGGAGACGCGTTTGCTTTTGTTGCTCTTTTTTCAGACCATCAACCTATATAATAAGAAAGCTTAGTAGAGTATCCTTCACGGCTGTGCTACGTGTTGAAATCATGTAAGTTCTCACCTTTCATATGAACGGACATGATTGATACATGTAACATGAGAAGTGCTAATAATAACGCTCATTCTATAACTGGTATACCTTGAATAATCCTCTAACATTATCTTATGCAATTGTTTTCCACAATTGACAAGGTAAATTCTATATTGACATTTAGTTTGGTTTTTTTCCTTTATCACTTTTATGGAAATGAGCCCATTTCATAGTGGACTTTGTAACGGTCTGGGCCCACCACTTGCAAGATATTGTCCGTTTGTTTCTCAGACCGCCATACACCCTCATCTAACTTGGGTTTTGTCTTTTCAACGTCCCGTATGTCCTCGCCCATAGCGAGTGCCAGGACCCTCATAAAACAAGTCTTGCAAGTCTAAGAGAACCCATTGCCATCTCAGAAACTAGCGAGGCCCAGAGGACGCCCTACAGCCCTCATCTAAGCGATGTGGGACAAGAGATGTCACATAATCCCCCTCTTAGTGGCACAACGTCCCCGGTGTGCCCTCTGCGGCACTAGCGAGTGCCCACTGCAGCCCACACATGCTGTCGGAAGTCGGCTCTGATACCAACCGTAAAGGCCTAGGCCCACCACTTGCAAGATATTGTCCACTTTGTACACAAAGTCCTCACGGTTTTGTTTCTCCGAGAGCCACCCATACAGTCCTCATAAAACGCGTCTTGCAAGTCTAAGGGGACCTATTGCCATATAAACTAACTCGGGACTCCCCTCCTAAGCGATGTGGGACAAGGGATGTCACAGACTTGATCCCTTTTTTCAGTTTCAAGTATCTTTCGGAAGAAAAAGATTGGCCCAAGATGCAGAAACGTTTGGTGAAATGTCGACGTATCATCTGTTTTGAATTGTCGTCCCTGAACTTTTAATTTGTTCAATGTGCTTATGAATTTTGATCTAATATTTAATGTAGTCCTAAACTTTTGAACATTTTCGTATAACCTATGGACTATATTCAACATTTACCAATAGTTAAAGGATCACATTAAACAATGTAAAAGCCTAAGAACGACATTGCACATTGGGTGAAAATTCAGTGTCCACATTGCACAAATTAAAAGTTTAGGGACGATATTGCTCATTAAGATCAAAGTTATGGACCATTTGTGCTATTATCCCTAAAATAATTTGATTGCGAAATAGTAATACATGGTGGTTCTTTAGCTATGTTGACAACATTTTCCTAGTAATGCAAGTTATACATGTACTTAAGACATTTACACTATCATATGGAATCATCTTGAACAAGTACAATTCCTAGAAAATAAATTGGAACAAGTCCTCAAAAATATGAAAACGCCACGTAAGATCTTATTAGTTCAGAACTCAGTGAATAGCCAACGTTTAGGTGCAACTAATTTAAGCAAAATGATTTGATATAATCTTCTACTAAAGATGGGATATTAAGCTTATGAATTGATGGTTCACTATTTACGTAAGGGTTAATACCACAAAAAATCTCAAGCTGATATACTTGTGACAAATTTACTCCAAATTAATTTTTTTTACCATCAAAAACTCCAAACGGGTACACATAAACTTACCCTCGTTAGTTTTCGTTAAATTTTACCATCAAATTGTTGAGTTAGATGATATATGACGGTTGATAGGTGTACCGGCTTGGGTTTTTTACCCCTCGTTTGTCACATGTGTATCGATTTGAGATTTTTCGTTATTTTAATCCAATTTAACAGATACTAACGGAGAATAAATTCGTTATAGGTACACCAATTTAGAGTTTTTTATGATCAAAAAATTAGTTTGGGATAAATTTATCACAAGTGTATCAATTTAGGGTTTTATGTGGTTACAAAATTAGTTTGATGTACCTTACCAAAAAAAAAAATTTAGTTTGACGTAAACTTGTTATAGATATACTAGTTTGGGGTTTTATGTGGTATTAACCCTTTAAGTAATAATTGTTATATTCACTCTAATTCTGCTTTTGAGGGTATTTTATGAAATCCTGAATCTATACCCACATTATTACATATGCCATTCATGAAAACAAATGGTATAATAGGTATTACATTACTTAAACCTAACAAACGTTATAGTAATTACAATATTATTAAACGTAATAGACATTGCCTTGGAGTCTTATTCCATTCTTGCAACCAAGCAAGCCGTCAAATACTAGCTTCTCGTTATTCATATCCTTTTTAGTTTTAGCACTCAAAAAATTTATTTTCTTCAATCTAGTCCCTCGTTTCCTCCAAAACCCAACCGGATTTCCAACCATCAACCGTGCTAATCTTCATCGTCAGAACATATTGGGGCACTTCAAAACTGTTCTTCTATCTTTCGGTCGCCTCTATGGTCGAACCACCTCCGACTTTGAAGCGCACTGAACTGTCGATCACCAGAGTCAGACAGAACGAAAATAATCAGCCCGCAAGAAGCAACAATTTTTATCCATGAAGTTATCTCGGCTGCTCAGATCTTGTGTTTCTGTCAAAAGAGTTGTATGAGACATGTGGTTAAACATATGTCTTTAAACCCTGTCCGCTCAAAGAACCGGCAGAGGCAGGCGGTTCATGGGTCAACCAGTTGAACTGGTGGGCGAACCGGTCATGCATTTTCTTTTTTTTTTTTTGTCCTCTCAAATTGTGCAGTTAATCGACAGAAATCACGAAAGAAAAAAAAAGAAAAGAAAGCAAAATGCTGATGTATGTGAATCCTTGGGGTTATGGTTGTAGAGTAGTTGGGACACGAGTTGCGATCATCATCTTGCAGGACGGATCAAAAGACTTGCCAAGGTAGTTAGGCTCTTTTGGGCACGCCATCTTAGGTCATGCGATATGCTCCTGCATCATCACATCAGTTTCACATAATTAATTAATATCTGAAAGATGCTATCCCTTCCCCTTTAATTGGAGGTTTCCCTTGTTTAATCCCATGCAAGCATCGCATGTCACCTACTGTGTTTCTAACAGACATCAAGCTCTTCAAGAACATCTGAGAGGTGAAGCATGAGGAGTTGATGATTCCTGTCCCTCCTCCTCATCTTTCTTCATGAATCAAGAAGTACAGATTTAGCCATAGAGATTCTTCAGTTTCTTTCTTCCTTGTATGTTTGCGGTTCCCCTTTTCTTTTTTTTTTTTCGCGGGTCAATCTGTTTGGTGATGCAATGAGGTGGGTGTGTTGGAATGATGCAGTTAGCCATTGCTATCACCTAGATTTCTTATGTCAATGTCTTGCCCTTTTGTTCTTTATCTGTTCTGCTCTGTTTCAATTTCTTTAGTCCTGACTCTTCACTGAGAACGCTTAGCCAAAACAGGTAGTCGCTGAGATTTTGCAGGTGCCCATCAATTCTGTCATGGTTTTTCATTGCAGCTCTCTAGTTCTGGCTCTAATCAGTGTGTCTGATGTCAAAGATTGTGGTCTGACAAACTTGAACCTTGCCCTGTTTAAATTCCTAGTCCTTGAGCACTAGGATTGTCTGTAGTTCATCACTTTCTTGTGAACTCTTGAATCGAACTGATCTGATAAATTTGCAGGTGAATATGATTATTGTCCAGAATCTGATGGAAAGACTTCGGCCCCTCGTGGGCTCGACCGGATGGGACTTCTGTGTTCTCTGGAAATTGAGTGAAGATCAAAGGTTTAGAAATTCCTAGATCTCTCTCTCTCTCTCTCTCTCTCTCTCCTCACTCATATGTTCTCCATCTTTTTCCGGTGAAAATATGATCTTGGTACTTGTTATAGACTGATAGAGTGGATTGACTGTTGCTGCGCCGGAGCTGAACACAGTGAAACCGGAGGTGAAGAGTTCGGTTTTCCAGTATATCTGTGTAGGGATGTCGTGTTTCAGCATCCAAGAAGAACCAAAGCTTGTGAACTCCTTGCTCAGATGCCCTCTTCCGTGCCCCTGGAGTCCGGGTACTTTCAACTCACCATTTCCTTCCGTTTTTTGATGAACTGGAGTTTCTGTTTCCCATGCGATAAAATACAGAGTTCTTGTCAGCAGGATTTATGCGGATGCCTTCATGTCATACCAGCCAAGGTGGCTTAACTTCACCAGCAGCTCCGACTCGAAAGCAGAAGAAGTGAGTTAACAACTGATATGTCCATCAGACAGCATTGTGTCTATTTATCTCGCTTATTTTTTGAACATTGATGCCTCGTCGAGGAGGGGATGAAAGAAATTTCTGTCCTTTCACAGGACACAATCGGGACCAAGGTCCTGATACCGTTCCCTGGAGGTTTGATCGAGCTTTTCGTCACTAAACAAGTACGTGATTCGAATGTAACAGCGGTTCTTGTTAGTGGGAAGATCGACAGATCTTTCGCTTGATCAACTTGTCAGAGTTTTATTGTCTCTCGCAGAAATGCCGCCTCATGCATTTCTGTCGCTTTAGGTACCAGAAGATCAACAAATCATAGGCTTTATCACATCCCAGTTCTCCATTCCTTTTGAGGCCGATTCCTTGTCCTCAGTCTGTATGGAGACAAATTTCTCGATAATACCAAATGCTTTGAATGATCTGCACTCCGGGCCACAGCTACTCGACCCAAATGACCACACCAATTCGCCGGCGCAACTGCCTGAAAATCTGAACCTGCACGATGTTTCCGGTGATGGAATCCGCCTGTATGAGGCGACCATCGGAGGATCGTATGACACTTTCGTAGCTAACGAGGAAATGGATCCTTCCAACAAGCTGTCAGTAGGAGACGGATTTCAAGAGACGGATGGAGCGGAACAACTGAATGTGGACCCTACAGAACAAGTGAACACGGAGTGGCAAGGGAATGATGAGGAACTCCTCAAACCGGAGAATGGCGCGACGAAGTCAACATCTGATTGCAGCGATCAGAACGAGGATGATGATGAGAAGAACGGAAAGCAGCCTCACTCGAAGAACCTTCAAGCAGAGAGGAGGAGGAGGAAGAAGCTCAATGACCGCCTCTATAATCTTCGCTCATTAGTCCCAAAAATTTCCAAGGTAATAGTTGAATTTCTCAGCATGCTTATATACAGGGAACTTACAATTTTTTAGTTGAGACTCTAGATGATTGATGGGCTAAAAGTGTTCAAGACATTAGGAATATCCAAACTGCAATCAGACTCTATTTGATCTGATTTCACAGAATTTTTGCCTCTAAATTGCGCAATTTGGCCGCTTCCTCATGACAAAACAGCTTGACAGAGCTTCGATTCTTGGGGATGCAATCGAATACATAATGGAGCTGCAGAAGCAAGCTAAGGAACTCCAAGACGAGCTCGAAGAGCAATCGGATGTGGAAGACCCCAGGAATTCCGGCAGCAGCAGCAACTTCCCCATTGGCCAACCTGAGGTTTTTGACATTGGGCTCCTGTCAGCATCAGAGAAAGCGGCATTTACTTATCAGCTGCCGGGAAATACTCAAGGAGATGGATCCACGAAGAGAAACCGCGAGTCAGAGACTGCATATGACAAGCAACAACGCATGGAGGTACTCCATTAGATAGTCCCTCCTGATCCTTTTCAACTGCTTCAGCAAAATGCTAAAACTGCAAACACACAGCCGCAGGTGGAAGTTCGGCAGATGGACGAGAACGAGTTCTTCATCAAGGTGTTTGGGGAGCACCGTCCTGGCGGTTTTATGAGATTGATGGAGGCTTTGGACTCCATAGGCCTCGAAGTGACCAATGCAAATGTGACCAGATTCCTAAGCCTTGTCTCCAACGTTTTCACAGTTGAGGTACTGTCTAAAGCCATGTCTAGCATAGTAAATACTAGGAACTCTTGTCATACAGAATGAGAGGAAAAGTAACAACATCAGATGAACTATACTAACACCCTCTTTATTCAGAAACTCTACATTGAACTTGTGGATCTTCGACCAAAAAAAAAAAAAAAACTTGTGGATCAATTAGTGAATTTCCCGTATAGACCACGGTGATGCATTTCGGGGTATTTCTTAATCTAACAGCATTCAGGAACCACATCATTTGTAGCAGGTTGAATTTCATAAATGCAGTGCATTACTCCGCCAGACAGGACAACTATAGTGTTCCCGGATTTGTTTATCACATACAGATCATTCTTTTACGGTATGATTTAGCTTGAAAAATCGGCTCTTTTCTGTGAATTGAATTTGCAGAAGAAGGACAGCGAGCTGGTGCAAGCCGATCTCCTGAAGGACTCTCTGCTGGAGCTGACTAGGAATCCTGCTGGCGGGTGGCCATGGCCGAGCAAAGCGGCAGAGACTGGCAGCGCTGGGAATTGCCATGGTCATCAGCATCATTACCACCTCCTGCACAACCATCTCTTCTGATTCCGCTATCACTGCCTTCCCAGCGTCTGATGAAAAAAAAATCTCTACTTTACAGGTTGTTCAAGTGAGAAAGCTGCTTCTCTCCTCACAGTTGTTGGCTTTCACCAGGCTTGTTGGTGAAAAATAATAGTACTACTAGTCTCATGGCAATATATTTCACTCTTTGGTTCATTTTGGGTTTGATCTTATTTTAGACTTGATAAAATTTCAGAATCCATAGCAGCTAACGCGCTAACTATGTTTTCATCACAAGAAATGACCGTTCACGCGTATAGCTTTTCCGCGTAATTACTCTTTTAAAGAGGATCCTTACTACACGAATAGCTTCCGATTACATAACACGACAGTGACACAAAGAAGTGATATTGCCGGCCAATTAGAGCCTTCTTCTTTATTCCAAACTCCTACTGAAAACGGAGCCACTTAAGTGAAAGGGCGGTGCTCGTTGTTAGAGGTGATCAGGATCCAGGATAGGTAACACTACAAAAAAACAAGCATTTAGCCACGAAATTTGCGACGAATATTTCGGAAAAATTCATCGCTAAACGATTTTGCGATTAAATTGGCGACGACAAAATATTCGTCGCGAAGCAAATTTAGCGACGACAATTTTATCATTCGCTAATTTGCGAAATCGTGCTAATTTGCTTAATAGGTTCTGCAATCGGCACAAATTTTTGCACGGAACATTTCCGTGGCACATTAGCGACGAAATAATTTTTCGTCACTAATATAGCGCGAATTTGGCGTTAGCAAATTAGCGACAAACAATGTGGCGACGAATGTTGCGATGACTTTGGCCGTTGCAAATTATAACTTTGCGACGAACATATCTCCATAGCACATTAGCAACGAACTTTAGGGAAACATTTTATGTGAATAATCCGTTTTTGAAAGAACTAGACCTTTTAAGTAAGGTAAGTATTACTTTAGGGAAACATTTTATGTGAATAATCCGTTTCATAACGATTAAGGTATTGATGGATTCCCTAGATTGTCATGTTGAAAAAGAAAAAAAGAACTATCTTTAGCATATTTGTCTTAAATAACTCAATTGTATCCATCGTTTTTTGGTCCTAGCTTGATTATTATTAACAATATATTCGTCAAGAGAATACAACATGCTTATATTATTTCAAAATCAAAAAATGCAACTAGCAAAAAGTAGTTAAGATTTTCTTTGAGAATTTTCTGCCCCGCAATCTAATTAATGGACCATAACTACTGTTGAGCACGCTGACTAATCAAAACATTCCACAAAATATTGTTTGGTCTAAATTGGACAATAAAAGTCTGCTTAGTCTCACGACAGAAGTTAAATCCAAATAGAGTCTAGTGAAACATCAACACCACAAATTAACAAAGACCGTCAGTAATTTCCTATTTATCTACGGGAGACGGGATTTTTGTCCACTTTCCACAGCTTGGTCCCAACCAAACCTTACTCGATAGTGGAGGCGACTAACAACTAGCCACTCTGCTTCACTCGAATGCTGCTTGCTCCTGCATCAATGCCTATGCTTCCAACATGTCTAGGTAGTACCTCCGCTCGAATGATCTACCTACCCCTTTGCCCTTTTTCGATAGAAGAACTACAACTCTTCTTTTAGATAGCGGTCGATCGGTTCGCATCTATGGTCAATCAATAGGTCCGCGGATCTATTCTTCTATACGATAAACCGCCATCTTGTAGCACCATCATGATACCGATTTCCCGGTAGTTTCTGATGCTTGCAGGGGTGATAGCCCATATGCTTCTGGATCTAATACAAAACTTGACGCTCGACGGGCAATAAAAGTAATGTAAAGGAACGGAACCAACGCTTTGTGGATGTACCCTTGAAAGTTCTCTTTGATGGGGTCGCCTCATATTTTCCTTTACCTAATCAATCATCCCTGGGGGATGCTAACAAATAAGATTAACTATCTGAGACGTGCAAGCACCATCTTCAAGGATGATTCTACCCTTCAAAGTATAAAATTCGACGCGATAGCCTCTAGCTGATATCCTCCAAGGACACAACAGTTCCTCTTTACTCCACACAGAATAATAGAGGCGACATAAACAATCAAATTATAAGTACAACCCAGCAAAGAAAGAAATGACAGGGGAGGAAAGAATTTTCTTGTTTTGATATATAGTCCTTTATTTATGTACGGAGCAACAAAAGGTGAATGGAAAAGAGGGCCGTTTTTCCTTCATCAAATCTTGCATCAAATAAAAAATCGAGACAAATTGATGACGGTCAAAACCGTTAAAATTGATAGGGGTCAAATAATTATAAGACTATTACAAACTGATGGCAGTCATAAAATCACAGAAATATCTAATGATCCTCACAGATTTCAAAAGGTTTTGAAAAGAAAGGAAAGATAAATGCTGGGATACACTCAATTGAATGCAATGCATCGAAACTGATTGGGGCTATGAATTAGACATAGAAAAAAAATTAAATGTAATTCACAAAATCATTGCTGAAATTTGAAACTTCTATAAACCAAGAATTTCTTTTGTGAATTAGGATTTCACCTATCACATTACATCCCCATAAAGTTTTGTTGTTCAAAACGGTTTCACATAAATAGGTCATGTGCTTCCTTAGTTTATTCATAATTGCTCTAGAGATTTTGCCAAAATCTCATAGAAGCAGCCACATTTCGCACTTACATAGGTCATTTCATCAAGTATATATTGTAGTTTAATACACCACCAATAATGGATATGGAATTCATTAAGCACTTACCTCAACTTCTCTTTCATTGCAGTCATGCACTACTCTCACCTTAAGTGGAAAAATAATATTTAATGATGCTTGGCCTATTCCGGGTACTAGTTAGACATAGCCGCATCCTCTGGGCTTTTCTTAACCACCAGATCAACAAGTCATATTCTATTTTCCATATGAATTTAGTTCATGGGATCGCTAATCACATAGGTTAGGTTGCCATCATTGTTGGTTTTTCTCAACTATTCCCCTTGATGTGGCATTAATTAATTTTCTTTTAAAGGTTTATTAGAAGATCGGCCAAAGTCAAACTTCTCACAATCAATGGACATAGTTCCACTTGTAAGCAGCTGCTTTACCATATCAAATCTCAACTGGATGAGTTTGTTTTTACCGATGAAGATTTTATTATTTGCAATTGCTATAGCCGCTTGGCAATCATAATGTATAGATACATAATGTGTCGGTTTCATTCTCTTTCCCAAGAACTTAAGTAGTTTTAGAATTATCAAGATGAATTATCTCCTCTTTCCCTTACTTGAATGTAGGAGGAAAAGGCATTTTGTTTGCACATATATCCTAGAAGCACCCGAGTCTACCACCCATTCTTTCACATTTGACCATGATGTTGACTTGGGAAATGACCATATGACTTACGTCATCAGAGTCATTTGCTTCAACCAAGTTGACTTTTGGTTTAGTAGGTTTGTCATTTCCCTCATAATTCTTGTTTGGCTGATTTTCAAGTTACAGCACCTCCACCAAGAGCGAACACATATCCAATAGTGGATTTTATCTCATATAAATTTGAGATTTAATTAGCATCATCGTACTTTTTAATATAGTGAGAAATCCACCATATAAAGATGCCAATTTTTGTGGTTCCTTTAAGATATTCCAGTACTTTGCTCAAGGTAGTCCGATAACCATGATTGAGATTTTGTATATATATACTTAGTATACCCACAGCATAAGCTATATCAAGTTGAGTGTAGTTCATTAAATGCATCAGAATCCTAATAAACTAAATCGAGCTACACCATCTCATTTATTTTGGGCTAATTCGATACTAGCATCATAAAGAGAATTTATAGATGTGACATCAAAATGTCCATATTTTTTCATGAGCTCTTGAGTAAACATTAAGTCATTGTCACGCCCTAGAAAATTTTTAAGCTATCAAAGTAACAGATTTGCAGAGACATTGAATGGATGCAGTTTAATGCACCACCATGTATCACAATGAGAATGTACCATATTAAATTTTCTCTTGAAAAAATTATAGATCAAACAGCAATTTTCCCACCAAATGAAACTCATGTTACCAATACCCATGACTTATTTCAACTTGTGAAAAACAACTCGATGCTACAAAACCCTAAAGAATGCATGTGAAATTCCACGATCTTGGATTGCGGTCAAACGCTCCACACAAGATATCGATATTCCAATGGAGTATAGAAAAGTCACCATCATCTTGAAAAAGTAAAAACAAATTATATTAGCTAGCCAACCGGAGTCACCAAAAATTTTACCGCGACCAGAATGTACATTCCTCCGGATGAAATTTTCATCTGCTTTTCGCTTCACCTTTCCCGATTCAATGTTTCTCATGAATTTTAATTCGCATAAAATATGCGTATAATTTACTATAATTCCATTGCCAGCTCAATCACTACGATATTTGTCACGATTGATAAATTGATATTGTTTTCCTATTGCACCATATAACTAGTAACAAAAGACGAAAAATGTTGGGTTCAGAACACAAGTTCCGAATGGACATTAAAAAAAAAAAAAAAAAAAAATGATGCCTGCAACCCACCACGTACAATGTGCTAGTCACCAGGGGCTCACATATAAGGGACATAAACTATAATGAATTTGAGAAACTAACGATGGTGTAATAGTATAATGGTGGAATATCAACCGCAAGTGTTATGAATGATAAAAAAATATATATATAGAAGTCATGATGGGACCCACTTCAAATTTTATGTTTGATATTCCACCGTGATACCTTTACATGGTCATACTAGCATAATCCACTATAATGCTCGATCTTTGCTAAAAACATGCATCTTGAACAGTATACAATTAAACAAAATGCATTTCATGACGACAATTGTGGTATTCATCAGTCGACCCCACAGGATGTGTATCGCTCTACAGGTAATGTAAAAGAGATTAAAAACCAGCTTAGACAACAAAAACTCTTACAAGCCAAGAGCAGGAATTTCTTAGTAAGCAATCTACCAGCGTAGCATCACGTCCACACAATTTGCACAAGAACTATACTTGAACTTCCCCAAACAAGTACGTCTCGATCATCAACTAATCAGATTACATCGAATCCGACTGTACATTAACTTTCTTACTATATTTTTTTCTCAAAGAAGACCACGTAGTTTTCCGCAAATTGGAGCACCTTATGGCCACAGGAAAAAGGTCTCTTTTGTTTTTCTATTATAGCTTGCGATGAGGAAGAGGAGATGTGCATACCCGATTTTGATTGACAGCATAGACGATCACGACGAGGTTGCCGTCGTCTTTGCCATAGTTTATGAGAGGGACCCTTCCAATCTCTAGTGTGCCTCTTGAAAGGAGAGAGAGAGAGAGAGAGAGAGAGGACCAACTAACTGAGGCGTGCAAGCACCGTTTTAAGGATCATTCTTTCTCTCGGAGTATAAAACTCGGTGCAATAGCCTCTAGCGACTATCCTCCCAGGATTCAACAAATCTTCCTCTTTACTCCAAATAGCAATAGAGAAAACATAAACAACTAAATTACATGTATAACCTGACAAAGTAATGGAATGGAAGTAGAGAATTTTCTTGATTTGGTACGTTTTCGAATTATGATTGGAGTAACAAAAGGTAAATAAAAGAGAGCTGCTTTTCCTTCATGAGTTCTTGCATCACATAAAAAAAAAAATCACAAAATTGATGGGGTCATCAAAAAAAAATCACAAAATTGATGGGGTCAAAATCGTTACCAACCGTTACAAAACAATAGCTTCGAATATTTCAAAACCATTTAAATATCCGGTATCGGAAAGATATCATTTGCTAACAATCAAGCTAGATTGAGCAAAGCGCTTTGATTGAATGTCCAATTATTGAGAATTCTACGCAGAACGCTTTTACACTACTGGTGAGCGAGGTTGAAATAGTGCTTGTTTAGAAGACTGTGGAATCGTGAAGACTTAAAGCCATTTTTTTATTAGGACAAGAGAGATTGGTAAGTAAAAAGGGTGCCATGCTTGTTATGGATGCTTTTCCCTAGTGTTTCCTCTTATCTCTATTTTCATACCTTAGATCAACCAATCATCAATTGAATTATCAGTCTTCATTATGTTCGACATTTAAGGGCGCGAATGATAAGCATTTTATTGTCCCATTCTTCTATTCTTAGGAACATGTTTGGAATAGAAGTACGTTTAGTAACGCAATTTCATTTTTTTTAGTTCCAAGACAAATCTTTAGCCCATAAACAGATTTGGAACAAACACAGAAATAAAAAAAACTCTTCTCGTCGTCAATCCCTAACCACCATCCGTCCGTTTGTCTATTGCCGATTGTCGGGCCCTATCGGCCATCCGTCAATTACCTTAGAAATTTTATGTTGTTGTCAAATGAATTTTTATTTGGGAAATAGAAGCTTTTTTCCGTTATCAAACGTATCTCTTTGCTCAATCGTCAGGAAATAAAAATAGAAAAATCTATTTCTTACCCGAAATTATTCCCAAAAATAGAATAGTTATGATTGGCGCCGTAAGCGAAGCTTATCAAAACTGTGAATTTTTTCAAAAAAAAAAATAATAATAATAACTACGAGTTTCATCTACTTGAGACGACGACGTATGCAGCTCACATGTGCGATCCCTCCTCATAGAAATCAAAAGTCCAAAACCCTAACCCCCAAAAACCCAAAACCCATCTCCCTCTCTCTCTCTCTCTCTCTCTCTCTCTCTCTCTGACAAGCCGTATCTTTCTCTGTCCGTCTCAATCGATGGCTTCGTTGAGCGGCAGATTCAAGGAGCTCCTCAAGAAGTACGGCAAAGTGGCGCTCGGCGTCCACTGCTCCGTCTCCGCCGTCTCCATCACCGGCCTCTACATCGCCATCAAGAACAACGCCGACGTCGATGCCCTCTTCGCCAAGCTCCACTTGCCCGGCGTCTCCACCGAAGAGAAACCTTCATCGTCGTCGTCGTCGTCGCCGTCGTCGTCTTCTTCGGCATCGGGCGATGAATATGCGGCTGAAGAGGGCTCGGCCAAGTACGACGATCAGCAGCGGACGGGGAACGTCGGGGAGGAGGCGGCGGCGAAGCGTAAGCGGGCGGCCGAGCTCGCCGCCTCCACCGGCGGTGCCCTGACCTTGGCCATTCTGTGCAACAAGGCGCTGTTCCCCATCCGGGCTCCGGTCACCATCATGCTCACGCCTCCGGTGGCGAAGTTTTTGGCCAGGAGGAAGATCATCAAGGGCAATGTAAGATAGAGTTTTATGCTTGTGGCATTTTAAGTTTATGGTTGATGATGGAATGTGTTGGCCAGCTAGGAGAAGAGAGGGAAGGGAGAGATGTATTTGTGAGTTATTAAAAGAGACGCGTGACTGAATAATAAAAACTCAATATTGTGGAGACTACTAGCCGGAAGAGTTGTGCCCGGTTAAACAGTTGAATCTTTTTGTGTTCGGGATGAATTGGACGCCTCCATTGTTTGAATGGATGTTATTAATCAGTCTAGCTAGTAATGTAGCTTTCAAGTGCCGGGTCTTTGGAATAGATCGGGAAGGCGGGTTCTGTTCTTGCCGTTATCATTTTGACTGAGTCCCAGTTAAAAATTTCTGAGGTTCATAATCACTGAAATCCATATCTGATGCTTTGTATATAGTTGTGGTGAATGGCGTGTTGTTGGATGGTGATTGAGTCTTTCATGCTCTGAATGGATCTAACAAGTTACTGAAGCTTAGAGAGATGAATCGAATCGATTCGATCTTAGATTCTCTAGACAATGGGAAAGGAGAGCCCTACGAGTTGGAGAAGTGGCTTTGGATATGGAATGTTGAGGGTATAGAACACTTTGAGCTTAGTCATTTGCATCTCACTAGGTGCCTTTGGAGTCATATGCTCTTGTTCTGTTTTGACTTGGAAAGGTCGGCACGCAGAGAGGAGAATATGAAAGAGAAGCTCGCTCTCTCCAAGTGTGCTTGACAAAAGGTTCATTTCTATACAAGAATCGCATTTTAGGTTAGGCCCTGCTAAATTGTGGTTCAACAAAGCTCTACACCTTGGAACCCGGCGAATTTTGGGTCAGACTACCAAGCTGGGGCAAATGGTTGCTGTTGGTGCTTCGTGATGGTAAAAAATTAAAGAAAGCTTAAGATAAATTTAGTTGAGGATGTCATCGATAATTGTTGATGTTAACTTGTTGACATGAAACCCTATTTTTGGGAGAAATCTCATCTCAGCCTTTGACGGCAGTCAGAACAGAGAGGGATTGCCTTCCGGCATACCATTTGACTGGACAATTTTTTTCAAGCATTGAGTTTGACCTTAAGGGTACCTTGGTCCCTTACTAAAGAGTCAATTAAAATAATTCGTGCCGTGAGATTGAATCTCTTCTGGTGATTGAATTCATATTTGGGGTCATGATTCATGCAGAGTTGACATCATGTCCAGTTATTCTCTCGTCAGCTTGCATTTATTGCCAGCATATTTATTTGATGAATTTTGCTTCTATTTACTCATCATTCAATCCACAGTCCTTTGTTGCCGCCGTTTTCTGCTCCATATGTTGTTCATCCTCTCTTTGCTTCTGAGAATGGTGGGTTAGGGTCGATGGACCTCTCCCTCTGATTTGCTTTTCCTCGTAACAAATTGACACGGCAGTGCTTTGTGCATTGTTGCCTTTGTTCCTTGTATGGTAGCAACCTTGCCGAAACAATTGGGAGTCTGCTTTTATTCATCCGGAGAGTACATCTCTAGGGTATGCCTATCCTTCTGATCTTGTATATACCTTGCTGTGCATATCTGCACATCCCATCATCTCCCGTTTGGCTCTGGCCGAGCTATCCCTCAGTCAACATAAGCCTTTTCGAATGGTTCACTTACCAGGTGGTAAAGTTCTCTCTTGGAAAAGTTTCTCTTTTACCGTTGCTCTGCTCTACCGGATCTTGTAAGATAATATGGCAAACCACCTCCTCCTTGTAGACACAGTCACTAGTTACATACCCTGCTTCGGCCAAGGGACAGTCCCGTAGGATATCTAACTAACTACACTGGGTTTCTCTGTCGTTGGAATTTTGTCTCAGCTGATTTTCTGCTGTCTCTGTTCTTCTTTACTGCTCAGCCTGGCTAACTAATCAGTCTCAACCCTCGATAAGTACATGGTTAAGGGCTATATTTTGGCGGTCGGGGCCCAACTACCGGTTGATATTCAGAAACTGGATAAACCACCTCTGTGGATGGATGTGGTCAATTCTCGAGGCAACGGCCATCTTGGTTCTACGATTACGCAGCCTTATATATCTGCAGCCTGGTCTCTCTCTTCTAAGAAACAGTTCATCAACTTGAATGTAGCAGAATAAATTACAACAGGGAGACGTTCAAAGAATGAACTGATTCTTGCTGGACGTGAGACCTTACAAGGAGCAAACTCTCTTTTGATAAGCTGTATGGACTTTGTGGACTCCTCTTCTTGTACGCAGCAGGCGGCCATATGTTTCCCAACAAGGATGCTTTTGCGTCTACATCCATCTTTGAACATCACTGTCTAAAACCTCGACGATAATGCCCTTTTATTAAAGAAGAACATGAAACTTGTTTTGAGCTCGTGCTTGGAGTGACGACACCTATGAACTAGTTTACATAGCTTTCTATAATTGGTAACCAGTAGATTCAGCAAGCGATAATTCCGTTACGCTCACTCAAACTTAGGGCTTCTTTGATAACCGAAAGTAAGGTCGCTTGGAAACCCTGATGGCCATTGACTTAAAAGATTCACTTAAGTTAAGAATTCACTCGATGCGGTAAGTATGGGAGGATTTGCTCACTTGATTCTGTATAAAAACAATTGATGACAACTATAGTATTGCTAAATGTACCTGTTAAAAACGCACCAATGACAATCATTTTTCTATGCTCCGTACAAATTAATAATGTTCAGATGTTATCAAACGACCTTCTGTTCTTTTAGTTTCAAGAATTTAAGATAATCAACACTTGAAATTCGGTACTTGAATTAGAATCTTATTAGTCAGTTTTATCAAACAAGCCTTTGATGATACTCATCTCCATCGATTCTCCTGAGTTTGTGTAGACACATACATGATTCTTGTGATCTTGTCCCGATTGAACAAATGATCCGACATCTAATTTATCCACTAATGTCCATCACCAAACTTTACAAAAAAAAAAAAATTACTTTAGCACTTCCATAAGTGGTCAAGACGACGGACGGGAATCCTGGGAACCCTAATATGTCGCATATCCTATCTACCTTTATTTTTCTTTAATGGATAGGGGATTATATGACTTTGGTTGGTCTTATCTTCAACTTAGAGATGATGCATTATTTAATTTAACAAAAAGAGAAGCATTTATCCTTCTTCTATTTTTTTTAAGGAGGAGAGATGGGGATCTGGGAACAACTATTTAAGAGTGTCAAAGGTTCATTGTGTTTTTTCAAGGTTCAATGAATCGAAATCCGGTTTCGATTTTTTTTCTTTTTGAATTTTTTTTTTTTAAATTGAGGACCGAACTTATGACCTCGCCCTTAACCAGTGGCCAGTGGCCTCGCTGGCCCTTTGCCCCAAAAAAGAAAAGGAAGAAAAAGAAGAATAAAGAATAAAACAGATGATTATTTTGGAGGTTTTCACTGTGATTTGGTAACCCAACCGAACTAAAAAAAAAGAACGGTTATTTTTGAATTAGTTGAACTGAAAATCGAACCGAACTAAAATGCACGAAATTTCCAGGTCGGTTCGGTTAGCGGTTCGGTTCGATGTTCCATCGATTTTGACACTGCTAATTCTGACCAATCAAATGTGCTTGTATTCCACTATATGTAATATATGTAAGTCCTATATATAAAGGTAATTAAATGTTTGTAGGGACAATAGTATTCAACAATTCTTATTGTTAACAAGTGAAAGGTTCTTTGGACGTTCGTGCGATTTTAATATCTTTGGTCCCCCACAAGATGTCTAGTATTCCAATAGATGTTGTCACGAGAACATTTTGTGAGAGTGGGTGTCAATTTTTTGAACTAAATCGGATGCATGCTATATTTAAAGGTGCATATAACTCTTTATCCATTTTGTAAAGGACAGTTGTTTTTTTTTTTTTTTTTCCTTCCGAGTTGAAGAGCCATGCAATTTATTAGATTCGCCAAATGCTTTTCGAAATGAGTAAGGAGTTAGCTTCTCCATCATATGACATTGAAGATCAAGCCAAAATCGACGGATTTAATTGAAGGACAACAAATTGGACATAGCTCGAAGCAAATTCAGGGATCAAATAGAATAATAGGATGACTAAATAGGAGCACTAATTGTGTCGATTAGTAAGAGTGATCCACACAACCCAGAGTCAAATTGAAATAAAACAACAAGCGATGTCATTGTATGTTAGATTTACAAAAGTTCGTCCGCACGGGTTCTATCCCTTATATCACTGAGAGCAAAAAATGTCGCATTCGGACCACTTCCCTAAGTTTATATCATACGTCTAATCCAACTTGTCAGATCAGCACGGTACTTCATTTGTCTTTATTTACCTTACTAAAAGTCGGTTTCAATAAAAGAACTAATAATCTAAGATTTGCCTTTGTTACAATGACCTAAAAAAATACTAGACATAAAGTTAATTGTTACTAGTAAAATACAAGATAATAGAATGGAGAGATTAAAGATGAAAGACAATGGATTAGTACACAAAATTTGGACGAAAGAGCAATTGACACATGTAATGTATGGAGAACCAATGGTCGAATTGATGTGAAATTGACCTAAAACTATCCAAAGAGATTCCACATAGAATACGGACGGACCCTCACTTCATCATGCTATTATACAAAATTTGACTTGTAGGCCTCCATTGTCTTGAACGAAACATTCGCCCAACGTCATTCCCACAAGCAAGCAAGCGAGGAAGGCTTAACCACTAACTTTTTTTTTTTTTTTTGTTTTCTTAATGATTTTTTCAAAAGGCAGTTTCACTTTAATTAGGTACTAATCAGAGGATTATGCCATTTTAATAAATTGGCTTTTAGACTTGAGGGTCTTGCACGAAACATCACGTCCAATGTCATTCCAACAGGTAAGCGAAAGGAGGAGGCTTTAACCCCCCCTAACTTTTTCTCTCTTAAGTTAGTGGTTAACCCCCCTGACCTTTGGCGACAGCTTAAACTTTAGTTAGGTACTGATTGGCCTCTTTATTCTCGTCCAGTCCATATTTATGGAAAAATAAGGCTTATTTTAAGAAAAATGAGACCATAAGGTTATGAACGAGTAAGCTTATTAATTGGCCGGTTCATTGACTCTTAATAAATACCATCGGTCAAGAAAGTACTATGGAAAAATGGTGGTTCAATTTCACGTTGTATAAAGGAAAATTAGGATACATATGTGGGTTAAGTAAATCAATTGATAGGTTTGGTGATCCTGTTTTTCCTTCCTTCCCGCAGTAAGCAACAACACTGGGGGGACGACGATCCAGTATCTCACATGTGGCAGCTGGCATTGCCGTTGCTGGTTTTTGTTGCTCACCCTCTTTCTATTTCCTCTTTTAGGCTCGATTTGCTTTATGGAAAATTAATGATTTGAAAAATATTTCTAGAAAAATAATGGTTTGTATTGCTTATGAAAATGAATGAACGCAAAATGTTTGCATTTGTTGTTGACAAACAATATAGATATTTTTTATTGATTATTTATTCTAAGTGATGTGAGCTATCATTTGTCCAAAAAATATTTTTTAGGAAAACCATTTGTTTTTCGCAAAACAAACGGAGCCTTAATTTGACATTTTCCTTATGTAAAAATATTTGTGATGAGCCCTTCATAAGTTTGAGGGTTATTTGTCACAATTTTACCACCTGATCTTCCTGATTTGCTGGTGATTTATATTTGAATTCGTTTCGTAAAATAATTTAGCGTTTGCTTCAACTAGGAAAGACGAAATTGAAGGGGTATCAAAGTACACACCGCAAGAAAGTACCTAGGAAATGAACAATGCCGCAATTGAAATAGTTGGAAAGCAACAAACACATCGACGACCCGGATGGAAACGTTAAGCAGAACACTCAATGATATGCACGACACTCGTCACGGATTACAAGCTTAACTCTAAAGCTAAAAAAACCCAAAATTGGAACACATTTCTCCGAAGGGAATATGCTTCGGAGGCATATTTTGACAGAGTTTTGGCGTAGTTTGAGCGCGTCTTCTACCTCTGAATTCTTTCTATTTACACTCCGGAGATCGTCCTAAACGGGTATTGGAGTTCATGCGCGAGTATTTGAATATTAAGCAATGCCTTCATCTAGAAGCTTAAATTTTCAGACAAATTAGCAAGTGGATCCCTACAAAATCTTACATGAAATCAAAGCAACAGGTCTTTAGTTCAAATCTTCATAGGTCTATTTGTCTCTCCTATTAGATATGTCAACATTTAGTACTATGCAAAAAAATCATAATAAGGGCGATGGAGAGTGATATAAATATTTAAATAGGAATATGTTCACTAGACTCTCCTATTAGATATGTTCACACTTAGTACGAGGGGCCGCGGCAAGTTCTGCTTCTATTTTTTTTTAAAAAAAAAAATAAGTTAACTTATTTTTTGCATCAATTCAAATAAGAATTATATTAAAAATTAGATTTGGATCAAAACGACATCATTTTAGCCATGTTATCGCCACGTAGGAGAGAGAAAATATTAAAAAAGACACGTCGGCCTTTTTTGTTAACCAAATTGAACGGAGTTAACCGAAGGACTCGATTGCACCATTCTAACAAGTTTTATGACTCAACTATATTTTTATCAAGTGTTAGGACTGAATTACACTTTTGTAATAAATTTTAGGACCTCTAATGAACATATCTCTTTTTAGATATTAAACTCCGCCTTTAAACTTTTAGATCAATTGATAGTGGTCCCTCTCAAAGCTCCACGTCTCCACGAGTTCCCTCACCAGCATCTAACGATTCTAAGCCATTCGTCCCATACATGCATTTTCACTGCCTCTTCCTTCTTCCTTCCCTAATTTACCAAACAAATGAATTTAGGAGGAACCTAATGCCTTTGTTTTTGCCAAATACAGCTGTGATATGAAGAGGACCCGCCCTTGGGTTCATTGCATCGTGGCACGTCCTTATCGAATCTGAGATTCAAATTCATTGCGATGCTTTACGTCAATAGAATTCGACCGCTCACCTCACCCGAAATGATGTGCACTCTCTCCATCAAAGGCACACCTCTCAACATAAGAGGGTCTTTGTGTTTTTCACATTAAGTTGGATTCTCTATGTTGTAGCACGTGACGTTAGATATCGGAGATAATTATTTAAAAATTCTTAAATTTATTATACTTTACTTTTTAATTGTGTCAATTTAGTCGTAAACCTTTTGACGATTTACCAATTTAGTCCTAAACTTTTCAATTATACCAATTTAGTGCAAAACCTTTTAAGGTTTTGTTAATTTAGTCATAAACCTATAAAGGACGACATTTACAAATTGTAAAAAAAAGATTAAAACTATATTGAATAAACGTCAAAAGGTTTATAATTAAATTGACACAATTTGAAAGGTTTATAACTAAATTGGTAAGTCGTCAAAAATTTTACAACTAAATTGGAGCAATCGAAGGGTTTATGATTGAATTAATCACCGTACAATAACTTTAAGACTTTTTGGACAATTTTTCCTAAGATTGATTTGAAAAATCGATTTACTAAGTGATATGGCAAATCATAAGTGGGCTTTCAAACAAGTTGACTACATAAATTAAATAAACCTGAATCATTCTCATCTAAATAGCACATATCGGGTCCAACCAATGTCTTGATTTGTTACATGATTCGAGGATAACATAGGTTAACTTGTTTATAATCGAGGATACTAACTATGCAGAAATTCCCAAGACCTTTGATTTTTGGCCTTGCCAAAGAAAACCCTTTTGGCCTCTCTTTCTATCTAATCATTTTGTAGAATTATTGGTGTACGATCGTGCACTTGACGGGTACAAATAATTCATGATCATTACCATTTCGTTGTCCTGAATTGAATGCAGTGGGGATCGTACAACTGACTTGTGCTTCTCCAAATGTTAAATCGAGTCTAAGTTCAATGGTTTCCATGGTACAATCTGGGATGATGGTCCTGGGGTTCCATTCCAAGATATTTGAAAGCATTATCTTATCAAAGCCATGGTGGTTGAGAGAGATTAAGCATATCGGATTGATAAGGACACGATATTTGTAATTTACCTTCAAAAGGTTGTCGTCCTCGTTCGGAGTCTCCCCCAATCCAAATCAAGGCAAATTTATCTAGCATTGAATCATGACATGTCTCAAGGCATGGTCGCGGTACAGTAGAAGTAATAACATTAGCTTTGTCACATCAGCACGTCAATAGTAGGTCGTCAAAGTGTTTGTCATTTACTACAACAACATGGAAAAGAATATTTGATATATTACCAAAGAATTTTGATATCTTACACAAGTCATTTAAGCAATAGATTGAAATGCGGGTATCCTCATACATTCATTTGAGAATTACAAATGCATTAGGAGTGATCGGTTTCCAATCCTATTCAAGAACCAAAAACCAATGAATTCACGATAATTCATGTTCTTCGTATATGTTAAACATATTATATTTCACAACAATCATCCCCGAGACCTTGTTGGTTTTTCGTCTCTTGGTTTCTGAGCTGCCCGGAAGCCCCAAAACCAAAAAGGGCACAGAAAACTAATGGTGATTAGAAAGATTCTAGCTTCTCTTGGAGCTCTTTCCCTCCACTGCCAATGGTGATGCTTGCGAGAGAGAGAGAGAGAGAGAGAGGGTCTCGGACCTTGTTGCCACTTTGGACCCAGCTCTCAAGCACGGGAGTGTCGAGCGAGAGGCGCGAGGCAGAGCTTTGAGCGAGAGGTGATAGGTGATTAGGGTTTGCTGATTAGAGGAGACGGAAAGAGGAGGCGGGAGCGTGACTCATGGAACGAACAGGAAAGACTGAAAGAGGAGGCATGCATGAGGCTTGAGCAAATTAGATTATTAGGTTTACATTTAAAAAAAAAAAAAGAGAGATCCAGCCGGGCGGTCTGGTTTCACTTCGTGGAACCAAGAACCGGACCGGCGCCCCCGGGGAATTGGACCGAACCAGTCCGAGCGGTTCCCGATTGGATCGATACGTGTTGCTCATCCCTAAAATGCGTATTCGAAAAGGAGAGAGTCCTAATGATTTGATCACATGCTTTCCCATGCAATTATGGAATGGAATGTGATAGCTGACTTTACGTTATTATTAATATTTTTTTTGTGTGTGTTTTTTGGCAGAGTATTAAGAATTCGAGTCTCTTGAGATTCTAATCGGTCTCATCAAATCGAGTTAGCTCAGTGTCTCTTCGCAACCTAATAATGATTTGGACAATAATCCAAGAACCGACCCTAAAGTGACTGCCTTTGCCGCCACCCGAATCAACAATCGCGCTTCTTGAAGCATAACAAGTTGGTGTCGAGCGGTGATCAAGTTGACGATGTTCGAGGATTGAGTCAAACCTCAACACTTGCAAGCTGTTCTTGTTCTCTCATTTAAATGTAGGGTTCCATTATCCACATTCCACAGTGCAAGTGCCAGTGGGTTTCAAGCCATATTCTCTCTGTTCACGTGGGGTTTCGCACGGCACTTTGGGAACGTCCATCCAAAGCCCAACTAACAAGTGGGGCATACCAATCTTAGAACTCAGAGATCTCTTGAAAATACTTAGGTAAAGGGACATTTCAATCATGAATTCATCCATGTCTTATCGATCGCCTCTTTCGAAATAATAGAATCCTATAAAATAATACGACACTGTAGTTTATAGAAAGTTTCGAAAAATGAATGTGCTCGAGAGGCTGTCTGACGAGAAAATCGATAGGGATACAAAGGGCCAAGCTTCAACCAATCGTGCGTTTCGAAACCATAATTGATCGGACCGTCGTGAAATGCATAAACTTAGTTTGTTCTTCAGGTACGTCTTGGACGGAGCTTGGATCCCACCCATTGATTGGAGAGGACAAAGTGGGTTCATTGGCAGCTTTTCAATAGGAAATAGCCAAAACGATGGGATGTGGCCAGTGACCCACGTGGACATATAAAGCATGAAACGTACGGCAAACAAGGGTCTGTTTGGTAACAATCTTTTTTTAAGAATAATTGCTGAACGTGAATGATTTTTTCTACTTCCGTTCTCCAAAACAAAGAAGTAGAATTCTACATGATGTATGGTAGATAAGGGCCTGATTGATAACAATTCTATTTTTGAGAATAATTTCTGAGTAGAAATGACTTTTTCTACTTTCGTTCTCGAAAACAAAGAAGTAGATTCTTTTTTGTTTCCTGTTTTCTGTTCCAAATATGTTCCCCGATTACCAATATGTTCTTGGAAAAAGAAAATGTAACTAACGTTATCAAAAAGGTTTCTGTCCTTTTTCTGTTCCCGAAAACAAAAGAACATGAATTAGAGAAACATGAGCGTTATCAAACAGACCCTATAGCTACTTATAGTGAAGGGAATTTTTGGTTTCTCTTTAATCTCATGTTACTTGGGACTTTTGTTACCCGTGGGTTGTTTGATTTAGTTTGACCACACTGATCAGGTTCACACATCATATTAATTATAGATGTCCTCTATTTTGAGCAATCTATCCGAATTTTGACTCTTTTCTTCCCACGAGATTAGTGAAGTATTTGCCTATTTAACATGGAACTTTTTTTTTTTTTTGTGGGTCGAAACAACATGGAACTTGGAGTGAAAGAAAATAAGTTGCTGCAATAATAACATTTGAGGGTTTGTTCCCGTCAAGTAAGATCTGGTCAGGCGTGCATGTTTTTTTTTTTGGTCGAAATTTAACAGGAGTTTAATTGCATCATATATTTTTTTAAATATTCTTTTCGGCATCTTTGCCGGTCTCCAAAACAAGTGAGTTCCATAAATGCTTTTTTTTTTTCATTAAAAAATCAATAAATAAGATCACAATGACAGTTCATAATTTCATATGTGAGAAAGACATGGTCATTTCATTTTTGTCCTAGTTGACCTAATTATGAGCGCGTGTATTAGGTAAAACAATAGGGTCGGCAACATCTCAAAAAGGTCCAAACACACGAGGACGATCTCATTATTTTTGGCTAATCTTAGATTTGTAGATCACTAGGATGGGCACATGATAAGAACGAGGAGAGCTCATGCCATCTACGTATATGCGCAAAAACCACCAAAGCAATCGTAAAATCATTGTACGGACATCAATCCCATCCTAAACTTTTCGATTTTGTTAATTTAAACCTAAATCTTTGCATGAAATTCAAATGTTATCCTTTCGGATAGTTTTTGTTAGAAAATTGCTGATGTGGTAGTCTAGTTATTGTTGGTCGTCCCATGTGACATACCGCCATGTTAGCAAACTCTTGTGAAAATTGGCCGGAATGACTGCATTGGAATTTCACATAAAGGTTACGGACTAAATTTTGCAAAATTGAAAAGTTCAAGACTGAATTGACATACGTATAGTATATTTAGAAATGATCGACAATTTCATCAAGTACGTACTCGGCTTCTTTTCCTTCTTGCTAATGAAAAGGTTTTTGTGAAATGAAACAACGTGCGTGGACATTCGTATAAGCTGAGTACAACAGTTCATTCAATCCCTACACGCGCGGCATTAGGGTTCCTTAGGTATAACTATGGTTCCGTCAAAACTAGACGAGGTAACTTCCTCGAGACAAATGTGAGGTGTTGTAGCGATTATGTGTATGACAAACCCCGCGCCAAATCTAAACCACTATTTTCCTTAACCGTAGTCGCTGCGAAAAAGTTGCATCTTCTAATCGATATTCGAGTAGATAGATATGTTGCCAACTTGATGGTTAACTTACTTGATTTATCGAATCTCACGGATGTTCGAAATTTTGTATATCCAATGTATAATTGTCGTTCTATCTAGATTCATGATGTTGGGTGTCTTTCCACCGTAGTTTGAGGTCAATATATGTGACCTAATGTTGCTTGTATTGAGTGCGAAACTTTGTCGGATCACTATCAATTATTTTATAAATATATATATTAAATCATTAGATGAATGAGTGGTTTCATATTTAAACATTCTGACACCCCCTTTCATGCATAGGTCAAAGACTCCAGCTTAAGACTAAGCATGGAAATATATATATATATAAGGGAGGTATATAACTGGACTTTAAAGAATTTTTAATAGGGCAACCTACTCTGATGTCATAGTAATTTTCTGAGTCGGAGATAGACTAGTGACACATTATTTATGGTGGCTTAACCCTAATTGTGATTAATTACAATCGTGGTACCCATACAAAAAATTTACATGACGATCCCGTAATACATATTAATTCAATACTAATAATATATGCATCAATAGAATTAAAAGAACTTCATATTTCTTATCCCGTAAGACAACGAGCTATCGTTGTCAGATGACTTCAGTTGCAACATCGCTTCTTCATCGTACTCCTCGTCCCATTTGGCGGCAGAAGTTGATAAAACTCACAGAGTAGACCGGGCTTCTGCTCTTTACAGCAAGAAAATCTAGACGTTGTTCTTGTCACGCCTCGCTCATTTCCTTCACAGATCTAATAAAACAGTCAATTATGGTCAGTACTAACATTGCAAATCTTGTCGTGTGTACATATACATATACATATACATATACATATACATATACATATGTATGTATCCTGTGATTTTGCAAATTTGTTCCTCTGTAGAAACGGAGATACCATCATCAGAATATCCACACATACGAAAATTTCCTACCAAGACCTACAATAAAGCAACAGAGCAAATTCATGTTGCCGAACATCTTATTTAATAGTTTAATAGGATTAATATCATGAAAAATCTCAAACTGGTACACCTATGAACAATTTACCCCTAAATTATTTTTTTAATCACGAAAAACCCCAAACTGGTATAATTGTGATAAATTTACCCCAAATTATTTTTTTGACCATAAAAAATCCTAAATCGGTATATTGTGATAAATTTTGCCTAAACTAATTTTTTTTTACCACAAAAAATTTCAAATTGGTACGCCTGTGACAAATTTACCCTCGGTTAAATTAGGTTAATACCATGGAAATTCTAAGCTAATACATCTGTAACAAACATAGAGTAAAAACCCCAAGCTGGTACACCCGTCAATTGCCACGTGTCATACAACTTAGCACTTTAACGGTTAGATTTAATGAAAACTAACGAAAGGTAAATTTGTCACGGATATACCAGTTTAGGTTAAATTTGTCATAGGTGTATCGGTTTGTATTTTTTCGTGGTTAAAAAAATGGTTTGAGTCAAATTTATCACAAGTGTACCAATTTGAGATTTTTCGTGGTATTAACCCTATTTAATAAGCAACACAAGTGGTTAGTGTCACTTAAATGAATATTTTTTAGGAGTTTTGGCACTTAAACTACCGTTTGGAAACTGTTACCCATCATTTTTTCCTGTATTTTCTCGTTAAGTTTTTATTTTTCAATTTGTCATACCATGTTGCATGTCCGATTGTCATGTCATTTCATTTTACCCGTCATGTTCGAATTTGAACTCACCAAGTCATATTGCACGTGTCTTCATTGCCATCTTTTGAGTTTGAATTTGTCCCATCATTTTTTCTTGTATTTTCTCGTTAAGTTTTTATTTTTCAATTTGTCATACCATGTTGCATGTCCGATTGTCACGTCATTTCATTTTACCCGTCATGTTTGAATTTGAACTCATCTAGTCATATTGCACGTGTCTTCATTGCCATCTTTTGAGTTTGTCATGTCATTTGCATGTGCTTATTGTCATACCATGTTGCATGTGTGATTGTCATGCCATTTCATTTTACCCGTCATATTCGAATTTGAACTCGCCAAGTCATATTGCTCGTGTCTTCATGTCATTTTTCTTGCCATCTTTTGAGTTTGAATTTGTCATGTCATTTGCATGTGCTTATTGTCATACCATGTCATTTCTACATTATGTCACTGTCCTGCCATATCATTTTCCCATCATGTAGGAATTTGAATTCACCATGTCATTATATTGGAGAGATCAAGCCCGGGCCCACTAAAGTATCTAGTTGGACTCGCCTTTACTCAAAAGCTTAAGTGAATGAGTTGTATGCCAATTTGGATATATTAGCTACTTCACAACATAACAATTCTTCGATGTGGGACTTTTTTAACACATCTCATACATTCTTCTCAACTTGAATCTCTAACTCGATCCTCATCCATGGTCTTTGTCTCTAATCAATGTTAAATCTGCTCCCCTTAATTCAGGTTTCTTTTCGCATCAATATGTCTCAACTTGAATCACCAATGCTCATCTTTATCATTGGTCTCTTTGTCCAAAACGAATCATGAATGCTATGTTGATACCTAAATTTTGACAGCCCACATAGCCTTTTATTGCATAGGAAATTAAGGGTTCGACCTCGACCCTCAACAAAGTTATCATTAATCGCATTTAGATATTAGGAGCATTTAGTGGTAATAAGCCCACATAAGTTGCATTATAATCGGACTGACTTAAGTGGAGAGACTCTGAGCTTAATTAGGTTAAGCCCGCGAGAGCACAAAATTCAGCCAATCCATTGAATATATCTCATAGCCGAATTGGACATGTGAGGAGCACATGAGGGTTGCTAAATTAAGGAAGATTGCATTCTTGACCAAGTTTCGAATTAATAAAGTCAGCATCGATGAAAATTTTGGTCATGGGGAAAGTAAAAAAGAGAAATGCCCTTTTTATACCGTTTCGAATATATCACATAATCTCCATAGTTCAATTTAGGAAACTGAGATATTTCATTCTTGCAAGAGGAAACCCTAGTCCATTTGCCTATAAAAAAAAACATTGTTCTTTCAATACAAAAGGAGGTTGCTCACAACTGAGGTTCTTCACCGTTCGAGTACGAAGGAAGTTGTGAAAGAATCGTGGAAGTGGAAGCTGTGATTTTTGCTCTTTCTTTGCGTGGTCAAAGCTTGAGAAAGAGAAAGGCTCGGTCAAGCAAATTCCAAGAGCACTTGGGACTCGCGAGCACCGAACGAGATCCCCCAAGCTCCTGGACGTCCAAATCTCCCAGGCAACTCCGGCGCTCCCACCGGCAACTCTCCTGCGGCGCTTCAGTCCAGCCCCCTGCCGATCCTCGCCGCCACGCTCGAACTTCTTTCCTTGCAGGTTCTCCCGTTGAGGTCCTCATCGCTAAGCGACCATCACCGAGAAGCAGCCGCGATCAGTCCCACCAACATCACTTGGTGCCAGTGGCACCCCTCAGCGCCCATCTAGTTCGAGTCGATAATCAGTTTAGGTAACTTCTTTTATATTCGGTTCGAATACTCAATTGCCTAATTGGTATTACTACGGAATATAACTTTGATTTGTTTTGAGATTTGAGGCGTATGCTAAATATGTTTTCTATTCTGGATGTGGTGAATATTTAGTTATGTGGGCTTACGTCATTAATTTAGGAAATGTTCCTTTTATGAAAGTACGAAAAAAAAAAAGATTGCATTGCATTTAAGATAGTTGCATACTATATTAAATTTGGTAAACTAGAAATGCATATATTTCATAGATACTGATGATTCTTGAATGACATTGCACAATTTCCATGAGCATTGAAGCATAGTAATAATTCTTGAAGTTGTTCGCTGATACAACATGAGTTTGCGCTTTTATCGACTATTCATGTATATAGCACATTTTAGGTCATTTTCATATGTGTTTCGTAATGTAGAACTTCATATTTTGGCAATCATGGAAGTAATTAGGAAATTACTTAATTTAGATAAGCACTTAATATAAACTGTTTTTTAATTCAAATTAGGTCATCATCTTTTAATAAAGTCACTTAGTTGATATTAGGTGTCTTAATTTATTCTTTTATTTATAAAAAGAAAACACAAAAATAATCTCATATGGTTCAAACAACAAGGTTAGTTCATAATTGAACATGTTTCATGTCATTAGAATTGCATATAGGTTGCATCTACTTCCATCATAATATAGTCTACATATCACTTAGATTTCTTGTTCGTTCATCCATGCATGTTAGATTAGAACTCGCATAATCATGTTATTTAAACTAATTCATGTCACTTTTTAGACAAGAAAAATCCAGAAAAAGAAGAAGAGAATTTAGTTAGCATTGCGTGACTATATTTAGAAATCATGTTTAGACCATGCATGCAACACATTATCGTTTGGCTTTTAATGAATATCTTGCATAACACTCGGGCATCATCATAATGAAGTCATGCTTTGCTCAATGCACCGCGGTTTTGCCTCCTTTGCTAGTAATTTATGTGTCGCTTCAATTTATTTAACTCGAAACATATGATTCGAGAATTGTTCTATTAGTCTGTCCAAACACTTCCATCCTTTGCTAATCCTTCAGGACTTATACCCTGATCTTGATCCTCTGAAATCTGGTGATACTCACCCTCTTCTAACGTATCCTTCCCACAAATCTACTAAATATATAGTTTGATCTTCTGCCGTTCATTGCCTACTCAAAGCTTCTCAGCATTTCTTGTAAACCCAGGTGATTCATTTGATCTTATTCCACAACTCTACTTCCTCTTATACTACCACCTTGAGATTGACGTTCAAAGACATTCTAAAACCAATTGAATCAGTTCATGTCCTGTCTGGTGTCCCACATAGTTGAATTTTTAGGTCAAGGTTTACTAAAAGTTGAGTTTTTGCAGCTTTTTTTTTTTTTGGTTGGAGAGTTTTTGTAGGTTCACAGTGTGGGCTATAAGCAAGATCTTACATAGTTTGTAACCTTGTCAGATGCAATCGAAGGCAGTATTCATCTAACTCTAAGAGATTACGAGCTGTTCAAACTGAGACTAGGCTCAGTTTGGCATGGTTTTCGAAAACTAGTTTTGGTCGAAGCTCGACCGAAGCTCGATTTGAAGCAAGCTCAGGCTCGAATTGCAGTTTTTTGGAAGTATGATGAGTTCTCTAATGAGGGAGATTCAACTTCCATATGCAGGATTCATCGGATAGTAGAGTCGAAATGAAGAGAGAGAGGTGCTGGCCATCTGGTGACCAAGAGGTAAGCCTACTTCCACACCAGTGGTCTGCAACACAGTAGCTCGCCACCTTCGTGAGCATCGGCAGGCCGCCATTCCACGACAGTGGTCAATGTAACATCACCCTCTCTCTCTCTCTCTCTCTCCCTCTCTCTCTCTCTCTCTCTCTCTAGGCTGGGCTAGGCTAGGCTGGGCGGCTCGACCACCTCACGATGGTCGGAGCTTTAAGAAGCAATGACCATCAACATTGTCGCTCGCTCCTCTCTTATTTGTGGTGGCTTAACTTAGATTTGTGTCGATTACCACCACAATAGTTGTCGTAAGAAAATGGATGTTGTTTGCTTGTTATGAAGGTTACGTAGCTGTTCTAAGTTTCTTGGATTTACTTTTATTTAATTTTGTTCCTATCCTACTGTATTTCTCTTATTTTTGAATTGTCTATTTAATCAATTATGTCTATGTCCAATTTTATATTTGGTAGTTTCCACACAAATGACAAGAAGGTAAAAACGTTGGAAGGATATTATTAATTTCACCTCATCATTCTCTCCTACTCATGACACGTATTAAGCAAGTAATTAAGAAACATTCGCAACTATCAATAAACGGTTTTTCTCGAATTATGAGTAATCACTGTTTCGACAATCGTAATATTATGCTAAAGCGATGACAAGATCCGATTTAGTTTTCTTTTCCAAAACTTTTTCCAATACTTTTTATATACTTGTGATTCTTTTATTTGAAAAAAAAAATTGTCTATATCATATACGGTGGCTTACCGAATAAATGATAGATAAATGAGAATGCAAAAAGAGATTTTTCATTTCATCATCTCCTATCACATCTTATCATTTATTTTATTACGTTATAGACAATTTTAATATTCTAGTTGATTCTAGTTATCCGCCTACGTATTGGCTCACGTTAATATGATGAGACGATGTACATAGATTTACTAGAAAACCATGGAATTCATGATAAATTCTAAAGTCCTTTTCTTGAACTCTGCCTATATATACATCTCCCCCAAGAAGACGAATACGATACCCCTTCAAACTTTTTGACATTAGTAACATCAATGGGAGGCCAAAACATTTCTCCATCTCTACAGTATTGAGTGAAGTCCGGATAACATCATTGACTCTATCTATCCGCAGTTTCTCTCTCCTCCTCCTCCACCACCATAGTTGGCGTGGAGCCCATCCCATAGCTTGACCTCTGCTTTGCTGTCTTTTCTACTTACTTGCCTCTCCATTCTCCTGTCTTCCTGAATTCTATTGTGGGCTTCGTTGCTCGTATTCTCAGACTCAGAGCACAGAAAGTGGGTTCTCTTCTTTCCCTTCTTTTTATACTTTTCCTCACTAAACTCTCTGTCTGTCTGTGTCTCTCTCTCTCTCTTTGGAGGAGCGAATACCAAGAAACCATATTCATTTCCTCTCTCTTGTTTCGATGGATCTACAAGATCTAGCCTCCCCATGATCTCCTCTTTCGTTTTCGTTCACTCGAGTGGCTTTTGATGGACCGATGAATTCTGGGTAGGTGTGCTTTTTGCCCTTTCTTTCTTGTTTTCATCGTTCTGCCTTCTTTTGTTGGCTCTGCGTGGAAAACTGGGAAGTTGGGAAGGGTGATAATGATCAATAGTCAATCTTGGAGATTTCTGAATCCGTGGGTGTTCTTGTTTTACTTCTTTCTATGTAAAGAGTCATGACCTTCTGGATTTCCCAGAGGCTGACCAAACTCTTCCCCGTTAGAAAATGCGACTTTGACTTCTGCATTTCTTTTTTTTGTCGAAATCTGATCTCTTTTTTGTTTTCATCCTATGTTGTCACGCTTTCATCTTTAACAGAGAAAATGAGGCGTGTATTGCTGGTAGTGATCTGTTCTATGTTCGCTTAATCAGCAGCTGAAGCAAAAAGTCCAATCTTGGACCTTTCTTCGACGTCTCGAGCTGAAATTTAATGACCTAGGAGTTTGATTGCATTGCTGACTTCTTTGTGTACTTGCAGTCTATATGCCCTGTATTGAGGTGGGTTGTGGAATCTTCTAAGTTTCTTTGAGCTCCAGTAGATTATGGCTTTGTGAGTTTTAAGAGTACCGAGTCAAAAGAGGGTCTGTGATAAATCTGTTCAATTTGATTTCACCTGTTTATCTTTGGTTGTTTCTCATTTGGTAATCACTAATCTTTTGCTTGGGGGGAAGTATCATTGACATTCCTCACTTTTGATTCAAGGACCTACCCCTATTTATGCAAAATATCATTCACATACCTCTAAGCATATCACTATTTTCTCTACAACTGAAAAGTCAGGTATTTATATGGTATTTTCAAGAGTAGAGGTACAACGAAAGCTGAGGTATGTCGTTGGTATTTTCCGTTTTGTTTTATGACTATGATGACATGGTTGATATGTCACTCTTGCAGCGTGAATTCATTGACGTGATCAGAACTTGGAAATAAGAGGAACCTTTGATGCTTAAAGAGTGAGAAACTAGTCTTGCTAGATGTGCCGAATCTGGGGAGGTTGTTGGGTGAGATGAGGGATGTTATCTGGGTTGATGAACTTTCTGAGGTCCTGTTTCCGGCCGAGGTCAGACCGATATGTTCATACTGGTTCAGACTCTGGAGGCCGCCAAGATGGGCTCTTGTGGTACAAGGACTTGGGGCAACACCTAGTTGGTGAGTTCTCAATGGCTGTTGTCCAGGCCAATGCTTTGATAGAGGATCATAGCCAGATTGAGTCGGGGTGTCTGAACTTGCATGAGTCCGGACCTTATGGTACTTTTGTCGGTATATATGATGGACACGGCGGCCCCGAGACGTCACGCTATGTTGTTGATAACCTCTTTCAACACCTCAAGTGTATGTCCTTCAACTCTACTGTACTTTTCATTTGATGTCTCGTCTAGCAGTTCATTTCTCCAATGTGGACACTACTGAGCTTAGAAAAGCCGATAGCTTGATCGTTCTCTGTTGTTGTTTACCCAGCAGTTGCCTGTCAAGAGTAGAGAATTCCTATGCCTGACCTAAATGACAGAAATCGGGCATGACATAGTTCGTTAAATGCTTTGTTCAGCCATTTGCATCTGCTGCCAAGAGCTTCTTTGCCCTTCGGCTCATGTTGGTGCATTCACATGCTGAGTAAAATCTTTCGAATTTCATACTTGTAAATCTGGCAGCAAAAAAAAAAAAAAAATGGTCTAGTTCACTCAACATAAAAAATTCAGATTAGTGTTTCATGCAATCTTTATGTTCCCATTGATAAATTAATATGTCCCTAAGGGCCGCCTGAGTAAATGCAACATGCGATTCCCTGCATGTTTCATATTGACCTTCCAGCACTGGGCACTGATTTGTCTGTTGATGCAATTTTCAGTGTCTATATCAGAGCATCAATCATTATCCGTTGACGTGGTACGGAAGGCGTACCAAGCCACTGAAGAGGGTTTTCTTTCTATTGTCACCAAATTATGGCCAACAAAACCTCAGATTGCTGCAGTTGGATCTTGCTGCCTTGCTGGTATAATTTCTGCCGGAACACTTTACATTGCAAACCTTGGTGATTCACGAGCTGTTCTCGGGAGAGCTGTCAAGGCCACCGCGGAGGTTTTAGCCATCCAGCTGTCAACAGAGCATAATGCTAGTATAGAGTCCATAAGACAGGAACTCCGTTCGATGCACCCTGATGACCCACAGATCGTTGTTTTAAAGCATAACGTATGGCGTGTTAAGGGCATAATTCAGGTAACTTTTTACGGCATGGAACATAATGGATGCAATTATTTTCTTAGATCCTCGAGATTTCTTGCTTTGCCATTCGACCTGACCGATCGCATGATGTCCTTTTTCCTTTAAGTTGCCAGGATCTTGCTCTTCATCACTTCTCCAAAAGTTTAATTGATTGTACACATTTTGAAATGGCTTTATAAAGTAAATGAAGTATATGGTGTAAGGGCTTTGCTTGATTGTCTAGCTTTTTAGCTCAATTAGTTGTAGATGTTTTCTGGTTTGAACTTTCTAATTTAATTGTTCCTGCTCAAATTTTAAAGGACTTCTATAAGTATTGAGATGGCACCAAGTCCAATCTTGGATTACAATTGCCAGCCTGACAGGCTTAGAAGTGAGGTGCCTCGGTAAACCCATCCTGGCCATAAATATGAAGCACATCTACTACAAACACATGTTCACTATAATCCTCTTTATGCTGTGTTTGCTGCCATAAAAATAAGTAATGTGCTGGATCTGAAACTTTGACTTAACTGCCCTGCTGCTTGTTTTTGCAGGTCTCACGATCTATTGGTGATGTGTACTTGAAGAAGGCTGAATTTAACAGAGAGCCTTTATATGCAAAGTTTCGCCTTCGTGAACCTTTCAGGAGACCAATATTGAGTGCAGAACCATCAATTTCAGTGCACCAATTGCAACCACATGATCGATTCATTATTTTTGCATCTGATGGACTATGGGAGCACATTGGCAACCAGGAAGCAGTTGATATTGTTCAGAATCATCCTCGCAATGTACGTATATCTGATAATCATAAATACCATTTGGGAATGCACAGAGGAGGCTGCGCGTGAACTTTGTGGGACATAAGTTTAATTTCGGTCCTGCTGTTCAAAGAAAGTTTATCTGAATGCTGCTAATCTTACAATTGACATGATGGAAGTTTTCTCAGTTGCCTTCACTTTAAGCCCATCTGCACTTGTGTTGTGGCCACTGAGAAGATTTTGCACTTAATAGTTCATTGCTTCTTGTGGAAGTTTTTTTCCCAGGAATTAGAAGAAAAGAATTGACAGACGAACAAACTATTCAACCAAGACCGTCCTTGCTCCTTGCTGCTTAAGTGCTACCTAAGTCTATTGGAAACCAAGTTAACAAGTAGTGTCTCTCATTTACTCAAAAAGACAAAATCTAACAGATCTCTCTTTGGCAGGGCATTGCTAGGAGGCTTGTTAAAGCTGCTCTGCAAGAAGCGGCGAAGAAGAGAGAGATGAGGTACTCGGACTTGAAAAAGATTGACCGTGGTGTCCGTCGCCATTTCCATGATGACATCACGGTGATCGTTGTGTTTCTCGACTCCAACCTCGTGAGCAGGGCAAGCTTGACAAAACCCCCCAACATATCCATCAAAGCGGGTGGAATCAACTTGCGCCCCAACACATTGGCTCCTTACTCCGCGAATGGTGCCACTTGAAGATGCTGCAATTTTTCACACATGTGAATAGGATACCGGGCAGCTTCCTTTAGTAAGAGGGGGCGGGCCATCGAATTCTTTAGTGTACACAGCGACGTCTTTTAACGTAGAACCGATGCTTTTAGCTTCTGGGTTGATGGGAAAAAAAAAAAAAGGAACGGAACTGTTGACCAAAAGTTTCCTACGTTAATTTAGTATTAGGACAGTTGCTCTCTATGCACTTCCTTTTTCTTTTTCGCTCTCGTGCGCTTTTTAGCTTTGTACATTTGCAATTTTTTTCTCCGGGAAAATGATTTACCATATCTAGTTACTTATGTAAAGCAAGAAATGTCTAAGTTTGTGGTACCCATTTGGTGGTTTTAACATTTTCAACGGAGGGAGTTTCTGGTTCTTGTGGGGAAAGTCTGCACCATCAGTTTGCTATTGGGGCAGAGCAATGTCCAAGATGGGAAGTGATTGAAACCAGTCTATCTTTTAGAGTGAAAGACAAAGATCAGATAGCCTCCCTCATTGATTGTGGCCAGCCATTGGGTAGTGCCTGCTTGTGCAGAGCCTAGCTGGCACTGGTGCATCAGGCCAACTGATGGGTCAATGATGGCTTAGGCCACCCTGGACTGAATTGGCCGGATTTGATTCAGACGCAGCACAGCACTTTTGCTTGCTAATGGGACAATGAAGTGTGTCGGCTGGCTAGTGGAGGTGATCAGATGTATGTTCCTCCATGTATAGGGTCTACGTATTCTATGTTGGTTTGGACAGTTTGAATCTGGTGGGTCTCGCGAATGATCAATAAAATCATTCCAAAATTCCAACTCAGACACTTATGGAGGGTAGTGTTATGGCCTCCTTTTGGGGTGGAGGGAAATAGGGGTCGAGATACAAATAGGATTATGGTCTAATGGAGTGAGAAGCTTCAGGGACCGCCTTCTTTGTATTACAACAGGAGTTTCATAATCGCCATAGGAATATTTGATTTGAGACATAGCTAATTCTCGCGTTGGAGATAGGCCGTCACCATCGCTCCCATTGTAATGCTAGTGGGAATTGAGCTGGCTGGATCCTACGTCTGGCACAAGCCCAATCGATACTGCAGACAAACCAAGAATTTTTCTAAAACCAAAGGGCCATATGGAGACTCGAACCTGGGACCAAGAAAAACGCTTGAAATTTCGGTATCTATTGCCTTGAATCAAACATCGTTGATGTTCTTTTTTACATGCTGGAACATAGGAAACGCAGTACTCATCCCATTCCTTATTCTATGCCAGTACAGAGCATCAAAGTCACACTGTGAACTGCCTCTTCCAGTATGCCTTTGTTATTATCTTGTAAGAGTTCGACTCTTCTATCACGAAAGGGAGATATTTCTCGAGAAATCTTTTGGTATCGCTAAACACGCTGTGGCCTCAAGAATCGTAATGGTGTTGCCGTCAAATTGGTAGCAGGTCCAACGCAAGATTCACTTTCTGCGAGAGCAATTCCTCGATACCCAATATTTAATTGGTTCAAACACCATCGTATCTATTAAATCGGGCAAGACTCGTCATGAAAATCATCAGTCCATCGGTTTGACATGGATCCAAAAATGGATTTCTCCTTGCATGACCATGAAGACAACGGTAATCATGAGCAAAACGCCGGTTGTCCGGCCTAAGCAACTAGTAGACCTAGATCAACAAGCATGACCAACGCTTGAAACTCAAGATGACGCCATGCTCGCCGAAGAAAGGCTGTTGAATAGTGAACGTATCTAAGATGCCCAAAATCACCTTGGTTATTGGTACATAAAAGCGTTTCATATTTATAGACACAGAGAGAGGAGTTAGGTCCCAAGGGAGAGGGAACAAAAGTACTCCCGAGCAAGACCGATAAATGCATTTGACTGCATCCAACTGAAGAATTTAGACGTAAGTCTTAATTTGGTAGAGAAGGCCTAAACCTGGAAGGAAACGCTCAAAAGCATTCTATCAATTTCTCATTACAGATTGACAAACAACTTCCTCCAAAGCAGCAAGTTTGTGTGGAGAAAGTACATAATCATACCCGCAGTATGATTTTACTGTGAGACAACATGCGAGAGTTATGAATGCGCAGATAGTCAAATCATAGCATGAGCTTTGTGGCAAAACATTACTGAAAGTTTCCGATTCAACACAATTCAAGATGCTCCTGTTCTAAGAACTTCTCAAGGCTTAAAATAAACAGGAACAACTTTGCTAAAGCTTATGAAGGAAAAGCTCTCAAACACAATGGGTAAAATTGCTAAGAGGTAACAATGTCTTTAGTAGTAGATGTCTGTTACGTTGCTGAACAAAATGCAAAAGCAATTCAAGCTTCACTTCTTTGTATAGTGGATTTTGTACAATGTGCAATGAAATGCATCCTATAGGAGCTCAGGCATGATCATGCAATGAATAGTTACAGGTTGCGGGTTCGACTTAATGCAGCAATCATCTCCCAACCCTACCTAAGATACAAGGAAGCAAAGAGCTGAGAAAACAGGATGAATTCGCTAATTACAGCAGCAGGAGAATGTATTCCAAGAAAAGGGACAATGTCCACCTGTAACCAGCTCTCTACTGCTGAACCCACGACAGCTCCAGCCACAAGCCCTCCTATGGTTATTATAGTGGCCTTACCTGCAAAAGCACACAAGGCCAGTGAAATCGTTTGCTTGGCATGAATGACATGGGGTTGGATCCTATTAACAGAGGGGCTATATCTCTAAGAGAAAATCCTACCTAGCTTGACATTCTTTTTGGTCATAAAGTACAGGGAAGCTCCAAAGCTAGATGCAAGGATCAAACCAGGAACATCAGCCCCCGCATAAGGTGCTACAGACAGTGTGGAAGCTCCATTGACATAGGTTAAAACAATCAATGCACCATATACACCAACTTGTAGGCCCAAGTCTCGAGTTGACGGTGCTTCAACGGACAAGATCGAATTCTTGACAGTAGTTTGCAACCATTGAGGCATTGAACCCATGGTAGGAGTACCGATTGGTTTAACATCAGCATAGCGAATGCTACTGCTCACAACTTTTCCAGCTCTCCGCTGAGTCAAACTTCGCATGAGCAACATATCATATGCAGCCTCTACCTATAAAAAGTTTATCCGCAGAAAATGTCTATCAATTACCTGCCTATAGCCACCATCTAATCTTTTTCAATACTTGCAACGATGAAATATCCAACAAGTACATTAGCTAGAAGAGGAAATCAGTTGATTGGGACACATTTGATGAGATCATCTGAATATTAACCAACACGGAGAAAGCCAATCAGAATAACAGACCATACTCTACAACATAACATGCAAACCTTGAACTAGGCATAAGTTTTTCTGGGTTAGCACAATTTCCAAAAGAACAAACCAAACACAGCTATGTGTGGTTTCAACATCATGTTTAAGATCCATCAAAAGGTTGAGACTTTGGGTTATCACCGATTATATGAAAATAATGTATCATCACTTATCACAGGGCCAAGCAAATTTCTGAATAATAAGGCTCCATTTGTTTAACGGAAAATATATGATTTGGAAATGTTTTCATAAAAATGATCACTCATGTCGCTTAAAATAATTAGTCAATAAATAATATTTCCATTATTGACAACAATTTGTCTAAATATTTTGGTAAAAAAAAAATTTCCGTTTGTTCTTTTTTGTAAAGCGATATAAGCAATTATTTTGAAAATATATTTCAAATCATTCAATTTCCGCAAAACAAATGCACCCCAACAAAAACAGATAGATTAAGATACATTCCTAAATTTTAACACTTGGGGAATGATATTCATCCAGAACTACATTCTTTTCTTCAAAGTTGTAACCTTTTGTTTCCTGAAATATTCTTAGAAAATAGATTTTATCTTTTTAAGTCACTTATTAAATTCAATATCTGCTTTCTTACATCATTAAAAAGGACAACTGGACAAGCAACACAATCAAGCCGAAGTCCTCTTGCATTATACAAATATTTTCAGTTGTGATAAACATAGTCGCTGACATCATGGTTGTGTCACGAGATCAGAAAGACATAAACCACTTATTCAGAAACTAGTATGCAAGGGACAAGCTTATTTAATTCATAATTAGGGTTGAATTTCACTATGAAGCATTTGCTTGGGGCCGCTCATGGGGTAACATCTAACATGAAAAAGTAAAAGATCTTTTAGTAGTTTTATCATAGAAATTAAACTGAAGAACAACATTGACCGCAAATTTAAAAGTATTACTAGCAAATGCTCTACCAAATATAATATCACAAGGCAATCCCAGCTATTTTTTGCGATTGTCAGGGCATGCCACTAGACAAACCAATTTTGAGGCAAATCCCCAGCTTATGTAGGCAAGAATTGTGTATCCAGGAATATGAAAATCTCTATTACAACATGCACACCAGTGTACACCCAAATATATGGATATCATACATCCATACTATAGAGAAAGCGAAAACCTTAGACAAAATGCATGCATCACTAATATAATGCTCTATATAATACAAGGTGGTAAGCACACAATGAAGGCCCATACAAAGAAGCAGAAGGCCATATATAAGGTGGTAAAGCACACAATGACTACTGCATTTTTCCCTCCATTTGGGACAGGAATAAAAATCTTCACATCCACATTCTCCTCTAATCATCCATAGACCAGGAGGATAAAAAAAAAAGGTGGCAGCAAATGCAACAAATTCGAAAGTGAAGGAAAGAGAACGAGCACCAGAAACGTGCATACGAAGGCCCTATATCAGGGCACTGCACTAAAAATGAAACCACAGAGAAACTATGCCTCCCAATGCTTTCTCAAAAGTGTCTGTGTCTGAAAAAGAACGACCTTAAAAGAAAGAAGGAAAAAAAAAAGACCTCACAGTAGTAGACAAGTAGGAATGAATAGACTATCATCTCACCCCACACCCATCAAACATCTGAAGCAATCACATGTGGCAACAGAGCACATATATCGCCTGTCCAAACTCGTTTCTATTTGTTCATTTGAGCGAAAGAAGTCGCACTAAAATAATCCTCACAATTGCCTGTAAAGGAAAAAATACCGCTCGTGATACAATTTTTATGCACCTCCCACTCCCAGATGAGTAGTTACCCCTCACTTCAGTCAAGCACTTTTGCTGTTTTCTACCTTGTCAGACAAATTCATTTATCACGAAATCAAAGGTTTGAACACTGGTATTCACATCATAATTGGAAAAAAACTCACAAGAAACACCATATTCATCTACTGAATCATACAGGGAAAACCTTTCTGATGAATTAGAGAGTGCAAATCACTCAATCCATATACTTCGCAGCGAAAACAACCGAATGGGCATTTTCGCCACAAAAATTACTAAAGAGCCAAGTCTTGCCTCCGCCGAACTATGGACTCAACATATTCAAAGAGACATTTCCCCAACAGGCAGTAATTTTATGAAAAGCTCCATCCTCCATGTTCATCAAACTCAACAATCATGCCCTACCAGCTTTGAGATTAGCAGAAAATCCATTTCCAGAACCAAATAGTTCCAAGAAAAGATAAAGAAAGAGAGAATCACGGTCATAACACATTCCTACGTAGAGTTCCAGTATTCTACCTCAACACGCATCGAATGAAACAGAAAGAAGCATAAAGAGCGCGAGCGCGAGCAAACACTCTCACCTGCGCGACGGCCTCCTTGTCGTCCTTACACGAGGCGACGATCGAGTTCTTGGCCCGGAGAATCTCGTCGAACGAAGCCGTGTCCGGCACGCCGAGCAGCTTCAGCGCGTTCTCCACGGACATCTCGAACGGCGCCGAGTCGTCGGCCCGCGAGCCGGCCTGCGCCAGCAGGCCCCCGGTCCTCCGCTGCGGCGGGGGGGACCCGACGCCCCTCCACGCCTCGGCGCGGCCGCCGGCCGGTCTCAGGGCGTGGGGGAGGTGGACCGGAGTCTTGGGGAGCGGCGAACCGGGGGAGAGCCGGTTCGGCCGGACGGAGAGAGTGGTGGCAGCCATTTTCTTGGATTTGATTCCTTCGCGTCTGGAGCCTTTTGGTTCGAGTGAAGTGGAAGGGTCGTCTTGTTTTTGTGTTGTGTGTAATAGAAATGGGAGGTGGGAGTGATCGGGTGAGGGTGGGGTGTACGGTGCGGAGCGGCGCGGAGCGAGGACCGTCGGATTGGCGGAAACTTTGGGACCAGAAGTCATGATCGAGGGTGGATATGGATTTGGAAGAGAGAGAGAGAGAGAGATTGACTGGTGCGAGGCGTGGCAGATTTTTATGGGGGCGGTTTCGATTTTTTTGTGGTCGGGATTTGCTGATTTTGGCAATTGGTTGCATTTTTCAATTTTTTTTTATTTTTATCATTTTGGTTGCTCTTAGTTTACAGTTTTTTGAAATAAATATTGGAGATAAAAGGACAAAGGACATAGAGGATTCATTGCAACTTGAGGCCGGTTCCTCTTGTCTCCGAACGGAGCGAACTACAAATCTCGAGCCTTATTTTATAGGCCGGCTTTCAAGCCCCCCTCAATTCCTAGCAAATTATATTTTTCTTTCCCCAGTAGGAGGGAAATACCAGAAAATCTTTCGAAGCCCAACTTTCAGCTTTCCGTTGCACCTTTTAAGGACACGCTTCGATTCGAAAGGATATCTACAATGCGAAAAGGGAAAAGAGGGGAAAGAGGTGTGGCTTAGGTGGGAGATCGCGCCATCGAGGTTGGCATTGGACATAATCGCCGTCGTGGCACTCTCAGTCACCTTGTTAGCTTCGGTGGTCAACACCATGCACCGTCGGTTTCCCCCAAGAGTGCCACGCCAACGCCAATCTCGACGGAGTTGGCCACGTTCTAGATTGGATTCTTTCCCTTCACGACGAGTCTTTCAAATCATCAAACTTAGAGTTTGTGCACGACTAGCATATGATCCTTGTAATTCCTTAGTGAATACATATATGTTTATTCGTAATTTACAATAGAAATAGGATGAATCAACATCAACTATAAATCCATAAATCCTAGTATACTAGTTTTTAATGCATGCGATGTATGTGACATCGTAATGAATTAATGATAGCATCAATAACTTTACTCTAATGTAATATTATTATTTTATAACTATGCGAATCCTAATCTAGAAAGAGAAATGATTCACCCTTCTTTTAAAAACTTACATCGAGCATTTATTTGTAGTATAGAATCAAAGTGAGAGAAAGATTATTAGGAGGGTTACACATTAGAAACGACCAAAAAAAAAAAGTCAATGGTTATCAATGAGACAAATGACACTTTTGACACATTCTTGCGGCACATAATAATGTTAATGGCAAATGAGAGTGACTCGAGCTTGATGCCAAGCACTATCTTGATGCATCAATTAAATAACTTTTATGTTACACGTTCAAAAGCAGTTAAGCCATACTACTTGAAGTACATGCATTTAAAAATGAAAAAGGGAAAAGGAGCATAATCCCAACAAAGGGTAATATTATATGAGTAATCGAACATGGAGTTTCGATTTCAACCGTTGACCAGAGAAATTGCAGAGAGGATGGGTCCATTAGTTCATGACATTTTAGATTTTGTGTCTTGTGCTCGATTGTACATGCTTAGCTAAGAAGCTTGTCTTTCCAATTTCTTGTGAATTCAGTACAATTAAGTTGGACTCTTAGCTCCCCCAACAGTGGATGGAATTGGTCAATGGGGGGAGTGATGACTGTCAGAATGCGGCACACAAATCACAAATGAAGTAAAGCGTAAAAGCGAGGAAAAAAAATTAAGAGATAAGGTTTCTTCTTATTCACTCTTAAATTAGGATTATGTCCAGCAGATGATCCCACTATAATTAATACCTCGCACCCCTCGTTATATTCCTAAATTACAAAAAAGTAAATAAATAACATATAGCATTAACTATTTATGGGCCCAAACCCAAACTATTAATGAAAAAATAAGGGCTCAAACTATAAATGCCCTCTGGTGGTTTGGGGGTACTACCTTGCGACCATCGTGCTTTCCTGTCGATGAAGGTATGAACCACACGCTAACAATGACTACGTATCACATGTAATTTATCTTCTTCTTTTTTCGCAAATTGAATGAATTTTATCCATAGAACCATATGGAAGTGCTTGAGGATGAGTGTTTGATGATCAGGGTTTACAAAGTCCATTGCAAAGTAACTTTGATATAATTTGTGTTTCGGAACAGCATTAAACTTCAATAGGTTCACTGTTCGATAGCTGTTTGGGAGCACTTCATGATTGCACGGTTTTGGGAAAAAAAAAAAACCCGTCACTAACTGGCATTTGATCATCTTTCCTTTCCTTTTTTGTCTTTTCGAAACATGAAGTCTGCCTATTCCTGAAAAATTATCTAACTTTCTCTTTCTTACTAGTTCATTTTTGTTATAAGGACATCAACAACTTCAAAAATTGTCGTGAAAGTTAAATTAAGCCATACAACTTTTAAAAAGTGTAATTAAATCCAACAATTTATCAAATTGATGTATTCAAATCATAACTTCAACCCCGTCAATTTGGCTAACAAAAAATTTTGATATAGCTTTTTTTTTTAAAATTTGTGGCATTGATGTGGTGCCCACCAAGTGCAACATAAAAAATCTTAAATATTTGAAAAGCAAAAAGAAAAAAAAATTTCTTTTTCTTTGCCTTATTTCATTCATCTCTTTACCATATTTCGTTGCCTCTTTCCCATCATCATCTCCATCTCTTTAAAATATTTTAAAGAAAAGGACAAAAAAAAATCTATTTATTCTCCGCAATATCCTCCTTCCTTTCCCATCACCATCTTAATCACTTGTATTTTTTTTAAAATAAAAAATAAAAATAGGAAAATGGGATAAAACTTCTTCTTATTTTTTTAAGTTAATACCACAAAAAATTTTAAATTGGTATAATATGATGAATTTATTCAAAACTAATTGTTGATCGCCAAAAACCTCAAACATATATATTTATGATAAATTTACCTTCCATTAGTTTTCATTAAATTTTATTATCAAATTATTGAATTGGATGATACGTGGTAGTTGACGTTTAAGGTTTTTACCTCCGTTTGCACGGTGTCTAATAACTAGAGGTATTAGATGAACAAGTCGCGTTATCAAACACTGTGCAAAGCACAAGTTCACCTAGCATGAAGCCGAAGCTTCCCTTTTGACTCAAGGCACGGTAGGCTATTATACCTACTTATCCTACAGTCACCAACTAAAGTTGACTTGGGTTTTACCTTCCTCAGCCAAAGGCCCTCAGGTTCCCTCCATTTATTTTTCTTCCATGGAGAGAGGGAACACAGAGAAAATTTAGAGGAAGATCCTTCCACCAGACCGGGGAGTTTCCTTCCCCTATCTTTCCTTGAGCCTTTTAAGGACATGCTCATATTTAATCCATCATCATCTTCTTTAAAAAAATTCGTGTTGCTTCTTTCCCAGCATCATCTCCATCTCTTTAAAATATCTTAAAGAAAAGGAAAAAAAAAATCTATTTCTTCTCCCCATTATCCTCCCCCATTTCCCATCACCATCTTCATCACTTGGATTCTTTTTTTCCTAAAAAAGAAAATGGGATAAAACTTCTTCTTATTTTTTCGGGTTAATATCATGACAAATTTTAAACTGGAACACATACGACGAATTTACCCAAAACTAATTGTTGACCTCCAAAAATGTCAAACAGGTGACATGTGTGATAAATATACCTTCCGTTATTTTTCATTAAGTTTTACTATTGAATTGTTGAGTTGGATGGCACGTGTTCGTATAGTTCTCAACGCAAGTATACGTGTCAATGAATGTATTGAACAAATAATATAATAATGAGAAAAGATATCATCCCCCAGAGATCGATGATTAATAAACTAATTAAATACTAAAAATGGACTAATTCTAAAATTTATCTAACAAGTTAAAATAGAAATTGAGAATAAAATAAAATTGACAATCTTAAAGGCAAAAGTTTGAAATTAGATGTTGTAAATCAATTAAATAAATACGTTAGAGCATCCGATTCACCATAACTACCGAACATGAATTTCATATCTTTATTCATACAAAAACGATATCAAACATGTGATAGCGGAATTTCCTTTGCTATTTACTATCCTATCTCTAGATATAGTAAACGTACTCGGTTTATCAATCCACTATATCTCTATGTGAATTTAAATAAACAAAAGTACATTAAAATCTACGGATATTCTCGGTTTACACTAATTCTTTTGGAACACTTATCACCAAAATTCACAAAAATAACATGGTACATTTCTATCTACATTATAATTCACGGTCATATTTGCCTAATTGGCTAACGGTTTGTCATTGAATCAACCAACCTAATTCCATCTACCAAATCCTTATAAAAATATTCAATGGAGCCGCCACTAACCATTTACGGAAGGTTGATTGAAACCTTAATAAAATAGAGGGAGAACTATTTTATTTTAAATAAAAAAAAATGGGTCGGGGTACGTATTGAAAATTAGCTTGATTTGATGATTAATTGGAAAATGTGACTGAGGCCATATTTATGTGCCCGGAGGATTATTTTTTTTTTGTAATGTGATAAAAGAAAACATTAAAAAGAAATCTGAACAAAAATACAAAAATGCCCATAATATACCTTTATTTTTGAAAATCCTCTCATTCCCAAAGATTTGGGTAGAGAGATTTTTCCCCCCACCCCCGAAAAAAAAAAAAATAAAAAAAAAAAAAATTAAAAAAAAAAATTTTCTCATTCATAACAAGCTGTGATTTTTTTTAAGGGTGGCTGTTTGTTTAAAGAATTTTGTAACAAATCAAAACAAACAAGCATAAAATAAAATAAAATGAGTAATTTTTTATATTTTGAAAATACGAGGGGGCCAAATATGGCATTGGGTCCACATCCTATCAAAAATTGATCCACTTTTAATTTGAGAAATTATCTTTGGGATTTGAAATTTAATTTCAGATAATTTCATAAAATGGGATAATTATCCTAAACGAATATTATTCTAATCAATGCAAAAATTTACGGATAAGATCAAATAACATCTCAACCATCACATTATAGTAATGTTGGAAAAAAAAAAAACAAATACATCCATTAAACACAAGCGTCATGAGCACCCATAAAGATAGGCAATATAACCAATAGAATGAATGTGAGATAACTATCGAGAAAAATGTTATCCATTAAATTCTTAGATTGATAAGTTTATTTGATCATTATCCATCCATGAGATAAGATTGAACAACCAATGGGATAACATCACTCAACCAATTGAGATAAAATCAGAACAATGTCATCCATGACATGAAATTTCGGCCAAGAGAGGTGTATATTGAAAATTGATCCAAATTCTCATCTTTCAAATCTATCCAATTTGATCATGACTTTGAGAAAGTTAATTTTCCAAGCAAATTCAATAATTCTCAAGAGCACTCATAGGGTTCCTTGAATTCATCAATAAGTGGATTATTAAACAAATCAAATTTGCATAAGAGCTCATTTTGAGCTTAAGAAAGTTGGATGAAAGCTTAAATTTTTGTTTTCATTGCAACTTTATGTTCATTGAGATGCAATAACATACTTAAATTTCCAATCAAAAGCATGGACTTGCAATCAAAGTTAAAAATCTTACCTTTTCAAGCTAAAATTCTGCACTTGCGCTGCCTCAAGAATCCAAAGTTAGCACCTTTTGCTCCCAGAATGCACTCTTGATGATCTAAGACAAGTTGACACAAGATTAGAACTTGAATAATAGTAAAACAAAGGCTGGTTGACCCTCAAACAAAGGCTGGACAGCAGATAAACGAATTGAACAGCAACCGCGTCATTTTGGTCGAACAAGACTACTAGGTTGCGCGGGCTGGATGACCGATTGAGACCTCGGGGCTGATTTGGTGGTGCTGTTGGGGGCCGCTCACAAGGTCTTGGTGGTCGCCTAATGATTGCGATGAGGTGGACGAATATTGAAAAATATGGTGAGGACAAGGGAGCACTTGGGTGTTCACAACACCCATGAATCCACGTGAAAGCCGGGCTCGGTGCGGGAATAGATTGTATGGATTTTGACAGTCTCTTCATCTCGCACCTGGTGTTCGTTGGCTTTCTTGCAACATATTGGATAAGGAAAAAAAAAACCGTAGTTTTTTATGGGCTTGACTTAATTATTGTTTATGTGACTAGATGCCGACATAAGGTTGCCAAACACACATTTGGACCCGGCAACACCTCCATGAATTTACATCACCAGTTGAACAAACGTGGTGGTATTTCGTTTCTATAATGGAAAAAAATAGATCCGAAGAAAAGAGAGAAGGCATAGTAATTATTCTTCTTGTTTAAGAGAAAGAAAAATTCAACCCCTTCCCTCTTGGACTTTTCCCCGCAGAAGTCAATCTCTCCATCTGCATTCTTGTAACCTTTTTTAATTTAAGATAAAGGGCAAAAGTATTTATTTTGAAAATAAACCCGGCTGAATTAGTCCGAAGGGTGTAATTGAAAATTGATCCTTGAATGAGCTGAAAATTTTGGCCTAGCATATAGGGAATTTTTCATGTCATGTGGTTAATTAGGCTTTTCCAAATAATTGGCATTTTAAATAAAGCTTTTTCTAAAATATAAGCTAAATAGTTTTAAATTTTCGGCACATATGTCCATGAATTGCTAAAAATTTGCCCATGTTAAGTCAACCAAATTTATGGTCTGATAATATCTTTTTTAGATTAGTCTAATTTTTAAATGTTAATTGTCAAAATTTAGGTGTCAAATATATTATAAGGAATAATTGCATATTATCACTTCTCAATCTCAAACATACACATTAGATCATTCAAATGGTGGTCGATCACTTAAAAGCATTTAGCACAATAATATATAACTCACTTGAACGAAATTACTTGCAAAACATAAACATCATTAAATTCATATCATCATAATTAGGCTACATGGTAGCCCTAATAAAAGAAAATTAGAACATAATAGAAGAAGAAACAAAAATATAAATTAAATCAAACATTTTGAATCAAAGAATAAGAATTCTATCACCACTTTATCTGGTCTTCAAAATACTTGAAAAACTCCCAGAACAATGAAAGAACGATGTGAAAGTAAAAACTTAGACACCTCCCAAGCTCTTTATGTTTTCCTCTTTTTAAAATAACATTCAAGAATCAAGAATAAAATAAATCCCTAAATATAACATTAAGATATCCTAAACACAACTAAATATTTAATGATAACATTAAGAGCTCCTAAAACCAATGCAATCTTCTAATGATTTGGTCTCTATCTTCTAACGATTCTGCTGGTGGCATATTGATTTCCTTTTTTTTTTCCTTATCTTCTCCATGTATCATTATTTTGCACAAAGAAGGAAATTTTGAATAAATAAAAGGAAATCTCAATATTTTCTCACAAATATCACATTATTTATTGTCCAAAAGAGATAAAATAACTCTATTTAAATAGAGTTATCAAACCCCAAAACTTAACATTTTGCTAGTCCTCGAGCAAAAGCAATAGATAACACATATCAAATTCTTCCATGACATTTTCCATAATTGTTTAAATTCACAATTAAAAAAAACACAATTTCATATAAATATTGAATATAAGTTAAGACTAATTATAATTATGTGATCCAAGTGTGTGTCCCCATCTTTTCATATTATATGCAATCCAGATAAATTCACATTGGTATGCAACTTCTCAAAAACTCTCTATAGTATGACCAAATCTCATAAGTTTTCTTTTGATTCCTCTCTCCACTAATGTAAACTAATCATCCAACCAAAAATCACTAGTACTTTCTCAGGTTGTAATGTAAGGTTGGACTAACGGTGAGATAAAGGTAAATTTGAGCTCAAATCACCCGTCAACACATTGATTTCTAGGATATAATGAGAGCTCATGCCACTATCCCCAATTTCACTACTTGAACATAGTCTTTCTACTACCAATTATCATCATCTTTTTTTTTTTTCATTGCTTTATGACGGAGTTCCTCCCTAAGCCTCTCTTGCTATAACATGAACATTCCCAACCCATTGAGCATTAAAAGGCTCATTCAATTGAAAGTTGGATAGGAAACTATAAAAGCAATTTTTTTTAATGATGCATTCCAAAACAACCATAGCAATCAAATTTTTTTTTCATGCTCCACCCTTCCTCCTATCTTGCAATTATGCTCAAATAAACTTTTATCCTAAAAATCAACATGTTCATGGGCGTGGGATGATGTTATAATTTGGTGAAAACTGAGCTAAAATCATGTCGGGGTTAATGAAAAATTTGATAAGAATTAAGGCTCAACAAGGTGACTAGAGATAAATAAATAGGGTTAGCTTGAAAGGCTCAATCGGTCCAAAAAATTGCCTAAATCATTTTCTCAGTTAGATGTAGCCTAGCATTTCATCTCAAAAGAAAATCAAACAAATTCTAAGATTTGGGTAAGATCTAATAAAATCACACACTTCACATGAATGTTCTTTGAATGCACATACAACTCAAAAGTTAAGGACTTTTAGTGCTCAGTAAGTGGATCAACATAATCAAAATCAAAATTAACTCACATAGTTTGAACAAAATTTAAATTTTCCTAAGAATCGCAAAATTCACACAAGGCATGCAACCATGACAAAAAAAAAAATTCAAATTTGATTTAACAAAAAATTTGTCTCCTCCCAAATTTGAATGGAGCATTGTCCTCAATCGTAGAAAAACAAAAGAAGAACATGAACAATAAAACTCTCCTTGTTTTAGGGTGTGTCCATGGATGGCCTTGATTAAGAAAACTCCAACAAGTTGATCCCTCAAGAAAGAAAACTGACCAAGATAAAAAAGAGAAAAATTAATCTTAAAGAAACATAATGAAAATGTTTGGGTTGCCTCCTAAGAAGCGTTTGCTTTATAGTTTTCAGCCAAACTATCTCAAATGTCACTATTTTGTAGGATGAAGTTCAATGGTGGTCTTTTTTGCTTGTTTTATCCACATTCAAAGTAGGGCTTCAAATGTTGATCGCTTATCTTAAATGTGTCATTGGTGTCATCGGCAACTTCAACTGTTCCATATGAAAATACCTATGTGAATGTGAAAGGACCGGACCATCGGAATCATAACTTTCCTAGAAAAAGTTTAAGACGAGAGTTATAAAGTAAAACTTTTTGTCCAATTTGAACACTCTTCTAAATATCATGCCATCTTTTGTACGCTCCTTGTACATCTTAGCATTTTCCTAAGCCTCATTGCGAAATTCCTCCAATTCATTTTGTTGCAACAATCTTCCTATCCCCTGTGGACTGCATGTCAAAATTTAGAAATTTTAAAGCCCAATATGCTCTATACTCTAATTCCACTGATAAATGACAAGCTTTCCCAAATACTAGCCTAAAGGGAGACATCACAATTGGGGTTTTGAAAGCTATCCTATAGGCCCAAAGTGCAACATCAAGTTTCATTAACTAATCTTTCCTAGAGGCATTCGCTGTTTTTTTCTAGAATTCTCTTAATTTTCCTGTTTGAAACCTCTACTTGACCACTAGTCCGAGGATGATAAGATGTTGCAACCTTATGGGAGACGACATGCTTACTTAAAAGTGCTTCAAACTATTTGTTGCAAAGATGCATCCCCCTATCACTTATGATTGCTCAAGGTGTACCAAATCAAGTAAAAATATTTTTCTTCAAGAATTTAATCACAACCTTAGCATCATTTGTTGGCAATGCTACATCTTTTCCCACTTAGGTACATACTCCACAGCCACTAAAATGTACAAATTTTCATAAGAAGGTGCAAAAGGTCCTATGAAATCAATACCCTAAACATCAAATAATTCACGCACAATAATGTTGTTTAAAGGCATCTCATTTTTCCCAAAAATATTTCTCGTTCTCTGATACCGATCACATGGAGCAACATAGGAGTATGCATCTTTAAAAAGTGTAGGCAAATAAAATCCAATCTGGAAAACTTAGCTATAGTTTTTGTGGCACCAAAATGACCACCTATCTCTCCGTGAAGACAATGTTGTAAAATGTTTGCCCTTTCTTTGTTTGGAACACATATCCTTATGATATGGCCAGCACATAATTTAAACAAAAAAGGCTCTTTCCAAAAATAATTTTTAACATCAGAAAAGATTTTTTTTCCTTTATGTTGATATGACAATTCGGGAGAAAGAACATTACTTACCAAATAATTCACAAAGTCAGCGTATCAAGGAATATTTGTGGATTTGATAGAAAAAAATTTCTCATGAGGGAACTCTTCCGGAATTGTGCCTACTTTTTCTTTTAAATTTGGGATTCTGGATAAGTGATCTGCAACTAGATTTTCGGTCCCCTTCTTATCTTTGATTTTCAAATCAAATTCTTACGATAATAGAATCCACCTAATTAATTGAGGTTTTGATTCTTTCTTTTCTAGAAAATACTTAAGAGCAAAGTGGTCAAAATAAATCATAACTTTTGAGCTAATTAAATAAGAACAAAATTTATCAAAAGCAAAAACTACTACCAAAAGTTGCTTTTTTGTTGTTGAATAATTCAATTGTGCACTTGATAAGGTTCAATTGGCATACTAAATGGTTGGAAAAACTCCATTCTTCCTTTGTCCCAAAACAGCTCTCACTACAGAATAACTAGTATCACACATCAACTCAAAAGGTAAGTCCCATTCTAGTGCTGCCATGATTGGTGCTAACACTAACTTTTCCTTTAACGTTCTAAAAGCCTCACACATTCATCAGAAAAATTAAATGGAGCATCTTTTATCAAAAGATTAGAAAGGGGTTTAGCAATTTTTGGAAAATCTTTTATAAATCGCCTACGGAATCCCGCATGCCCCAAAGACCCTCTAACAAATTTCACAAATGTTGGTGGAGGCAATTTTGCAATGACCTCTACTTTGGCATGGTCAACTTCTATTTCATTTGTAAAGATTTTATGCCCAAGCACTATTCATTCCTGTGCCATAAAATGACACTATTTCCAATTCAAAACAAGGTTAGTCTCCTCATATTTTTGTTAGACCAAAGACAAATTATTTAAACAAGAATCAATGATGAGCAAGAAACAGAAAAATCATCCATGAAAATCTCAATTTATTTTTCAACCATATAAAAAAAATGGCCATCTTGCATCTTTGAAAAGTAGCATTACAAAGACCAAAGGGCATTCTTTTAAAAGCTAATGTACCATAAGGACAAGTGAAAGTAGTTTTCTCTTGATCTTCCGATTCAATAGAAATCTGATTATACCTTGAATATCCATCAAGAAAACAATAAAACCCATGCCCCGCAAGTCTTTCCTAACATCTTATTAATACATGGTAAAGGAAAGTGATCTTTTCTAATAACATCATTTAATTTTCTATAATCCATACACACACGCCACCCAATAACTGTCCTAGTTGGAATCAATTCATTGTTGTCATTTTTTAAGGGTTAATACCATGGAAAACCCCAAGGTAACTTGTGACAAATTTCCCAAATTTTTTTGCCACAAAATCGCGTGCAATTTACCCTGTTATTTTCATTAAATTTAACTATCAATTATTGATTTAGTGACATGTTATAGTTGGGGTATACCATATGGGGTTTTGCCTTTGTTTATCGGTTTATATTTGAGATGTTTCTGATATTAAATCAATTTAACGGGGGTGAATTTGTCCTGTGTCGTTTGGGATATTTGTGGTCAAAGATTAGTTTGGGTATTGTCAATATCGTTTAGGGTTTTTGGTGGTAAAAATGTTTGGGATAAATTTGTCTGTGTTGGGGTTTTTGTGGTAAAAATAATTGGGTATTTGTAGTTTTTTTTTTTCCTTTTTTTAAATAGTCATACCTCCTTTCTTTGGCACCACTTGCAATGGGCTTAGAACTATGGGAGATAGGATAGATGATCCCAGCATCAAGTAACTTAATTACCTTAGTTTTCACTACTTGCATTTTTGGGTTCAAATGACTCTAAAGTTGTATAGTAGGTTTGTATTGTACCTCCATCAAAATTTTGTGCATGCAAAGAGAAGAGCTGATTCCCATAATGTCGGCTATTTTTCACCCAATTGCATCATTATGCTCCTTAGTACTCTAAGCGGTTTCTCCTCCATCAAATATGTCAAAGAAGAAGATATAATAACCAATAAAGAAGAAACTCCATCTAAATAAGCATATTTTAAATGAAAAATTAAGGATTTGAGTTCAAGAATCGGAGGTTCTTCAATTGATTTTTTAGGATTTGTTGTGTGTTGTCCCAACTCCTCCAATTTTGTTGGTTTTTGCCTTGAATATGGTGAATTTGGCTCCATGAAATTTGTGTACTCCTTTATCTCCTCATTCTCAATTTCTTTGTCCCTTCGTTGAACCAGACACTCTTCAAGTGGGCCTTTAAAAATATTTTCTTGAAAAACATTATTCACCAACTTGTCAACGGTCTCAACTCTAAAACAAAAATTATCAACAAAGGGATATTTCATGGCTTTAAAAATATTAAAGGTAGCAACATCATCTTGAACTCTAGCAATCGACTTTCCTTGTTGTACATCAATACAAGCTCTTCCTGTTACTAGAAAAGATCGACCTAAGATAAGTGATACCTCAAAATCTTGCTCCATGTCAAGAACTATGAAATCTGTTGGAAAGATAAACTTGTCAACCTTTACCAATACATCTTTCACAATACCTCTTGGATATTTAATTGATCAACCAGTTGAAGCAACATTTTGGTTGCTTTTACTTCACCCAATCCTAATTTCTTGAAAACTTAAAAAGGCATCAAATTAATGCTTGCACCTAAATCACACACTACCTTTTCAAAGTAAGAATCACCAATAGTGCAAGGAATTATAATACTCCTTGGATCTTTTAATTTCGGAAGTAATTTATTTTGTAGTGTGGCTGAGCACTCTTCATTCAATTTCACAGTTTCATAATCCTCTAACTTCTTTTTGTTTGCCAAAATCTCCTTCAAAAATTTTGCATATAGGCATTTGTGCTAAGGCATCTATAAAAGGAATAATAATATATAATTTTTTAAATACATCAAAAAATTTAGAGAATTGCTTATCTATTTTGTGATGCTGAAGTCATTGAGGGAATGGAATTGACGGCACATATGGCTTTGAATTATTTGGAAAAAATTTACTCTTGCTTGCCTCCTTTGGTTTCTTATTGACTTCCTCTTCTTTGTTTTTGTAAATCTCTTGGTTGGCATCCTCTTCTCCCACTTGTTTATCACTTCTTAGGATTATAGCTTTTGCATCTTCAATTGAATTTTTCTCTGTGTTGCTAGGCAAAGAGCCCTATCGTCTTCTTAACATCATGTTTGCTAATTTGACCCACTTGCATCTCTAGATTTCTGATTGAAGCCTCTTGGTTCTAAAATCTCACATCTATCCTCCTAATGAAGTCATGAGTGGTGCTAGCAAGTTTAGTGACTATATCTTCCAAATTAGACTTTGTCTCTTCTGATTATTTAAATCTCAATGGCGGTTTCGTCACATTTTGATTACTCTATGAAAAATTTGGATGATTGCGCCATCCTGGATTGTGTGTTGGAATAGGGATTATTCTGCAATCTGTCAAAATTCCCAACAAAGTTATCATTTTCAATAGGTTGTGTAAAAGTGTTACTTACCCGACACTTTGTGCTAACATGTCCTCCACCACAAAAATCGTATGTCATATTCTAAATTTACATGAGAAACAATCATGTTATATATCTTTTTGTTAAGTACTTCAAGTTATGTAGCAATTGCAGTGAGAGCATCCACTTCATGAACTTCTCTAGATTTTCGCACAAGTAGCCTCTCAGTAGGCCACTAATAACCATCATATGCCATTTCCTCTAACAGGTTGTAGGCTTCTTCCGGTGTTTTATTATTTAGAATTCCTCCCGCAATTGCATCAATCACAAAACGAATATTTGCGCTGGACCCATTATTAAAAGTTTGTAGCTGCATTCATATGAGGAGTCCATAATGTGGGCATCTTCTAAGAAACTCCTTGAATCTTCCCTCATATAATGATTCATTATCCATCTATATAAAATTAGTAATATCGTTACGCATTTTTGTAGACTTTGCAAGTAGAAAGAACTTACTAAGAAATTTTTGGGCCATATCATTCTATGTAGTGACTCATCCCGCAAGAAGAGAAGAGAGCAAACCCTTAACTTTGTCTCTAAGGGAAAATGGAAATAATCTTAATCTAATAGCATTTGTAACTCCATTATATTTAATTGTGTCATAGATTTCAAGAAAAATACCGATATGAGCATTTGGATCACCACTTGACAACCCACTAAATTGCACTGATTATTGAAGCATCTAAATGAGTGATGGCTTGATCTCAAACTTGTTTGTTTGAATTGCAGGTCTCTTGATACTTGATGTAATGCCCTGAACTGTTGGCACAGCATAATATCTCAAAAGTCTATGTTGATCTTCAGCATCTCCCATCTTTTCAATGTAATTTCTTTGTTCTCTTAGTCGCCTTTTGAATATGCATTCGGTTTCTGTATCAAACTCAACAAGTTTCCCTTGTTGGCTACTTATCATACACCAATTTACACTCTAGAGAGAAAGAAAAAAAAGCTAGATTAAACTTAGAATTATCCAAGTATCAATAGTGATTAGTATTAAACAATCAATCACCGGCAACGACGCCAAAAACTTGTTCGTATAGCTCTCAATGCAAGTATACATGTCAATGAACGTGTCCAACAAGTAATACAATGATGAGAAAAGATATCGTCCCATAGAGATTGATGATTAATAAACTAATTAAACACTAAAAATGGACTAATTCTAAAATTTATCTAACAAGTAAAAATAGAATTGAGAATAAAATGATCTTGACAATCTTAAAGACGAAAGTTCAAAACTAGATGCGGTAAATCAATCAAATAAATACATTAGAGCATCCGATTTCATCATAACCACTAAACATGAATTTCATATCTTTATTCATACAAGAACGATATCTAACATGTGATAGCGAAATTTCCTCTACTATTTACTATCCTATCTCTAGGTATAATAAACCTACTCAATTTATGAATCTACCATAGCTCTATGTGAATTTAAATAACTATAATTACATTAAAATCTATGAATATTTTCGATTTACAATGAATCTTTTGGATCACCTTATCATCGAAAGCTACACAAATAACGTGGTATATTTTTATCCACATTATAATTCATGGTTATATATTATAAGGAGCAATTACATAGTATCACTTTTTAGTCTCAAAGATGCACATCGGATCATTCAAATGATGGCCAGTCATTTAAAAACATTAAACACGATAATAGATAACTCACATGAACGAAATCACTTGCAAAATATAAACATCGTGAAATTCATATCATCATGGTCGGGCTAGATTGTAGCCCTAACGAAAGAAAATTAGAACACAATAGAAAAAGAAACAAAAATATAAATTAAATCAAACATCTTAAATTAAAGAACAAGAATTCTGTCACCACTTTGTCTTCTCTTCAAAATACTTGAAAAACTCTCAATACAATGAAAGAACAATGCAAAAGTAAAAAATCTAAACGTCTCTCATGCTTTTTATGTTATCCTCTTTTAAGAATAACATTTAAGACTCAAGAATAAAATAAATCCCTAAAGATAACATTAAGATATCCTAAACATAACTAAATCTCTAAGGATAACATTAAGAACTTCTAAAAATAAGGCAATCATCTAATGATTTGTGGTTTTTATCTTCTAACAATTCTGCTAGTGGCATCTTGATTTTCCTTCTTTTTTTTCTTATCTTCTCCATGTATCATTATCCTGCACAAACCAAAAAAAAAAAAATTGAATAAATAAAGAAAATCCAAATATTTTCTCACAGATATCACATTATTTGTTGCCCAAAATAGATAAAATAACTCTATTTATATAGAGTTATCGGCACTTGATAGTTGACGAGTATACCAGTTTGAAGTTTTTATCTCCGTTTTTTTTTTTTTTTTTTTGTTGAACAAATTTAAGATTTTGTTATGGTATTAACCCTGTTTCTTCTCGTTGATCCTCGTCTCTTTCCCGTCGTCATCTTCCCTGTCATCCCATCGTCGTCTTCTTCTATAGTATCATCTTCTTCTTCTTCTTCACTTGGATGAATTTCTCGGCAAATGGCCAACAGTCAAACCGCATGAATTCTTGATTAAATAAACAGACGCACTATTTGCAAGTGATACGTGATATCATAAATAAAATATACAAATGCCTTAGTCTGAAACTAAACTCGGTAAACGAAAATCTACCGAAGCTCAAATGACCCAACTCATACAATTCCAGTAGATTTGGTGTCGGGGCTCGCGGCCATGGCCGTTTGAGCTTGAAGCTCACAGTAGCCATGCCACTTGGGCTTGAAGTTTGCAACCATGACCACGAGCTCTGCTACGGCTTCGAGATCAAACCCCAAATCTAAGCGAAGCTTTGCCGTGCAGCTCCACCTCAACACCATCCAGACTGACATTTGCTTGCAGGTTCAAGGTCGACCTCAAATCTGAATGCCAATCCCTGCTCAGGTTTGGTATAAGGTCGGGTATGAGTCAGTTCAATTGTATTATATGAAAATGGTTCAATAGAAATTAGATTGATCAATTTGAGCTGGACCCCTTTTCTAATCACTCAAGCCCAACCCAATCCACTTTTTTGATAAGTCCATCTATCAAAAACCCCAAGTATTATGTGGGGGCAAAACAGAGATGTCGATATAGGTCTTTAACTAAATTTTTTATTCACATTTTTAAAATCGAGTTATATGTGAGTTGTTAAACATTTGAAAGGCCATGTGAAAGTGGGTCGGAAACAAATATGGTTTCAGATAGGCTGCTAGGTCAAAATGAATTTTCACAAGTGTTTTCTTCTTTGCTCACTAGGCGTGTCTTCCTCTTCCATTGTAGGAATCAACCCACTGCTTTAGATCATCCAAACCAAGAAGTTCGACAAGATCAAGGAGGAATACGATTGAGTTCATAACCGCACTAGAAGCGATTATATGACTTGTTTGAATTTTGGAAGCTCTCACCTCCCTATCTAGATCGAGACATGTGAGCTCTTATCTCCCACCTAAATAAAGATATGGGAATTCCTTAGAGACAGTTTCTTTGGTCTTTCAACTCTCTTGATCTAGATATAGATTTAGAAGCATGTTCAACCTGTCACCGTACGATCTTGGTGTTGAGGACCCTGAACCTAATCGTGTGTTTGACCAAAACAATTTAATTGTCAAGGCTAAATACGACGGTCTTGCTCGCGAGAGGCTTTCGTTTCGTCCTCCACAAAGCCTGGAACTCGAGCAGTTACAGGGCATCCCCAAATCCCAGGCTTTGCTCACATCTTGTCTAGCCATTTTCTTTTGTGTACGGATGATCCGGTTTTTGTTTTGTTTCGACTCTTGTTGTGGCGTTAGTCAAGAGCTCGACACCATCACGTACTAGGACGGATCATTTACCCTGTGCTTCTATATTCGCTGTGCTCTGCTCCCGTCGGGTCACCAGACTCGGTGTCTGCGACGGCGATGCGCGAGGGCTGCTCCGTGTTCTTTCTTAGCATACATTCGGCTCTCTACGCGTGCACACCAAGTGTTTGTTTTGATGTTTTAACAGAAATAGAGCATGTTTTTTCTTGCATGGGATTCGCTAAGCTTGTGAGCTGTTTCTGCGTGTGTGTTATAGAGTGAGAGCGCCCTCGTGATGGTGGTTGGGATTTTGAAGGGATATTTAGGCCGTGAAATTTGACGCAAATCATTGGAAAATGACTAAATCTTGTTTGATCAATAAAGTGTGCATCCATAATTTACAATACATTCACACATTTGTTTTGTAGTTTTTTCAATATGGGGGTTTTTTATTTTTATTTTTATTTTATTTATGTGCATTTTTAAATTTCTGTATTTTTATTTTTTAATTTGCTATAAAAATTTTATTCAGATAACACATTCACATGAAAAGCTTAGAGTGCGTTAAATGGATGGACCAAAATTTTCATAAATTGGATTAATTATAGATGTGTTGTAATAATATATGTCGGGTCGGGTATGGGTTTAGTTTAGATCGGATCGAGTATATGTTGCTAGAATAAAATTGCATCAAAATGGTCAATATGGTAACATGTAGTAATTTGAATCGGACCATTTTCGACCAAATCCAACCTCAATCCAACCCGCGTATTTGATGAATTAGGGTAGGACAATGTACCCATCCTGTCCTTAGAGGGAAGTTTCAAAATGGTGCCCGCACGGTCATGCACCGCACTGAACATTCAACTCGTCAACAATAAAAGAGAAGGCTTAAAATGGTAGTTCGGTCATTTTAATTACGGGATGCCTTCTATGAGTATGAAAAACGCATTTAAAAGAATAGAGATAGGAAATTAATCACACTGAAAACGTGGACATGTTTTTCTTACAATTCATAAACACAAAAATGGAGAGAAGATTTTCTTTTGGGCCGACAAATCTTTTTCCCGATTATTTCGAGATGGAGAAATTACCCTTAATAGATGCACTCTTCTGAAAAAGTTATCATGATTCTATGGTTTCCGATTGTACCGCGTTTCTCACCTTCATTCGATTCATTTCCATTCATTTCCTTCATTAATGTTATCGAGGGAGAACACGATGGAAATTTATTAATCTTCATTTTCATCTACCCTCAACTTTTCCAATTTCTTCATTCTTTCCTAACGACGTGCAAAGCTGCATCTCTAACACATTACTCAATGAGCCAACATTGAATAAATATGTACAGATCACTTAATATCTGAATTCCATAAATTAATCTTGATATTTTCACGATAATTCAAAAGTTAATTTAGAATATGACAAACAAAAATAAAGTAACCATGGTCCATAGCCATGTGAGAAGATGCCATAGGCGGCCCCAAGATTTTTGGACTATTACAATTATTACCACTTATTATTACTTACATTCCAATCGAAAAAAAAAAAGTAAAATATAAATATTTATTTATATATATATCTCTCGACCCTCAATTTGCAATTATTTATTTTTCAAAAGTCCAGCAGATCTCAGTCTCATTCCTTGTCTCTGTTGCCCCCCATCTTCTTCCTCTGTGACGCTCTGCTCTGCGCTCCAAGATCAAATCAAGGTAAACGTTCCTCCACGAGATCTGCCCTCGATTTCTTAGCCAATTGGGTGTGCTTCTATCTCCGTTTCGTCTCGGTTTTGCTGAGCTATGAGGATGGGGTCCGCCGCAATTGAGGGCGATGATCATGAGTGATCTTCGCTGATTCGTGGTGATCTTCGTTTCTGGGTCTCTCGTCACGGTTTGAGATTTGGAATTGAATGGTCGAGGAGGGTTTTCGTTTGCCCCTGGAATGAAGCGGATGATGCCCCATCCGATTTTGTTTGTTCCTGCGTCGATGAATTTCTGATTTTTAGGGTCCCTTTTTGGGTTTTTTTTTTTGTTGCGGCGTATTGATTGGAGGGTAGAGATGGATGAAGGATACTGATTTTTCAAGGGTTGTGTTTGTATGAGGAATTCTGTAGTACCCATCGGTCCAATGCCATTGTAAAGGTCCGTCGATTTGGTGTTAGTAGCGTTCAATTCAGGCATACTTAATTCAGCTTTGTATCGGAGAAGCATTCATTTTGAGGGAACAATGATTTTTGCATAATTTGAATGGATATATCTTGATGTTTTCTGCTTGATGGGATTGCTTTCATTTCTTTGTTGCTGGCCATTGGTATTGCCATCTATCTATTCTGAATTGTTTGATGTGTTGTGTATTTGAAGTTTCAATATGGTAACGGCAGAAAACAGCCATGATATGGAAGAGGGAACCCTGGAGGTTGGCATGGGTAAGCTATTGAAAATTCTCATTCTGAAATTAAATGTTTATAAATACAAAATGTAATGCCTTCATATTTTCATAGGAATGCTCAGTTAAGTGAAATTGGAGTGTTCTTTTCTTGACATGGTTTAGCATCTGTTCTGATGTATTGCAGAGTATAGGACAGTTTCTGGAGTAGCTGGGCCTCTTGTTATCCTAGAGAAAGTCAAGGTTGGTCATAGCTCCCTCTTTGTCACCTTCTCTCTCTTTGCACTTGTTGTATTCAGCCTTGCTAATTAACTGCGTAGGGCCCCAAGTACCAAGAAATTGTTAATATTCGGCTAGGTAATGGATCAATGCGACGAGGACAAGTCTTAGAAGTTGATGGTGAAAGAGCTGTTGTTCAGGTAATTTTTGTTCTTGAGTGCTTCAATATTTGTTTTGATAGTTGGTTTACATTGCAAGGCCTTGTCTTCTTTCGTATACATATGTATCAACAGAGTCCTTTTGTATCTAAGATATGGTTGAAGCAACTGGTAACTTACATCCTTGTCAATCATGTTTTGTCAGTTACAGTTGTGATAGAATTGCATTTCTGGTTATACTTTACTGTTTAATTTTCTAATACCTTGCAAGTTTTTCACTATATTTCATATTTTGCATCTGAGAAACTGATAAAGCAACTGGCGACTTTTTATTTTTGCTTATCATATTTGGTCCATAAACCTAAGTGCCATTTAGATATTTGTTAAGCAGCAGTTATCACTGTGAAACTTGAGGATGGCTGTGCCATGGTATTGCTGCTGTGAAATTAATCGAATGGATTGCTTTGAGCCTTTACATTTGTAAATATAGCATAGGTAAACTTTCCAATGACACCCATTAATTACCGCCTTCCACAATGGCTCTTGTAAAGGCGCACACATACATGTATATGTATGTACATATTTGTCAATATATCCATACACCTATACATCTGTGCGTATGTTTGTTGATGAAAAGCTGCACTGGATCTAATTCTTATTTGTTGATTGTTGGTGTATAAATTTAATATAAAACTTGGCCAATTCCTTTTCGTACTGGTGTATTCTAGGGCGGAAAAATTAATGCGGTGTGCTACTGTGTTTCTTGTGTGCATGGTCAGGTATTTGAAGGTACATCTGGCATCGACAACAAATTTACAACCGTGCAATTTACAGGAGAGGTGATGGTCATATGATGTTATTTAGTTGATAGTTAAGTTTAATAAATGCTGGACCAAAAAAAAGTTCAATATATGACAAGCCTATGTTGATTGTTTTCTGTGATAACATTATATTAATTACTTGGTGAATATTTCCATAGGTTTATGCTATACAACAGGATTAGGACTTTGATTAGGGGTATAAATATGGTTACTGTTTTGATGAGAGCATTTGTCCTGGGTTGAAATGCCACACTGATGCTAAGGCAAAGCATCATGTCATAAAGTATGTGATTTTAACTAGAAGAGAACCTAATCAAACATGGGGAATTACTAGCACTTTAAACAGCTGTTTTTCATTTTACATTTCTCTTGAGAATAGTTGCATCCTCTTTAGCAGAAAAAAAGAAGAAGATAATAGCATCCTCTTTAGTATCATTTTCTGCACTTGATTGTATAGCTAGAGCTCAGAGCATGTTCTTGTCCTTAATAGAACACCACCACTGCTTTTGGTCATCTGTGAACCTTTTGTTTTCTGATGAATCTGTGTCATGAAAGAAGACAGACTGCTATGTTATAGTTGAGCTGCCATTTTCACTTGAATTAGACAGACGAAATGAATTGTTAGTGCCCAGCAGCCAGAGTATGTTCAAGTTTTTCATTACTTATCATATCTATGTATATGGATGTTTGTGGAGAGTGTTATGTGACGTATGTGCATTGTGGCTGTAATATTTCTCAAACTTCCTGTCCAGCATTTCCATTGGAGCATCAATGGAATTCACTGTTTTCTTAATTTACCTCAGCGTCTGACCTGCTGATCTTTTAGGTCTTGAAAACACCTGTTTCGCTGGATATGCTTGGGCGCATATTTAATGGCTCTGGCAAGCCTATAGACAATGGTCCTCCTATTTTGCCTGAAGCTTACTTGGACATCTCTGGTAAGATGGGTTTGTGTTTCTTGAGTAATTTGAGTCTATAGAAATTCAAATCCTATTTCTTGGCATGCAGTGGGAAAAGCATATTAAGCTACATGTTCCAACCATCATATTGTTCATGAATTGTTTGTATGTTATTTCAGGTAGTTCTATCAATCCTAGTGAAAGAACTTATCCTGAAGAGATGATACAAACAGGAATTTCTACTATAGATGTTATGAATTCAATTGCCAGAGGACAAAAGATTCCTCTTTTTTCTGCTGCTGGTCTTCCACATAATGAAATAGCTGCTCAGATTTGCCGTCAAGCTGGTTTGGTAAAGCTGTTGGAGAAGTCTAATAATCTCATGGAGGTATGGTAGGCTTTTTTGTCTGTTTTCACTTGCAATTGAAATGAGTATGCCTCCGAAGGGTTAGCAGGTTTAATAGCAAAAGCTAAAGTTTTGTGTTTATATCAAACATGCTTTAAGGAAAACACTAAGTTTGATGGTTCTTAACTAGGCAAAAATGAGAAATTGATTAAGTGTTTAGTCACATGAGTTCTTTGGTACTGAAAGAAAAGGATTGCATGGTTGATCACATAGAAGTTGAAAAGTTTTAGCGAGGTTTTTGTTTTTTTTTTTTTTCTGGTCAAAAATCTTTGTTGTTGAGTTGGGCTCAATTCTTAATGCTAGATATATTATGTCTTAGTTCAGGAATTTTTTCCCTTGTATATGGTAATCAAACTCGCATTTTGCATGTTGTGTTTCTGAACTTTTTTCTGGTACATAGAGGCATTACAAGCATGCACATGTGAAATTCAAAGGGACTGTTCACAATGGCACGACAAGTTTTTTTTTTGGGAGTCAAAGTGTGTTTTGACGGGGTTCTTCAGAGCACGTGTTCCTGGCATTACAGGATGTGGAAGAAGACAATTTTGCCATTGTCTTTGCAGCAATGGGAGTGAACATGGAGACAGCTCAATTCTTCAAACGGGATTTTGAAGAAAATGGATCAATGGAGAGAGTCATTTTGTTTCTCAATCTGGTAAATTATCCAGTCACAGAAGCACACATGATGGATCTGTATTATGTTGCTATCAGATAATGTCATCTAGATAGATTTACGTGGCATAATGTCCTTGCTCTACTTTTATTTGTACCTTTTCAGGCCAATGACCCAACAATAGAACGAATCATTACTCCCCGGATTGCCCTTACAACGGCAGAATATCTGGCGTATGAATGTGGGAAACATGTCCTCGTCATTCTTACGGATATGAGTTCGTATGCTGATGCTCTTCGTGAGGTGATACAGAGCCTCCTTGCCCAGTATTAATTTGGAATAATAATATCTGTGATACGTCTTTCACCATCACTATCAGTTCTTTTTCTTTCTTGATACCCAAGCTTGATCGTATTGGACCTTGACTCTTTTTATTAGTACTAGCGGAAATATTAAGGTAGACTTCTTGTTGTTCTGCAGGTATCTGCTGCCCGTGAAGAAGTGCCTGGAAGGCGTGGTTATCCTGGGTATATGTATACAGATCTGGCTACCATCTATGAGAGAGCTGGACGAATTGAAGGACGGAAAGGCTCAATTACACAAATTCCCATTTTGACTATGCCTAATGATGGTAATGCATTTTGAGGACTCTGTCCATGTCTACTAATCCCTTCTGCTCATATAGAAAATTTATGCCTGAACTTGAATTGTTTGGAACAGATATTACACATCCTACTCCAGATCTAACGGGTTATATTACTGAGGGCCAGATATACATTGACAGGCAGCTGCAAAATCGGCAGGTAAAAAGAGCTTCGGGTTCATCAAGAGACTCAATAAGCATTTTAGTTTCTGTGGATTAGACTAAATCTAGTTAGCCTATAACACAACCCACGTAAATTAACATTTGATTAGTTGATCTCTGGAGTGTGAAGCCACGGGTAGGGATTCAAAAGAAAGGGGACTGGTTTTTCCCTGAAGGATCATTGTACTTCTTATTGATGAATACTTCTGCACCAAAATGATTGACCCAATGATACTCCAATATCACACAGTATTTTTAGTGTTTGTGAGGTTAAATATCTGGTTTAATGCCGTCTTTCTTCAGTGCATCTGGTGGTTGAGATAGTTTCACCCTTAATGAATTTTGATTGGGTCGTCATGCAGCTTGAGAGCATCACCTGCGATAGAGATACTTTTAGTGAACTATGTCATCTTTCTTGCTACTCTCTGCTCCAGAGAAATTCTGTTTCTATTCTGAGACTAAGTATTGTTTCATTTGGTTTCAATTTAACAGATTTACCCGCCAATTAATGTCCTTCCATCCCTATCACGATTGATGAAGGTAAGATATAGATCCAATTTGCAGTGATCTCCATCATTTATATTGCTTTATAGTTCTCCGGAAGTTTGCTCATTGCTGCTTGACTATACCGTAGAGTGCCATAGGTGAAGGGATGACTCGCCGGGATCATGCTGATGTGTCCAACCAGGTACTGGTTACGTGGTTATAACTGGTTCACCTTGCTCTTTCTTTGTTCAATATAAAGCTGTCTTAACCTGTTGACTTTAACCTTTTCAGCTATATGCAAATTATGCTATTGGAAAGGATGTCCAGGCAATGAAAGCTGTTGTGGGAGAGGAAGCACTTTCTTCGGAGGACTTGGTCTCTATTTCACTCGTCTATTACGATTGTACTAGCTTCTTTGATGAATTCATTATCCCTGACTTTAGTGGCTGGAACGATTAACTGGGATTTATTTTGAATGAAACAGTTATATTTGGAGTTTCTTGACAAATTTGAGAGGAAATTTGTTGCTCAAGGAGCATATGACACCCGTACAATCTTCCAGTCCTTAGATCTTGCGTGGACGCTGCTTCGCATATTTCCACGTGAACTTCTTCACCGTATACCAGCAAAGACGCTTGATCAGTTCTATAGCCGAGATGCAGCCCATTGATGATGGAAAACAGCTCATGTTGAAGATATCCAGCATTATTATCTGTATTGGAGCTTGAGGATTTGTTTATTGATGAGCCTTCCTTCCCAGGTTGCTTCTCTCCTTTATGATAGAATAAAAGCTCTATTCAAAATAGTTGATCCGCAAATCAGACTTGTAATTTTCCGCAATAGCTGCATAGACAACGTAATGCTCCTGGTAACTTATGTCACTCCTGTGGTTTGGGTCAGCTTCTGGTTCGAGCCAAGATTTCTTAGGAACAATGAGGGCTTCTGGAACTTCAAGTTGCTTTCTGCATGTAACATTCTTTTTTCTTATGCCATTGCTTATCTTTGTATTCAGAACTTCTTGGGGTGTTATTTTTGTCTATTTAAATGGATTATTCCTTATCCAACTGGGAAGACCCTGGTCTACATTTGTAGAAATGCTCTTGTTGCATGTTTTTAGTAGAGCCGTTTCTGGTATCAACCGATCTGTTGATGAGATTTATTGAGGGCATCAAATAAGTTTGCAGGACTTGAAGTGCGTGAATCGTCAATACCTGTGTGACATTGTCATGATGTCGTCATGAATGTGTTTGTGAGATTGTTGCGGAACACTAGGGTACAAGGCAAATACAAAATACATATATGAGTTTGCACTTCATGATCACTTAGGTATCTTTACTTTGGAATTTACAAATTTGCAGCACCTTCACTTTAGCAAAATTGTTCTTTTATTTATGACAGTTGATTTTTCGTTCCAAAAATATACCTATCCATTTTCTCCCATCCACCAACATACTTTCCAAGACTCTCTCTCTCTCGATCTCTCAACAGTGCCTCACTGCGCTTTGATGGCCTTGACCTGGTATATAGCCTATGGCATGTAACCTCGGAGTGAGGCTGTGGACACCAAGTTCTACCTCGTCAAGGTTGGAGGGTATCAGGTTCTCGAATCCTAATTGAATCGGATCAGAGACCAGAACAGTCCCTGATCGAATCGTACCAGGGATCAGGTGGATATATTCATAACCGATTAAATCGGTAGTGCCGCCTGGTATTTAAAGCACTGGTTTTAGGTGAGCTGTGTGGGGACGATTCAAGATTAGGGTTTTTTTGGAGCTTTTTCACGAGGGAAAGTAATTTTAGTCATTTCGACGGGAAGTAAACTCGCTTTTTCGAAAATAGAGGGTGTTACAATAGCAATTTTCTTTGGTTCCCATATCAACTTCAGTCCCGAGAACGAGTTATCATTGACTATCCTTTTCTATTAGCAAAGCTCTTAGTTCTCCAGCGTCGCAACTATCAAAGGCATGATTTGTCATCTGGGTGAAAATGTTCATCGGTTCTCCCGGCCTACATGAACCCAAACGGAGGAATGAGAGTTTGATGCAACTGTCCACGCAGTTTCAAATTAAGGAGTCACCCATGGTTTTCTGGGTTTGCTTCACTACAGTGTGCTTTGGGCCCGGTGAAGTCGAGGATACCCAAAAAAAAAAAAAAGGTCGAGGATACCACCTTGACATAATAGTTACAGAAGCTCAAAATGAAGTTGCAGAGCAGTGCAGAAAATTCCCATGAAGAAAAGTGTCCGTCAAAGGAAATTCCTTTAGAAGCATAATGGGAGTAAAATGACCCAATTACTCTCCAATGTATGGAAAAGTTACATAAAAAAATTTAAGCATTACCGACACTAAGGACATTCATCGCATTTGCAATGGCAAAACTTTACCATTGATTCGCCTTTGGCGAATATTAAAAACATCAACACCAGCTGAAAAAGAGCATTTTGTGTAAGCAGTATGTATAGCCCCTTCAACTAAAACCAAATCTCACGTGCATACTAGCCGCGAGGTTTTGCTTGTCCCTCTCCGCAATTTAGTTGGGCGTGGATATACCAGTATCTGGGCATCCTCAAAATGCTCTGCTCTCAGCAGGCCTAGCAATTCTCCTGTATCTCCTTCAAATGATTTACAATTCCTTCCCATGGCCCCAAGTCTTCTCCAAATTAGGATGTGGTGTACCCAAAGTGTAATCCATAGAGGGTTTACTTGGAACAAAAAGTATGCAAACAAGCCAAATGGATGCGTTAAGAGTGTCAGCCTGCTTTTGAAGTTCTGGCAACGGGAGGTAGTACAACTTCATCCAAGTTCCCTGGATAAGGCGTCCACAGGCCTAAGCCTCCCCGACTCTCTTTCAAAATGCTACCTTTTCCCTCAAACTCGCTCATGTTTTTCACCCATTCAATCTTAGAAGAATGTTCCCGAGTGTGTGGATGTAGCACAAATATCGAGTTGTACTCACAATTTGGAAACATGAAGAACTTGAAAGCGCCTCCCATTCTGTAGACGACATACCCAAAACTGAGTTGGTCTCTAGGTGTGAATAGATCGACTTCATTGAACCACAAGCAGGAAAACAAGTTGTTGATTGCAGTATGCTCGCGGATGATAATGGCTCCCTCGGGAACATCTGCATTAAAATACCAAGTATGAAGATGTAATTGCAGAAGAGAGAATAAAATGGAGTGTCATTCATTAAAAGAACAAGGATTTCTTTCATAAAGTCCTATCTGTCCTATTGACTCTTGGCAGTTTCTTTAATAACATACCCTTCGAAGAGCATTTCAACAGTTTCACTTCCTAAACTCTTCCAAAATAAAGGGATTACCCCAGCCATCTCCTTTTTGCAGTAAAGTAAAAGCAAAGTTTATGTATTGACAAATGATAATCTGTCAAATAAAAAGATAAAAAGACACCACCACTACCGCAATTCATCAATTTTACCTTGCCCAAAGAATGAGCTAAATCAGTTTTATTTCAGGAATCATTTTATTGCAGGAACACAAAATCTAACATGTCAAATTAATGAAGAAACAAGAGACAATTGTGTAGTGAAATAACGACTCCAATTTACTTCTTACCACTTGGGTTCCCCTTTTCAGGAGTCCATGGTTGCATCCCCTCATATTTATAAATTTTCATATGAAGATCAATAAGAGGCCGAGCATATCGCTTCCTGCGCTTATTTGCATCAGCCTCCTCGTATATGCTGCGAGAATGCTTGTGCTGGGCAATTGCAAAGGTATTCTTGCCCCTCCATAAATATCTGCAAATAAAATGCAGTTCCAACACTCAAGAACAACACCCCATAGATTGGCCAAAAAAGCACATCTGTTTCCAAAAACTATTACAGTAAGGCGTTATTATAGCTCAGGTAATGGTTACTCAGGTCCATCCCATTAATGATCCTAAATGTCCACCTAGTCTTCCCCAGTAGAGAACCACGTTTTTTTGAGTTCTTTCTCTCAATCAAACAATTCATTAGAGGCCTATTATTACCACTTTAATAAGGAAGATTTGAAGATGGCAAAATAGAAAGAATGTACGGTTGCTGAAGACAAAATGGAAAGCAATTAAACTGAGGGTTCATGAGTACTTGATTAAGGCCATGAAATGAGCACTTATGAGTAAACACATAAAAAAATTGTCAATGATAACTCCACAAGCACTTGCTAAACAGGGAACTTTACAATTTCTAATGCATTGACTTTGTAATCAATGCTTCGGAAATTGAACTATTCCATATCAGGTATGCTTAACAGGGCACTAGTCAGCATTATTGTCCTCATCAACAGATCCTAATGTATAATCCAAACATATTTTTCTTCTCAACTTAAATCAGAACACATAGATAAGAATAATACCTTTCAAGCATTAGCAACGGATCAACTATCAGCTCCATTTTACCATCAATCCAGATGCTGTACTGCGTTTGAGGGAACAATCTGTGGGTCAAAATCTTTGGAACCTTTCCATTTCTTCTGGGTTCATCATAGGGTGAATTTTTCAAAAGCACGAGACGCCAAATTCCCACCCATTGCCCCCCCTCATCATCCTTCCTTACAGTAACATTGCTCTTGATGAAAGAAAGAGATTGCTTATCCACCACCATTAGAAAACAAAAGAGCTTCTTCGACCGGTGACTTATATTTGACGGCTGGTGTGGTGTATCATATCCATCAAAAATGCCAGATGCAACCACAAATCTGCACTTCTTCACATATTTGATGTCAACAGGATCCATCTCAGCACCACCATTACGGATAAATCCACAATGCACCTAAAGGGCACACAATGTGGAGACCACAATAAGGTCATGGTCTAAACTGCATAAAGGACAACAACGGACTGTGGAAAGAGGGAGGAGAAAGTCCAAACAGCATCTAATTTATAAAGAAATATGCAAATGGAAGATACTATGCAATAGAGAAATTATGTCCCAACCAAATATGTCATTCTCAACCCGAATGGGTTGAATGTGCAAGAATAAACACTTTCTGCCACTTAAAACTAATTAAAAGATTTAGAAATTTTACCTTCATTGTTGGATTGAGCTTAAAGCTTTCTTCTCTCTGTGACCAAGTTTCACGTCCTCCAAAAAGTGGAGGTGACTTTGATGCATTGTTAATTTGTTCATCGTCCATAACATAGTGCAAATTCGCAACAATTTTGTCTGGCGTTCTTCCACTTGGTATAGCAACTTTATTGGGATCGTTGGCAACGGGTATTGGACATCCTGATTAATAAGCCCAATGATGTTAAACTTGGAGCCTAAGTAGAGACAAATTCTTCCATTTGAAAGTATTTATGCTATCTTACGATGCTGTGGTTTTGGTACCAGGCCCATCGTGTCTAACATGAGAAATACCCTGCTCTCTCGATTGCAAATAGCTGCATGTCAAACAGCTCACTTGTCATTAGAAACCTCATATGAAAAAAGTGTTCATGCTGGTGAACAGCAACGTATACAAATCAACTGCATGGTTATCTGATTACAACTCTAATATGTCAAGTTTATCCAACTAGAACTCATGCAATTACACTGTGCAGCCTGATGTTGCCATCAGCAAGACCAATCAGACAGGCAAACCTATTGGCTTTAGCTAATGTCTAACTATCCTAATTAGATAAATCAAATGATGTGCCTATTTCTTAAAAGCATAAAAGAAGTAACAGGTGCTTGAAAAATCAATTTGTGATAAAGCGAGGACAAATTATGAGGAAACAGCCCAAATTCTTAGTGGTGATGTCATGCAGCCAACAAAATCTTGCAGATGATATTTGTTCGGATATTGACGTTTCTACCAAGTTTTGATGAAGATGGACTTCAGAAATCAAATAAGAGTCCTAGGGGATTAGGATTCCTATCACAGACAAATCAGCAGTCTTATGTCTTTTGTGATTTGATTCTTAATAGGATTTATTAAGTTCCCTTTTTAGGTTAAGTAGGATGTTATGTGTCCCTATTCTATATTATTTTTCTCATTTAGAGGAATCCTTTTTCAACTAGGATTATAATGTAGAGAGTATAAATGTCATTGTAATTCTTTCTTTTCAATAGAGTTGATGATTATTTAAATTGGGCAGTTCTTTGCTTTGGCTTTGTGAAATGCAATTCTTCTCTCAGGTGATGCTTAAAAAACCCTTTGGTATGATGATTAGGAAGCTTTAGGTGTGACATGTAAACATTTCTTTTTTGTTGTGGGACTCGTCGTCCTACATCATAATGTCAGTGCATGAGTGGAATATTGGAAAAAAGTAAGTTTTCTGCCTCCATAGAGCAACAGCAAACTAGAGATCAAAGGAAGGCCCAAAACCAATAGAGGACAGATATAAACAAGCTTCAGTTGTGAAATCCAATAATTTCTATAAGCTATGTGTATTTCCAAAATGTAATTTTGGATGACAAAAGAGAGATATCTCCAAATTCCCTGCTCAGCGTACGATGTCATATTCGAAAATGTGGCACACAAAGGAATACTAAAAGCATCCGATGACAACAACAAGAGGTCTTGCAGAAGTACCTGATAAGAAAGTAACTGAAGATTGACAAGACCATACATGAAATAGCAACACACTGAGAATGAGCAACATCCAGATGATGCCCGCGACGAGAACTAGCCGAACAAAGCCCATCCTGAACATGACCTTCACTGGATACTCGTGTGCCAATCTCCCCGGAGAATAAAAATCTCCTTCAGCATCTGCAATTCAACAAAATCACAACTTGTACGAATTCTTCTCATTAAACATGCCCCTTCATCAAGCAAAAGCATAAAATTTCTCAAACTGCCAGAAACTTTCTCCACTTCGAAACTAATATAAACTTCATCTCATCCGATAATCTCTTCAGAGACACTACATTCGTTAAACTAAAAAAGTGCCAAACAGAGGGTAGCAATTCGTGCTTACCTTTAGCCGAGGAGTTCTGATTCCCGCGGTCGCCTCGACGATTCGCTCGCAAGGAAACGGATCGCAGACTCTCTGTCTCCACTGATTTCACAAACTCGAACTTCTCATTAACTCGAACACTCCAAATTAAACAGAACAAATCACGAGGAAAACCCCACTCACTCGTTATGGAACTCAGATATCTCAAGAAACAGCTGCCATTTCCAAGCGAACAACCAGGAACGGCTCCGAACCTTCGCTCCGCCCCGAGTTTCGATCCGGGGAGACAAAAGCGCGAAATCGATCGGTGTGGTGAGGCAACAGCGATGGGCGATCCGGGAAGGTTCGGATCCGCGCGATATACTCAGAGATTGAGGACAAACACGGTGGCGAATCTGCTGAAGAAGGCGAGAGAGAGAGAGAGAGAGAGAGAGAGAGAGATAGGAAGGAGTACAATGTGAACTCGGAGGAGAAGAAGCAAACTTGCGGGAGTGCGATTGCGAATGAAATTGAGAATGAATCAACTCGGTCCACTACTCAGGTTTGGCGAATCCGAACTCAGTGGAGTAGAGGAGGATAAACTTTCCTTTAAGGCCGCGAATGGAAACATTTCTGTTCCCGAAATAACTTTTAGAACAGAAACACTTCTTCTTTATCTATGCTCAGCAATAATTATTTGGAACAAAAATGTGTTTGGTAACTATAAAAAATTATATTCTTGGAACAAAAAAAAGAACAAAAATACGTTTAGAAACTGTATAAAGTTTCTATTCCCAAAATGAATAAACAAAGAAACACGTTTGGTAAATGCAAAAAAATAATTCCTAATATTTTCATTTAATTAAGGGGACTATATATATATATATATATATATATATATATATATATATTAAAATTAAGATGTCATTAACTTTTTAACTTATTAAATCAAATTAAATCTCATTTGTTCAATTCACTAAATCAAATTAGACCAATATATGTATAAGTAATTTATGCACCATTTATCAAATTACAAAATGGACAAGATCAACTATAAAAAAAAAAAAAATTGAAAGAGAAGACGAATTGGAATTAGACAACAAGAACATCAAATATGTTTTCTATAGATTCGAAAAATTACAATTATGAGTCACACGTAAATGTTCCCAAGTAGTTAAAAATATGATTACCTTTAAACAAGGTCCCCTAAAAAAATATTAATTGCACTTTGAGTGAAACCGTGGATTAAAATGAAAAATATTTGTGTATTTAGGTCCTTTTAGTCCAATTGTGCAATTTTTCCAAACATGAAGTCTAAAATGAGATGCAAGGTATCAAAGTCTCATTTCATGACTCTAAAAGTACAAAATTTTGGCTAAAATGATTTAAAATGAAATTTTTTAGTCAATTTAGGATTATATTCAATGAAAAGGCATGTGGTCCCAAACTGAATTTTTAAAACTTTAAAAAGGCCAAAATGAAAAGGGAATTAAAATAAAAATATGGACTATTTTTGCGCATTTTCTGACCACGAATACTATTTTTCCCTGATTTTCGGCTATTTTTATAATTAAAATAAATCCGAAAAATGTCAAAAATTATGAAAAATATTTTTTGTTCAAAATTGGTTCTTAAGGCTTGACCAAAGCTTCCAAGATTGATTTTATAATTTTATGAATCCTTTTGGCATTTTTTATTAATTTTTTAAAATAAAATGATTAAAAATCGGGTATTAACATCTTGCAAGAATAAAAGAGAAGATAGTGTGTTCAAAAACAAAATTGTTCCTAATTATTTCTAAAAAAAATGTTTCAAATGTGCTTCTAAAAAGTGTTCTAGGAATACATAAGCAAGTTTATTTTTGTTTCTTATTTTCGCTCCAAAAATGTTTTTGTTTCTCAAAAGTGTTTCGAAATACTTTGGGAACATTTTTTTACTATACATGTTTTTATTCCCAAAGTGCTCCGGGAACACTTTGGGAACGGAAAATACTTGTTCGGGAGCGTTACCATACGCAGCCTAAGCGACGGTGCTTGGCTCCGGTGAGCAACGGTCCAGGTTAGGGAAAGGAAATCGGGTTAATTAGTCCGGCCCAATCTGATTTCAAGTTAGCTACGCGCGAAGAGAACTCAAGAGTCAAAACTTATGTAGCATCGACACTCAAAAGAGGCTTACGTATCGTGTCAAATACTCTTCGACATGGGGTCAACGCTCCGGACACGCTAACGACACATGAGTCCATCATCCCGACACGCCATTTCAACACACGAGGTAAATGTTGAGCATTTTGAATAAATTAAGGGTCAAAATAAAAATTTATCAAATATATGTACTTGATCATATATCTAGCCAATCCAAAATTAATATACACAACTTTAAAAAAAATACTAATTATGAATCCCTAATAGAAAAAGAAAAAACCCATCATTGATATTTTTATATATTTAATATGTAACGTGTCCCAATATATCGAAATTTTTTATTTTTTGAGAAATCACATGTTTGGGTATTATGTCGTGTCACGTGTCGTATCGATGATACGTAGGTCAAAACCAATCAACATGAGCTTTTGTTCAGCTCAATTTATCGTTCTAAATTGGCACGACCAATTCTATCCACAGACCAGCTCAATCAAGCCAGTTGTCGGGTTTTTTCAGGCAATTCTACGACTAGACTCCATTCTAGACGAATTTGGAGAAGAAGAAAATTGCTAAAATTCGATCAGACTCTTTAAAATTAATTAACTCATGAAGAATAATTAAATTGATTCTTTAATTTTGGTTGTGTTAAATTTTTCTATCGACTAATTTTATTTCCAACTCACGCTTTAATCGACGGATTTTTTTTTTATTACTACTTACAATGAAACAAAATATTCGATTTTCGTATTTAATGGAAACCGTCATTTAATCGACCGATGTATTTTCAATCGTACATTTTGAAAACATATTAGGCTCTCGATTTCACTCTCATAGACGAATCAACTAACGAGCACATTTCTCGATTTACTTTATGTGACGGAGTAACTTTAAAATAACGAAAAGAAAAAAATCATCGAAAAAAAAAGCAAGCAAGAAAAGCTAAATTTCGCAAGATATTTTTGGAGGAGTGAAGGAGGAAAGAAGAAAATGAGAGGTGGAGGAGAGACAATTTGCACAATTGAAATCCTAATATCACACCTTCTTATTGAAAAGGAAAAAAAGAAAAGAAAAGAAATGAAGAATTTATTGTTAGATGTGACTGCCATTTTTATTTTTAATTTTAATTTTCTTCGCAATTTGAGAGAAAATAATTTTACACCAAAAGGAGAAAGCAACACGCTCTCGATTTTCATATCAAAATGCTAGCGTTTTCTTTAATTTGTTCGAAAATGATTGAATCGGATTTGTATTCTATGGGCATATTCAACAAATTAATGACCGGGACCATATACACTCTTTGTAATCGGACTTGTATTCTACGTGTATATCAAGGGAATTAAAAATCGGAATCATATACATTCTTTGGAACCTCTCTTCTTCTGCTACAACATTTGATTTTGCACATTATGCGAACTTGCAATCACACGGGATTATGCCGGGTCAATTAAGTTAATTTATTTTTAGCTAAATAATTTATTGCATATTTCGATAATTTTCAAATTGAGGTGTTGTTCGTTTTGCTATTTTTTCAATACAAATATTTTCAAAAAAATTTAAATATTCTCTTTTGTTCTTTCTCAATCCATCTTAATTAATTAGTGGGGTGCGAAGTTTTGATTGACCCCTCTTGAAACTTACATCGATATTAGATGATGGCCCATTTTCGACGCAATGTTTAGAGTGATTATATTTTTTAATCAGGTATGATAATTTGGTATTATCGTGCTCGAGTCATTTTCCTAAGTCGTTAATAGGCTCAATTGGGAGAGGGGATGGAGTTTTTGCGGTCAATTAACCCCATTTTAATGTTTGATTTTTAGTTATAACATATGTTTTCCATCTTGAATTATACATATTGATTTTTGACCACAATAGAGTGAAAATCGAGTTCGTCACATAAATTTATTAGCACGTCACAGGCGTATCACCGCCAGCGTCGTCGCCTCCGCGCTGCGTCTTCTTCACTGCGACGCCGCCGCCGTCTCGCGCCATCGAGGTAAGGCTCTCCTCTGGCTCTCTCTCTCTCTCTCTCTCTCTCTTTGCGCCCATGAGGTAGAGGCCATAGGGGCGCCTAAGCCACCACGAGCGCCTGAGCGAGGGTTCGTTTAGATGTCGAGTACGCAATTGAGCTTGAATTTTCTTTCTTGTTTTCAGTTTCTCTCAGTCTTAGGATCTTCAATTCGTGTGTTGACGCGGTATTCTCAAGAATTATCAGTCCATTGCTGCCCCCAGTGCGTTTAGGGTTTATGTTTCTTGGGTGGGCAGCAAGTGGTTTTAGTTGAGCATGTGGATATTGCTACTGCCGATTGCAATCTGTTCTGCTTATTGCTGGTTTTGAGTGATCCAGCACAGCCTGCTCGTTTCGCGTGTCGTGGGTTTGTGTATCGGAAGTTTTGGCTTTTTCTTTTGTTGGCTCCTCAGTGAGCTGTTTATTCTATGGCAGGCAGAAATATGGACGTTGATGTGGATCATTACAGTGTTCTGGGGTTGCCTTCTGGGGAAGAAGGCGCCCAGCTCTCCGAGAAGGAGATCTCGAAGGCCTACAGGGCTAAAGCTTTGGAGCTGCATCCGGACAAGAGGCTGGATGATCCGAATGCGCACTCGAATTTCCAGAAGCTTAAAACGTCCTACGAGATTCTGAAGGATGAGAAAGCCCGGAAGCTGTTCGATGATCTTCTGAGGGTCAAGCGCGAGCAGCTCCTTCGCCGGTCACAGCAAGATTCAAAGCGGAGGAGAATGGTCTCGGATCTTGAAGAAAGAGAGCGAGCGGCTTTTGCTCCTGACTCTGCTGCAAAAGCGAAAAATGAAGAGGAGAGGATCCTTAGGAAGCTTAGAGAAGAGATAGAAAGGATTCGGGCTATGCATGCGAATAAAGGGCCTCCTCCAGCTTCCTCGAAGGGACAGGCTGCTAGTGAGGGAAAGGATAGGAAGAGCAGTGGTGGGGTTGGTCTGGACAAGGAGAAGGTTCTCAAAGTTTCCTGGGAGATGAGTGGCCCTGACTATACTGTAGAGAGGTTGAAGGAGTTGTTTTCGGTGTTTGGTGTGGTTGAAGATGTCGTCACTAGGAAGAAAAGATCTGCACTCGTAGTAATGGCATCTAAAGATGCTGCTGTATGTCTTTTTACCCTCTACCTTCATTTTATGCTACTTGGCAATTTAGGCAACACCCTTACCATGAATGTCAATTTTTCTAGGTTGCTGCCACAAGAACTGTGTGTGGAGATCTTTCTAATCCTTTGTTGGTCGTCCCCCTTCAGCCAGTTGTAGCGACAGATTTCCCAAGTGTCAACAAGCCTGTGGAGAAAGATCTCCGCAATGATCTTGTAGGGGCTGGCTATCAAGATTTTGAGGACTCTGTGATGAAGAAGCTCCAAAAGGCAAGGACCTTACCTTTTCTTGCTTTTCAGAGAAATGCATTCTTTTCTATCTTCTTCACTATGTAGACTCGACTTTAATATGATGAAGAAGACAAAAATTTTGAGGGGAAAGAAATAGCGTCGACTTAGCACGAGTCTGTAGAAAAGCATGTTCACTTTTAGTGTCTAAGCCATTCAAAAAGGGCTTTTTCTTCTTGGTCTTTTTTCGAATATGTCTAGCTGTGTCTATTGGCACAGTATGATTTTCTCACTACTCAATTTACTAAATTTTCAAACATACTTCACAACATTCATAGTCAGCCTTAAGTAGGGAGTGACAAATGCAAGGATAGATTTGGAATCTCTAACTTTGAGAATTAATACACAAAACACCGATTTGGGAATGTTTTAGGTAACATGTGTGGAATTGGCTTATTGCTTTCAGTTGCTGTACATAAAGACTCGAGTGAGGGAAATTTTGGAGACCTATTGGGAAAATATTATTATAAATTGTTAATTGTGACTTTAAAGAAAGATGATGGGTGAGAGAAGGTTGACAACAAAATGAAAGGAATGCCCATAGACATGGAATAGTAAAGCTAATCCTTTGCTAACTATGCGAACTCAGCAAAATGAGAAGAAATTGGCATTATCAGGTTTTATAGCTCTAAAATCATCATTTAGTAACCATTTCCATATTAATAATTGATGTTCCTTTTGGAGACAGAAAAGCCACCAAAAAGTGCAATCCAAAGTTTTAGCTATCCAAGGTTTGGAAAAGTCTTAACTTGCCTTATATAAGATGTTGCTACAGCTTTTCATTTCCCTGCCCTTTGGCTGGGGGTATACCAGTAAGCTGGTAAAAGAAGTTCCTCTCACTGGATGATTTATCGTTCACAGTTGCTATTCTATCATGGATCTGATCATAGTCTCATCAATGTATAGCGTGGGGAGAAGGCATTCTTTGATGGTTACACGGTTTGCCCTGCAGCAATCTGGCCATTAGTTGTCAACGTTTTGGTCTTCCTTTTCTCTGTGGTTATGGAATTGTTTTACCTGATACTACACTAGTGCTGTTTTCTTCTTTTAGTCTCCTTGTCTTTTCCATATTTCTACATGTGTTAACTCTGAGATCCTGTGCAGGCTGCAGCAAGGCAAAAGTGATGGGGAAAAGCATCTGAGGAGTACAGTATGTACAGTGTCGCTTCTGAATCCTCTGTCTATCATCTAAGGGTAAGGTGTCACTTCTTAGGTAGATACATCAGCAATCAGTCTTCATCATTTCTCATTTTTCTCTCTTTCTGCTGATCGGTTAAAGTAGCGGTGGCTTGGGATGGTTAGAGCATATGATGAGCATACTTTGATTGTAGCAACTGACATCAAATTTCATGTTGATGGAGTGCCATCTTCAATACTTGATAGTGCATTTGATACTGGTGGGACCTCAAGGCTGCGATTGGCATTTCTGGACAATGTTTATTCTATTGCCAAAAAACAGTCAGAACCCATTGCTCATAAGTGCTGAGGTAACCCGATATGTTACTTTCATTAGGGATAATACCTGGCAATTGTCATACTGGACCGCAATTTTAGAAACTTCTTCTCATACTGTGCAATTGCTTGGTGATTGTAATTTAGTAGAGTCGAGGACTGGTGCTGGAATCAGCTGGCTTTCTAAGCCAGTAGTGTGATATGCGAGATCACATACTCTGTAGAAGACAAATTCACAATATGGTGATGTAAGAAAACTTCACATTTACTGACCCCCATGCGCATTATTACATTGTATTAAATTCAATGCTGATACGTCTTGGAGTATGGGAGGATGCAAGATACTGGTAGTAGTATTGGCAGCACAGAGGGATCTTTGGCAGAAGTTCTGTAGCATGGAGATATATGGGCTATTATGTCCAAAACTCTACAGAAAAGATGATTTTGCAATTGTTAATTACTAGGAATAAATTGCTTTGCTAGTAAAGGAAACTGGAATAGTGAAATGTTAAGGGTCAAATTAATACAAATAAAACTGAAAAGTTAGTGCTGAAATATTAAATAGTGAACTTTTTTTTTTTTTGGTAAGGTATTAAATAGTGAACTTTTAGTGCTGATAATCCTATTTACTGAAATGTGAATCGAAAAGTTGTTTGACTATAACTGAACAGTGATAGCCAGATGTTATTAATTTCTTACCAAAGACAGAAGAATGACCTTTCTTGGTAGGTTTTAGAAATATAGTTGGCAATACTTTAGTTGCTATAAATTATTTTTGCTAGTGAATGAATCAAGTAATCCCTCCCTCACCACATTAAGTGAATTCGCAGTTCTCAACACTTGATCAGGTTATCAAACAGAACCTAAGTGTTCTACTTCTATTGTTTCTAAATAGTATCTGATATAACTTTGACATTGTTTGTTGGCCTTCTCGTCATGAAACAAATGTACATCCCTGAAGTTACAGTCTCGATGAAAGTTAATCCTTTGTTGCTGTTAATGCCATTGTCTCCCACATCTCCTTCCTGTGGACTTCCTCTTTGTCAGCTGTGGATTCTCTGCATGCCGTCTCCAGAATACAGTTCTAGTACAGTTCCGACATAACATTTTCTGTGTTGCCACATGGTGTTGCTCCATTGCATCTTTAGATTCTTTTCCATGCCTTCAACTTCTATGTGGAAAAATTCATCCAAAGCCAGCAATACCATCTTCACTAGCCGAGGTAAAAACTTAGTTTGTTTCGGGGGATTTACCTCTCAATTGTCACACGCGAGACTGTATTTTTGGATCATTCTGCCTGTCCTTTAAATTTCATTCTTTATAATCTTGATCAGTCACTCAATGACAGCAAATTAGTAGAGTCAAGGTTCATTGCCACAATCAGCTAAGGTGCCTAAGAAAGTAGTGTGCTGTGTAGTTTTACATGCTTTGTTGTAGACAAATTCAAGAAAGGGTATCAGCAAGAGCATTTGTTAGATTTATCTCCACGCATGGTTGGATGTAGTTACTTTTGATGCGGAAACTGGAGTATTGGGGGGATGCAAGATACTTCTAGGGGGTGGTATTGCCTGCAGAGACGGATCCTCAGAAGTTCGTTGGTGTGAAGAGATGAAGAACGATGCAAAAAAATAAGAAGTAAAATTACGATAATGGGGAGTGGCAGCTGGAGAGATGGATTTTCCTATTGAGGTCTTAACTGGTCGATGGGCAATTTGATGCCTAGTCAAACAAACTGCAGCTTCAGCGAAACGCCTGATCATGTTGCTTACAGTGTTGCTAAATGATATCCTTTAATAACTTAAAGCCAGATATTGTCCTGTCTTGTCTTCAGTGTAAATAAATGTTCATAGTCGAAGTTAAGGGGGTTCACAGGAAGTGATTCTTTGCTGCTATTGATTCTATTCTCTCCCATTTCTCCTTCCTCCTAACTCCCTCCTTGCGGGCTGTGGATTCTCGGCGTTCCATCTCCAGGATGCACTTGTAGTACAGTATCGGATCCATCTCTTCCAACATTTCCTTGACGTTCTCCGTGAGTTGTCGTATGCTGCTGCTCCAATGCCTCTTCATATTCTTCTCCATGCCTTCTACCACAACAGGGAAGACTTCATCCAGTGCCAGCAATATCATCTTCACAAATTGTTCATTGTTCCACACGTAAAGTGCCCGCTCCGCAACCTAAACATACATGAATGACAAAATTTAAGGTCAGTGAACCTCAGATAAAGCGGTGGTGTTTAAAGAATGGATGATGTCGTATTGAGAGGTGCTCATCATTTGACTCCTGATTAAAACAGAAGTGCGAGATTTGAAGCTGTTTATTTTACCTGAGAGTTTAAACTATTCAAGCACCTTGTTATATGTGTGGACAAGGGCAGAGCCAACTTCCTGTACTGGTCAGGGTCAATATTCTCCACAAGCTCCTCCAGTTCTCCAATGAGCAAGACCACCTTCTGAGAGTTAGTGACGGGCCAATACCTCAGAATCCCCCTCACAACAATCCCTCCAAGCACAGGCTCCTTCTGCACAAACTGAGACACGCAATAGCTCAGTTGCCTGTGGTACATCAGCATGCCCTTTGGCTTGTGCATGGGAATTAGCACTCTGATCAGGAACAGCTTGTGCTCTTCCTTGAGAGGGACCGTGAACCCATTTATGATGCTCCCGTAAATCTCGAGCAGCTCGCCGATGCCACAGTGCCTCTCTGTCTCGAAAATATAGCTCAGCAGCACGTCGTTCATCGATTTCCTCATGATAGAACGGTGGAAGGTAAATCTCCTGTATATCATGTGGTACACATTCTTGAGGCTCTCGCGCTCTCGGGGATCCTCGGACTGAAAGAGCACGAGAAGGTTCAGAAGGAAAGGGTGGCTAACGTGGTCTTGCAGCCTCTTGGGTTCCGTGGTTGTGATGAGCCGGAGAAGAATGTCGTACACGACCTGGAGGTGAATCCACACTGGCGAAGCGGTCGCCATGAAGCCCTCGTCATCGGGCAAGTCCGATGTGAACGAGAGGTGGGAAGGTGGAGGGAGCGGTCGGAAGAGGTTGGCCGAGATCATAGACATCAGGGACACCAATACTTCGCAGTCCAATGGCTTCTTCGAGGTCTTCACCAGGTAGAGGAGTTGGTTGAGCTTAAACCTCTTCTGGTCTTGCTGTCTAGGAGACTCTACAGGGTCAGAGAAAGTGAAGATAAAGGAACAATATGATATCAGTGAGAGCATCTCTTCTTCCACAGAGTGCTGCCTCCAGTTGATGCTCCCGGATGGGCTATTGCTGCTCGACGGGCTCCGTATGTCGTGATCGAACAGAAACTGCAGAGACGGGGATCTCTTCCTTGGAGAGATTATTGGGGTGACGTATCTATCAACACCCATCTCTCTCTCTCTCTCCCGCAATGCCTACTTCTCTTCAGTGAATGAATCTACTCTTTGGGATTATGGAGTTTGAGAGCATTGGACTGCAGTTTTGCTTCGATGGGCGGAAGGGGGTTGCTCTGTTTTGATCATTCCCATTTAATCTTTCCCCATTTGGATGTGAAACAAAAGGACAGAGAGACAGCGATATTTTCTATAGACTAGGAGAGTTTTCCGATGATTGAGGGTGGCATTTTCTCATTCTTTGTTCTCTGAAAGGGAGGTTTGATATGAACAATGCTAACTATGTTGGTTGCCCCTCATGTGGGTGCATGCCACGTGGAATTCTTGGATACTATAAAGTTGATAATAATGAGGAGTTTGGCTGGTATTTGATAAGATGCTATCAAGAGGACAAATCTTCCCCCAAATCCGTTTTGGTACATCACGCATGTGCCTCTCCAATCCAACAGTTTTGGAAGGTTTATGAGGTGATTTTGAAGATTCAATTGAAGCTCCCTTCCCTTTTTCCGTATTTGCTTGAGAACTAATTAAACACTGTAAAACAAAGGTGACGGAATCTGGTCTGCTGAATAAATATGTTGAGCAGTTGTATCAAAATTATCGATTTTGTGTCATATGATACACACATAGTATACAGATTCCACAAAGTTTGTATGTACTTGTTTACCTATTGATGTGTATATGCTTCGGAATGATCGCTTTCGTATTATTCCCTCAGACAACCATGCTAGGCAATTGTTTCTGCAATTTCTCCTATTTGTGTTTCATAATACTTTGTCACCAGTAGTCACTGCAAGAGCAGCATCCGTCTCTGAAGTGGTGAACAACCTTGGCATCCACAACTATTATCTCTCTATCACTCAAATCTGATATTTTCTTCACAGCAGAATGGCAATCTTCACAAATTCTAGTATTTTGTCTGATAAGAACCGGGTTCCCTATCGCTGTAGAAATCAAGCCAAAAGATATAGCCAGCCTTACACTGTGAGCAGCGGCAGATTTTGCTCTTTCGTTTGCCAGATCAAGTGGTCTGAATCTAGTGACTCTTGTGAGATGAATATTTACCCCAATCCGCTTGCTTATAATGTCCAATACACCATAGATCGTGCTTGCATGTTGACAGCATTTATCTTGATTGGTGAAGCTGTGGATTTTACCTCCACTCTCCATCATACTATAACCAACTGTCTTTGTGAGCCCCTCTTTTCTCATGAGTGATTTGATGCCTTCGAAATCTTCCCAGCGCCCGGCTTCTGCATACATATTGGACAGTAATATACAACACCCTGTATTATCATGTTCTAGTGATAAGATGTGCTTAGCAGCATATTCAGCCATTTCGATGTTTCCGTGCTTTCTACTAGCAGTCAGCAGTGATCCCCATATTCTAGCACTGGGGACCAAAGGCATTTGTTTGACAAACTCTTTGGCATGGTCAAGGTTGCCGGTGCGACCAATCAGATCGAGCACACATCCATAGTGTTCTATTCCAGGATCAATATTATAGCTCCCTCTCATTTGATTGAAGTATCCCCACCCCTCATCAACCAAGCCAGAAATGCTGCACGACATTAACAAGGAAAAGAATGTGCTGGCATTGGGTTCAACACCATATTTTTTCATCTCCTTAAACAGTGCAATGGATTTACCTCCACATCCATGTATTGCATGAGCCATAATAATAACATTCCATGAAACCACATCCTTAATCAACATTTCGTCAAAAATCTGTTGAGCAGTCCCCAGATCTCCACATTTTGCATACATATATATAATTGAGTTTGAGATGTAGGTATTTGAACCAAGACCCAATTTTGAAACATATCCATGAATCTGCCTTCCCTCTCTCAGTAATGCTACTTCAGCAAAGGCAGGCAAAATACTTGCAATTGTAATTGCATCCGGTTCCAAACGCTCACACCAAAGCTTTTGAAAGAGTACTAAGGCTGCTTCATTCTGCCCGTTCTGCACATGGGCAGCAATTATCGCATTCCACGAGATCAGACTCTTTTCAGCCATTTTACCAAACAAATACTTAGCCCCCTTCAACCCTCCGCTGGCTCCATACATATTAATAAGAGTAGTTTCCAAGACCATATTTGGCAAAAAACCTTTTCTGATGGAGTGTCCATGGACAGATTTCAATACCTGGAGGGATCCTAATTGTGCACATGCTGGTAGCATGTTAATCAAAGTGATACAATCCGGATTCAAATTATAATCGTCCTGCATACTCTTCATGCAAGCCAATGACTCTGAAGGAAGAGCATTCGAAGCATAGCCATCTATCATTGCATTCCAAGTCACAATGTTCTCCTTAGAAACACTGTTGAACAATCTCTCAGCATAGTCTACTTTACCACATTTGCAGTACATATTAACAAGACACGTCTCAACCATTAAGTCTGACTCAAGTCCACTCCGAATCGCCCAGCAATGAATCTCTCTCCCGCCTTGCAAATAACACGTGAGAGAAGCGGCACCAAGCGAGCTGATCAAGCTGTATCTATCAGGTCTCATGCCAAATACTTGCATTTCTTGCAAAAGAGCCAAAGAGCTCCAGCCATCGCCCACTAAAAGGAACCCGCTAATCATGGAGTTCCATGAAACCACATCCCTCGCACGCATTTCTCCAAACACCTTTTCAGCTAAGTCAGCACGGAAATTCTCTGCATACATGGATATGAGCGAATTACCGACATACAAATCTAAATCCAGTCCAACTTTGAACAACTTTGCGTGAACTTTCTCCCCCTCCATCAAAGATAACAACCCTCCACACGCCTTGACCACGAAAGGGAAGGTGTAGTTATCGGCTCCAATCCCTTCACGCGCCATCCTATAGTAAAGCTCAATCGCTTCTCGAAACAACCCGTTATTGACAAAGCCCCTAATGAGCACATTCCAAGCGTAAGCATCCGAGCGGGGCATATTCTCAAACAGGTGGACCGCATGTTCCAACCTCCCAGAATCCACAAAAGAAGAAAGAGCTCTGTTGAGCGTGAGATGATCAGCTTTACTTTGCCTTACCAACTTGGTGGGTTTGTTCCCGTTCGGGTTTGCGGGCTTGGAGATCCTCGGCTTGGCGATGGGGTGGCCACTGGGTGCGGCGGAGTTACAGAAATGGGGGTAGTGAGCGAGCGCTGAAGCCATGCTCGGACTTGTAGAACGTCAAACGTTCATGGGATGCGCCGACAACGACGGGGCGGCGGCCGGAGAAATCAAACTGAAGCTCAGTCCAGATCTCACTTCGCCGGTGAGACTCCGGACTTAGCGCGAGCGAGAATGCGTGTAAGCCGCCGAGTTTCACTTACATCTAGAATTTGAAACGAATCTCGTCTTTTCGATTTACATTCACAGAACCAGTCGGGGTATTTATCCGTACGCTCGATAGCTGCTTTTGGTTTTGGTCGAAAGTCTTAAAATTTATTATGAAAATATAATTAAATCTTAAAATTTATAAAAAGTATAATTGAATCGTAAAATTTATTAAATTGATATGATCTAATCCTTCTCATTAATTTTGCCTAATTTGACTAACAAAAAATACTGACGTAGATTCTTTAAATATCTTCTCCCTTCCACCTAACAATGGCGTAATAAAAGGTAGTAGTCTTTTCCCGATTGTGTCGAGGGCCTGCTAGCCTTAGCCTCTGGTTCGCATGGTCGACGGCAACCCCATCGGCCTTAGGTAGAGGGCCTCTCGCCTGTATTTTTTTAATTAAAAAAGAAAAAGGAAAAAAAAAAGACAAAAAAATCAAATGACAAAAATGTTCTTGAAGCCATACACCCTTTAGACTTGCTTCGGGTTTTCAAATCTTATTTGAAATAATGTTTATTTCATATTTTTATTTAAGAAAATAAAAGTATTTCATATTATTATTTGTAATTTTTCCATACAAATGCAATGCGGTAATAACTGTCTGCTAACGTGCCCATGGTGGGGGCATCGCCGGTGATCCGATTGGCTGGTGACGCATCGATGAGATTGCGCCACGTGAGACTGTGAGCTTTGGTCGGCGGCTCGATTCTTTCCGTCTTTCCACGGACCATCTCTTTTTGCGGTGGACGCGCTGCAGAAGATTCTCGCTCCGTCATGTTATAGTCGTCAGTCATACTGCTCCTTGAAAGGGATTAATGTCCATGAACACCAATCGTGCAAGAAGCATGATATGATGAACACTAGCCAAAAATAGAAATAGAGGCGTTAAAGTGGCTATGTAATCTCAAAGAATATCTGGCTTCAAGGGCATTTTTGTACTTTGCCTTTTTGTTTAGCCTCCTCGGAATTCTCAAACTCCTCTCACTAGCTCGACCTGATCCGTGCTTCCCATTTCCAATCGGCTACTATATCGATTCCCAGCCGCTCCGAAGAGACGATGGCGAACATGTTCCTCTGGGACTTCCGGGTTCCTCCTCCTTGCCGGGGGGTAGAGCACGCCCGACGGCTCGTCGTATGGGGTTTCGATGTTTCCCCGCGACTGTGCGGCGAGTACCGCGCCTCACCCTTGGAGACCACAACTTGCTCATTTCTCCCCCTTTCCTTGTGCACATTCTCAATTTAGAAACCTTTGTGTTTTTTTTCCTGATTATTCCAGTAATTATACTGAAAATCTAAGTACATAATTAACACACCTTTAAAAGAAAAAAAAAAAAAAACAAGAAACAAACTAAACATACCATCTACTCATGGTCATGGTCATGCCCACTCTGCCCTTTCGCCTGTTACTCTCGCAGTTTCGTAATTTGGCCCTCTCACGTGACTCCGCTGTTCCCCCAAAAAGCCATTTGGTTTATCCCGAAGAACTAGCATTTTTTTTTTCCTTCGCTTAACGGTCTACAACCATCTTTGCTTTTGATGTTATACTTGAGAATAGGATTAGGACTTTTGGTTGGTTTCATCTAAAATCCTTTCAAAATAAGAAGTAGGTATATGTATAATTGTAGGTTCACACGACTTACAAATACTTCTTTGTAGTTAATGAGGCGTCGGACAAGTTGGTAAGACGTCTAGACCTTAGACGGTTAAATTGATGAAGGTCCCAAGTTCGAGTCCCAACGACCACGTCTTGGGGGACTTACCTGGTGGTATTGGCAAAAACAAAAATAATTCTCTCACTTCTCACTCCCGGGAAAAAATCGATGAGAGGAGTTAGGATTTTGTGTCGGGTTTTAAACCGCAATTGGGTTTAGTAATTCTCTCCTTTTAGTTCTTTTTAGGGAGTCTGTTAGAATACATTTTGTGTGGGCTTTATTAATTGTTATTGTAATTAATTATTGGTCTAACAAAGAAATATAAAAAGGTTTCATAATCCTAGTTGGATATGGAGATGGATAATATGGGTTGAGATAAGCCTTATCCATAATGAGTAGATAGGTTAAAATCTCTATTAATAAAGCTCAAATCCCTCCTCCGAATCCTAATTTCACATAATCTCATACAAGGAGTCGTTAAAAGCAATACGTGAGAGGCTGTCTCATTCTCATTGAAGCCAATGTTTAAGGGGTTCATAGAGGAGAAACTCTTGAGCATCAGACCGTCGCAATTCCGCATTAAGAAAAATGGATCTTAAACAAGGTGCGTCAATTCTTCTATTTTATGAAACTATGATTCACATATCCGTACGTGATGATCTTAGGGTGCTGCATAAGGATATTAATCGCAACTTATATGTCGTATTATAGCCTATACATATTAGATCTCGAATCATGTTTTGAGTGTTTTTCAAAAATTTATTTTTGGCAAAATTGAAAAAAAATAATTATATATTCGGAAAGTGCTTGTCGAGACGAGCAAAACCATGTGAAGATCACCATTGGAGGACACCGGACTCGCCGCTACGCACAGCCACGCATCGCTGCCTATCGGGAGCGCGGAGGCCATGCGCCAACAACACCCCATGAGCTAGACTCGGGCCTACACGTGCTCGGCACGTGCGGGGCTGACATCAACATGGCGTTATCTTAGTTCGGGGTAGATCCGACCCGACCTAGTGATCAGACCTAACCCGTGACCCCGACCCGACCCGACCTGGGTTGACTATTGACTCGAGCCAATGATCGGTCAGAGTGGATTGCATGTCCTAGTTGGCTGGTTCGGTCAAGGGGAGCGGTTGGACTGGAGAATACCGGTTGGACCGATTTGAAGAACCGGCTAAGGGCTGAAAACGTGCGCCGCGGATGTCAATGCGTATGCCTCACGTGCCGAGGACTTAGGTGGCGCATGAGGGAGCGTGGGATGTCCGATCGGGGAATTCCATGTATTGATGTGCTTGTATGCTCATGCTCTACAATGTGGTATATTTATTTTATATGTTTGATGCATTTGTGGATGAAAAATACCAACGAAACCCCAAATACGTGGATTGTTTGGGGTATTTTTTTGGCATATTTCTGTGTATTTCTCTATGGTTTCATGAAATATAGGTACAAGCTCACATGTAAGTATCACATACAAATATGTGACGCATAACTATCAATTACATGAATATGGTTTAACATGTATTGTTGAGTGTATTAATGTAAATTAACAATGCATGTAATTTTTGTGGATAATTGCCCCTAATTTCCAAAATTACATGTATATGGTAAATATGAAATATAACGTTTATATCCCAATTTCAAAAAATTCAATTACGTTGTAGCCACCAAAGTGGCACTCCTGATTGGATTTAATAATAATGGTTTATAAAGTAATGGTTTGTCTCTTGTTTTAATTACGTAGTCATACTCCCAAAGGAGGTAATTGCGTATTCTTTCATAGAGGGTTACATGCATAGCATATGGTTGAGAATTGTCTAATCTAAGTTTTTTCATGCACCCAAAGGCGGTGATTAACGAAGATTAAAATAAGTTCTCATGATCGTTATAATGTAGAAGAGTATACAATCGCATATCATGTTTTCTGCCCAAAGGTAATTATATAATGATGTATGTAACTGTCAATGTAAATTTTCACATTATGCTAATTAAATTTTCATATTGGTTCAAATTATAAGAACTGAATGGGAATTTTCTGTTTACAATATAAATTAGGACCTCCTTTAATTATATCTCATCTTAATCTAACAACGGAAATCTCATTTTACTATTTACTTTCAATGCCCATCAATAACAGGAGTTCCCTATCCGACCAAAACAAAAAACAAAACAAAACAAAAGGAGTTCCCTAGAATACAATAATATGATCTCCATATCGTCTTTTAAGAAAATTCTAGAGTTCTTAAGAAAACCCGAGGATAAAATTACTAATTTAGTTCTATATTTATTGTACAAACGTCAATTCAATCTTGAACTATCCGATTTTTTCAATGTAGTCTTAAACATTTTAGCAAAATTTCAATATAGTCCTTCCAGCCAATTGTCGCTAGAATTCACTCACATGATGACGCACTTATCACGTCGTTTCAAGTAAAATTGTCCACGTCAACGTGCTAAGTCGGATGGCCGATGACAAATAGACGTGGCATTAGCAATTCATGGTGGCAATTGGTGATAAGAACTACATCAAAATTTTACACAAAAGTTTAGGGCTGCATTAATAAAATAAATTAAAAAGAAGTTCGGAATGAATTGGCCATCATGCAAAACGTTCAAGATTGATTTGGTAACTTTTTGAAAACCCTAGCCACTTAGAAGTTTCAATACATGCCCAATCCCCTCCTCGACTTATTTGTGCCTTGAAAATCTCTTTGTTCTGTACTCGTAATTGATACACTGCAAAGTTTTTACCATCATGCGGTGGAAATGATTGAACTTAGGCATCATTTGGCTTCGAGGATTCCACCCCAAAGTTCCTTTTAGTTACTTAGATTGCGAAAAGTTTTGACCTTAGGAAAATGGAAAATTCTCACTAGTGTGCCGATCGGCCAATGACGATAATGGGCGGCGGCAATCGGCGGCTTTGGTGGCGATGACGGTGATTGAGTTGAGTTTTTGATAGTTTCGTGTTGTTAGGTTTGGGGAATTGGAATCTTAATACTAGCAATTTTCAAGTAAAATCAATTCCACATTTTTTGAGGAATCCCATTTCAATGTAGTTCATCAACTTTAACCCAATGTGCAATATGGTTCATGAATTTTTAATTTATTCAATGTGGTTCTTAGACTTTTCAAGTTAGTCCCTGAACTATATGCAAATGTTCAATGTGATCCTTCCATTAATTCAAGTTCAGTACAATATTGAACACTTATATAGTCCAAAGACTAGAATTTTTTTTTTTTGGTCGAAGTCCAAAGACTAGATTGACCGGTATTTTATGGACGATATTGCATATTGGGCTAAAGTTTCAGACTATATAGAATAAATTAAAAATTCATGGACCATATTGCATATTGAACCAAAGTTCAAAGACTATTTGTGTCGTTTTTCCCTATATTATACGGATTTAAACTCAGTACTCAACCTTTCGATTCAACAAATGTGGTCTTAAAACCTTTAAGCGACAATGGAATTAAATCCTATCACTCAGTTTCTTCTGAAATTTTTAACGTAGTGATTTGTTTCCTACATTTGACGGCTCTTCCCGGAAGACAGCCCACGGCGACAGTGCAAGCTAGACCGCCATGGGTCGAGCTTTTAAATCTCAGCGAGCTCAGCCATTCCTCGTCCATGGCTGTGAAGCTCGCCGAGCCTCCATACCTGGAGGTTCAACGGCTCACCGTCAAGCTTAGATATAGATGGCCAGCGAGCCGTCTCGGCTATATCCGGCCTGTCTATTGTCAAGGCCGGCGATGGGGAAATTCTGCGGCAATTTTGGCTTCTACGATTGGCTTTTCGATTCCATGAAGAGAGAGAGAGAGATATGGTTTTTAGTTTGAGAAAAAAGGGGTGAAGGTTGCTTCTCTTCCCCGCACCGCTGCTTGGCGATGAAGCGAACGTCCTCATCTGTCATTGTCCTTCCACTATATGAAAATCAACCGTTCGACAAAAAAAAAAAAAAAAAAAATTCAACCGGAAAAGAAATCAGAAAATTTAGAAAATTAAGGAAAACAGCGCTCTCTCAGGTAAATTATAGTCCACGTTAGATCGCAACATAGGATGGTCGGCAATTTCCGGCAAGATTTGAGCGGGGGACTTAACTGTATTTTCACTCATGGTTTTAGGATTATACTAGTTTAATTGAAGAAAAGGGTGGTGCTTTTTCCACTCTTACTTTAGCTAAAACACTCCCATTTAAAGTATTTTGACAATATTGACCCTTGTGGGTCCCATCTTTTTTTATGCATCCATTTTGTTTGGTTATGATCTCACTTTTTTTTTTTTCACGTGGATCCCATTTTCCTCCTTTCTTTTTACTTCTCTCTATCTCTCTTAATCCGACAATTATTCAAGCCTTACTAGTTCTGTGGAAAAAAAGAAGAAGAGGAAGAAGACTCTCCTTTGTGGTCACCTCTCTCACTTGTCATCTAGGCCACGTCACAGGCATTGATTTTGAATCCTTAACTGAAATTCGATACCCAAGAACATAATTTACCTAAAGGCTATTGTATGGAACTTCTTAATGGCGACAAAGGCATAGAGATTTGAGCAATTAACAAACAACGGAGCCTCCTCGTTGCCTAAGGGCTTGGACATGAGGGTTGAGTTCACAATCACCTCTTCAGCCCTCTCAATAGCTTGCGATGGTATCTCGGCAACCGAGATCGGCACGGAAGAAAGAGACACCGCGAGAGCGAGGAGGGCCAAATCTTCACCAATCTAGAGGATTGTCGTTCTTGAATGTGGCACTCTTGGTTTGTGTAGACAACTTAGTAAGAGTAGGGGGCAAATTTCAGCCATGGATATGGAGGCAGGTAGGTGATGGTGAATAAAAAATGACAGTGACAATAAGGACCAAGAAGATTAAGGTGGAGAAGCAGACATTGCTGATAAACTTGATGAGGATTTGGGCGAGAGGTTCAGCTTCTAGATTTGAATCTTCAACGGGGGTTCTTCTTATCTTCATAGTTGATCAATCAAAGTGTTCAATGCAAAATGGGAAAATGAATAACAAGGAGCGAAAGTGATGAAATGAGGGTGAAGAATGAAGAGCTATGAGATGGGTTTTTTCACTTACAATAGTTTTGAATTGAAGAAGTGGATATAAAAGAGGACTAATTGGGTAAGGAATAGGTTTATACAAATTTGGGCTTCAACTACGTCAATTGCTAGTGCCGGTGACAGACTTTTCTTTTGTGCTGGTGACGGACATTTTTCTTTTTCTTTTGTCAAATTCAGTGATGAATGTTGGGGTGCCAAAAGCTTGTCTATTATTGACATGAGCAAAGTGTTCTTAGAAAGAGAGAGCATAAAAATAAATTATAAGAAGAAAGTGGCATAAAAAAGAGAAACGAAAAAAGAAAAGGAAGAATGCTTCCAAAAAATGTGGGACCACAAAGGTCAAAATTGTCAAAACATTGTGCTAGGGGGGAGCGTTTTAGCCGCAATGGGAGTGAAAAAAGCATCATCCAAAAAAAAAAAAAATTAGAACTGAATTCAATTTCGCACCGCAAGTTTTATAGCTGGATGTTGCAATTTCCTCACAATTTACAAGCCCCCTCTGACACTTTGATGTTAAAATGCTTCAATCTAGGCATGAATGGGACAATTCAATCAAGCGAAACGAAAAAGGAAGAAAGAATCGTGCCAAAAACGTAATCGTGGCTTAAGGGTTAATTACAGCTCATCACTTAAATAATCAAACACCAATTATCCCAGCCAAGCCCATGGAGCATGCACGTGGCACTCAGTGATTGGCATGCTCGAGCGCCGCTAATCAAATTTGCGTATGATTTAATAGGAAGTTTTAAAAATTTCTTGGTACATGCGACATTACTCATATTTTAATATGTCATCCGAGTTTCCTTAGCAAATCCGTCGCCAGAAAAACCTTAATCACCAATTCGACAAATGTTCGCAAATGCTCCTATTCAAACAATTTCAAAAACACAAATGTAGCTATACATAAAAAAAGTCATGGGGATTAAAATCTCAACCACAAAATCCAATATTCATGCGAAAACAAAGTGCTGAATTATGGTCCATTTTTCGACCCAAAAAAAAAAGTGTGGTCCATTTAAATTGTGTAAGTAGTCATCAAGAAAAAAATAAAAAGAAATAAAGTAAATCATATTTAGACTCACATGCATCGTTCATAATAAAAAAGATGGGGAAATTTTCAAATAAAGGCCCGAAAGTGCTCTCGTTTTCTCAAATAAGGGCCCGAAGTGAATCTTATTTCAAATAAGGGCATGGAGTGCATAACTTATTTCAAACTAGGGCCTTAATGGCAATTTTGTCATTTTTTTTTATTTTTATTTTTGTCTTTTCTTCCTTTTTCAATTTTTTCACGAATTAAAAAAGTTAAATGTCAAAAGAAATAATAATAATAATAATACACCCTCCCGCCTGTTTTCGATGAGCTCGCCACCGAGAGATGAGGGCCTATTAGCTCACATTGGAACCAAGAGAAAAATCAACATAAAAATTATATTAAATATCATATTTGGACTAAAACAACATCGTTTTAGTAACATCATCGCAATGTATGACAGATAAAATATTAAAACAAAAACAATGTCAGTATTTTTTGTTAGCCAAATTTGACGAAGTTAATGGAATGACTCGATTGTACTAATTTGACAAGTTTTAGGACTTGATTGCACCTTTTGCAAGTTTTAGGACTCTATTGTACTTTCATGGCAAGTTTTACTACTTATAGTGAACATATCCCTTCTTCGAATTAAGGCGCACAACTCCCTAAACATTTTCAAACTATTCAATCATGTCCTAGAATTTCTTTTGTGCAATGGAATCCTGTTGGGATAATTACATATTTGTCCTTGTGAAATGCTATCCAAAAAGTTTTAATTTATTTAATGTGGTACATGAACTTTAGTACTATGAGTAGACATGGCCATGGGTTGGTTTGGGCCCGGAACCGGCCCGTGGAATAACAGGAATCGGCCTGTTGACCGTAACGGTTGATTACGGTTTAAAAAAATTCGAAACCAGCCCGAAATTGCTCGCCAAAAAAAAAAAACAAAGGGGAAAAAGAGCCAACGGCTCTTTTCCCCCCCCCCAAATGGCCCAAAATTGGGTCGAACCGGTCCGAAATAGGAGGTTCCAAACCGGAATCGGGACCACCCCTTGAAAGGCCGGTTTCGATTCAAGCATGGCCACGAACCGGAACCGCCGATTCACGGCCCGTGACCATGTCTTACTATGAGTAATATCGTCAATGAACTTTTAATTTGCTCGATATGGTTTATGAACTTTTAATACTTATTTCATTTAGTACAAAAGGTATATGAAAAATATTGTCCCTGAACTTGAAAATGGTGATGGGATAGACACATTCATGTTAGTGGTGACTAAGAAAATTGGTTCTCAGATGTAGTATTAATGTGTTGACCGGATAAGATATTGAAAAACTTTAAAAAACCAAACTACAAAATAGAAAAAAAAATTAAAAAAAAAAGAGGAAGGGCAAGGTAGCTTGGGGCGGTAGTGTTGTCACAATGAGTCGGTGAGGGATGTCATTACCGAAGAATATTAACAAAAAAAAATCTTAAATTTATTGCATTTATACCAATTCAGTCATAAATGTTTAATTTATCTAATTTAGTATTAAAAATTTTGACAATTCAATCCTAAACATTTCAATTGTGTCAATTTAGTCCTAAACTTTGTTAATGAATTACCAATATAATTCTTTCGGCTAATTTTGGCAGTAAATTGCTAACATATGAGTCCAATCGGCGCCATGGCATGGCTAGTCATGACATGCATAATTTTTTAAAAAATTTTGAAATTTTTATTTAATTTTTACTAATTTGTACGTTTTTCTTTTCTTTTTTCTCCAAAAAAGTCAAACAAAAATTATCCACGTACAATCGCTACGTGAGCGACTTCCGACCAAAATTAGTCAAAAGGACTACATTGATAATTCATTAAAAATTTTATGACCGAATTGCCAATTTCTCAAAAGATATAGGACTAAATAAGTACAATTGAAAAGTTTATGACCGAATTGGTAAATTGTCAAAAAATTTGAAATTAAAATTGGCTCAACTAAAACACTGAATTGGCACAAGCGTAGGTTTATCACTTTTTTGGGTAATTTTCTCGCCATTGACAAGCCCTTGCCGACTGCTGCCAAGGTTAGGCGAGCCGGGTTCACCCAATTGCGTGGAGTTGATAGCTGTATCGGCACTTTCGTTCATAATTTTCATGGGAGGACCAATTCAAAAAACAAAAAAAAAGTGCATAGATTCGCGACGCAATTGCACAAAAGGAGAAAAGTTCAGGGAAAGTCAACAATTTGAAAAAGCACGTGCACCTCTGCGCCCTTCCCGCTCCGTCCAGTTTATTTTGAGAAAGAACATGCTCCAGTATCCATCTATAACGTTTTGACATAGTCCAGGTGAAGATACTTTCCACTCCATCCATGTCTTGGACATGGGGCACAAGAAACTTGTCCATAGCATGCCTCTCACCCTCAGCCCCGCAGGAAAAGACCCGCATTGCCGAAGCCGTCGTATCAGTCCCGACCACCCCAACAGTGGTTGAAGATCGACACTTCGATCCAGGTATGCTATGACATTAGGACCATTGGACCATTCTGTTGGCTGTGGAAAGACCTCGCAGATTTAGGACCAAGTGTCCTTGAAGTGTATTATCCTGTTGAACAAGAGAATGTCTTCCACTGATATGTTATCCCTCTCGCCCCCGACCCCGACAACTGAGAACAACATTTACCCGCAATTCCGTTCCTCACAAGGACACGGCTTTATCATCTCTAATACCATCATCCATGCATCAGATCCAAATCTAACCACACTTAATAAATTATTCATTGCACAATCACAGAAAGTCATCCCTCATCAAGTACCAGGTCTATGGTGAATTTTTACAGGAGATAAGCCAAAGCAGTTTCGTTTGGACAAGTATGTACAGCTACTAGGGAGTTCACCCAACAGGCAAGACAGCCGATCCAAGGAGCTCAACTAAAGAAGTCTTCAGGACCAGATGCATCGCCCCCGTCATCTGAAGAACTGGGATTGTTTCCATTAAATGTAAAAATAAACTCCATGAGATCCCGACCAGTTGCGGAGCTAGAGGAGTCATCTCTATTATCTCCCGAATCTGTTCTTCGCCTTTCCATGGAAAACAATCGCAAAAGCAGGTCCTGGGGAGAAGATATTCTGTACATCCAGCCCCTAGACTTCGGCCTCGTCTGAAGAAACAAAGCAGCGAGACCCTAACATTAATCTTCAGAACCATTGTACTGACCAAATAAATTAAGTAGCCAGGATCACTATGATCGCCAATAAAATATCAATTTGCAAAAATTTGTCCTAACAAGCTCCACACATATCTTCACAATATCTGCCCCTTGAACAATAATTGTAAGGGCGGTAAACCCTGCACATACACACCCACGGATGCATAGGGAGGATAGCAGGAGCAATTACATAACGGTTCCTATCCCCACAAGGGAGCAGCAAAATTTAGTCAATAACATTTTCCATGTTCAAAATAAAAATCAGAAGAGGAATGGGAAGGTGGAAAAGGGAGAGGAAAAGGCAAGGAGAGCAAAGAGAAAAAGAAATAGGTGCACAGTCAAGCAACCAAGCCTCATTTCTTGCAGATATCTGAACTGATCGGGAAATCACACATAATGATTCCCCGTCCTCTAATAAAAACACTGCAAACACTTTGAGGTTTCATGACACAGAGTTTCTTGTACACATGTGCCAACATGTGAGAAATGATCTGCAATTTTCTGGCCCCATTGTCTATATTAATGAAGCAAAGTATTATGAGAATATCATCAAGCATACTACATTTTGAAATTGACTTCAAGTTCCCTAAAGTAAAAAAGGCAGCAAGATATTAATATCACCAATGTCGTCCCTGATAGGCTATGAAAAAAATTTCTGAGGATGAGCCATACCCGTTGGATATTGGTGGGTAGTGTAGCTTTTTCAATAGCCTTTGGCGTCCATATCTTAACATCATCTTCAAGTCCACTGCTCGCCAATACTACTTCATGAGGATGAGGTTCTACACAGTTTACCACATCCTCATCTGCTTCCATGACACGAATGAGCTCTCCACCCTGTTTCTTCCAAATGAATATCCTCCCACAGTCAGACCCGCTTGCCACATATTCACATTTAGGACCAAAGAAATTCACACCTTTAACAGTCTCACAGTTCCTGTGCCCTTTATAAACTTGGGGATTAACTTTTTCCCTAAGATCTGTATTGGATAAAGATGCTACCGCCTCACTTGTAACTGCATCAGGACCTAATCCCATGTCTTGAGTGAAGAGGTATATAAATTCATCATTGTAAGAGACCAGAAGCTCACTCTGATCAGAGAAGGCTAAGCCGGTTATTCCAACTTGTTCATCACCAACCAAATGTGGAGGACAGAAGTAATTGGCAGGTTGGCCAAAGTCCGTAGATCCATCCCACTTATGTTTACGGATATCATAAAGTCGGGTTAACTCATCTGACCCAGCAACTGCAAAGAGATTTGGATTCCTTGGATCAATTGCAATAGCATTTAACTGAATGACCGGCATGTAACTTCCCCTATCAAGTGGATGGCAAGTAAAAAGTTCTGTGACACTCTTAGTCCTAAGATCAAACTGGAAAAGAAGAAAATGGCAATGTCACATAACTGACAGGTCAATTGGATTATGCTTCTGCATAACCATTGGAAAGATATAAATAGCATCCTATGATCAATTTGAGTATTGTAATTGCGAACATTTATAATTTGACACGTGCCTACATGTCCGAATTTCGTGAAGTGCAACAAAAATGGAAACAAATAAATCTGTGCATAACCATTGGAAAGGTATGAATAACATCCTATGTTCAATTTGAGTATTGTAATTGACACCATTTATAATTTGACATTACTACTTGTCTGAATGTCGTGAAGTGCAACAAAAATGGAAACAAATAAATCCATGAAAATATGGTGAGATATCTTTGAGATGCCTGAGAATGATCATTAAATGGTTCGATGGCACCTCATGCGTGTTAACAGCTTTGTATTTGTATTTTTACCTTCTCCAAAACACATATTTCATAAAGCATAATCAAGATTTTTTCTTCATGAATATTTCAAAACGTATAGTTGTCAACATGCATCGCCGCTCCTTCAAGAGAGTAGATTTTATCTCATCAGAAATTAGAAAAATAACACACCACAAAATGTGATTTCTGGATAGGAAACTTACATGTTGAACCAACCCATCTTCCCCACACGAGTAAAATACATGGGGACTTCCCGGCTCAATAGCCAATCTATGGGCTCTACCCTGATGTTTGGCCAACAAAGACGTCTTGACAGGTCCACTCTCTGGAAGTTGAGCATGTCTCACCTAAATTCAATTGAGGTGTTGAATCAGAAGAATTGCCCATAACGCAACTATCCCCAACCCAACTCATATTGCTAAAACATGTAAAAAGAGTGTCAAACACGAGGCAAATTAATAAACCTCGGCACCTTATGCCTAAAAGATTAGTGCAAATCACAAAAAACACCGCTGCTTTTACCAACCACTAACATAAAAGAATTTAGAAGGGGATATTGCACTGGTCGTCGCAAAGGATGCTTTGCATCCCAAGAGAACCATACCTGTCCATCTGCAGCACAAGTGACAATACTTCGATCATCTGTGTAAGGCATGATCTTTGCATTGAAAACATTGTTCTGATGACCAGAATGAAATGCAAGCTCAACATTTCCAGTTTCCCAGTCCCACAATGTAACCAGTCTGTCATCAGAACCAGAGACCAGGATGTCACCACTTGAGTTAAAGCTGATGGTATTCACACAACCCCTATGATGTTTTAGATTCCTGTAGATCTGGAACCGCAACACAAGATCCTGAAATATAAAGAAACAAGAAAAGTGAATCAACTTTTCATCACCGTAATAAAAATTAACACAACAGCAAAGGCTCAGCTTATCGTGAGTGGGGTTGGTGATGAAGGGTTAAAAGAGCAGGAGTCTCCCTCTTATGCAGATGCTCGTCTATTGCACAAAGTCTTCCCCTTCCATCAAACTTTGAGGAATATGAATAACCTTACTATAGCTGAATCCTCTAAGAAATGAATATCTTAGTAAAAATTGAACGTCCTAATCAAATCTTACCAGCTTTCGTTCTGGTCTTTCGCCTATTTGCCCATCTGCCTATAGAATCTACGGACTAACGAATAAATTTCCCAGATTTCAGTTTAACTCTCAAAATTTAGGCTCTTAGAGAACAAGAGCACACGCACAGCCACACAACAAGAAGCCTATAATGACAACCAGGAGGAAGTGAACATCTTGTCTGTGCGCTTAATCAAGCTCGTTCCGAGCGCTTAACACAGCATGTCAAAGGGAACTGACAACACTGACTCTGAAAACAACACTGTCCAGCAGCAGCATCTCCAATCTCTTGAAAGAACGATCCGATTAAACGAGTCAATCCAACCCTCGTCGCGACAATAAAAAACAAGAGCATTCAGAAAGGCAATCTAACTACAGCAACAAAACCCAAAAAAGGGCTCAATCGAACTGGCAAGAACAAGAACGAAAAGAGAGAGGCAAAACTAGATCGCATCATCAATGATCGGACCTCCGAAGCCCTGTGCCGGTACGAAAAGTTCCTGTTACTGAGCTCGCCGATCTCGCGGAGCCAAACACCGGCCGCCGGTCTGTCCTGGCCACGGCTCACCCTTCGCCGCTTATTCACATCCATCTCCCCGATCGATTCCATTTCGGAAAAAGAGGAACTCGGTCTAAAGCAGATTGAAGCACCGATGGCGATTCCGCGACTCCACAGGAGAAGCGAGGAGGGTCACCGCGAGCCGATTCCTGCGGGAAAAGACAAGAGCATCCGATTCCAGGAAGCATCGAGGGTCGCCCTTCAGGTCTTCGATCCGGGTCTCGAGCACCTTCGTCCTCCTTCTACCATCCTTCTCTCTCTCTCTCTCTCTGGAATTTCTGGTATCTTCGGAGAATGTGAAGTTGCTGGGATCTGAGGGGAGTGATGTAACCGGTACACGACAAGGGGTGTGCATGGCACTGGAGACTAGACCGGTCGTCCCGGTCTCCAAATTTTCAGGATCGAAGATCGGACGGCACCAGATTAAATCGAGGTTGGTGGTCCAGTTTGATCTCGGTTCGATCATGTGAGACAGCTAACATCAGCTGCTTATAGAAATACAACTCTTAAATCTAAATTAATAACTTCCAATCTTAATCATCTAATGAAACATATATATGATCATTCTACAATCATCACATGAGTACTCATAATTCTAAAATAATGAGAAAAGACTAAATTAATAAGAAAAACACTTAAAACAACTGAAATAGGATTGTGATCATGTGTCATTCTCCTCGAGTTAGAAAGAATCAAGCATCCAGAAGTCGCCACACGTAATCACTGAAAACTCAGAACATAGATATTGCGGGAAAGAAAGGATAATCAAAGTAGAGGGATTGATCACTTGGCGTTTTTACCCGAAATCGAAGTGATCGAGCGAGAATGGAGACAAGAAGAGAAAGCGGCCGGAGGAGCGGCAAGTTAACGACACTAGTGGTTGCAATGGGTCTCACTAGTGGCTACGAGACGCGAGAAGAGCGATGATGCCAACGAGCGAGAGGTGGGACCGTGAGAGGAGTGAGTGTCGAGCAGAAGATAGGAAAATTAGGTTAACTAATTCTTAAGAAATTTCTAATTGAAATTTCTAATTATGTGTGTGTATATATATTTTGGGACCGGATCGGACCGCCCCTCTCAAGGACCGAAGCCGATTCGATTCAATTTGCTTACCCCTAAATTTCATGAATAAAGAATGACTTGGATTTTTTCTTTCCTTCAATTAAACTATTGAGATCTTTATTTTCATGATTAAACCATTTTCCCATTTTCTTTAATTACACGTGAAAAAAAATACGAGGAGGGCACATATAAATTTTCTCGAGACGTTATTTTTTTATCCATGTGACTTCTCAATTAATTTTTTTTTTTGTTTCATTCAAATTAGTCTCTCCGTTAAAAGTAAAAATTAATTCTTTTCCTCGTAAAATGTTGGCGTAGCTTTTATGTGATTTTTTTACCCATACTAGCGGCCCTTACTGCTTGCGGCGGCCGCGTGGGGCGGTGGGGTCGTGGTAACTCTAGGCAATCGCGTTTGTTAATTTTGGAACATGTCTCATTTAAATAACCTTTACAAACCTATCACGTCGACCTTATTTTAATTTCTTTTTTGGTATAATTAGAGTCGTTATCCGAAAAGGAAAAAAAAAAAAAGGTTAGTGGTCCATCCGGTTGCGCATTCTCAAGCTAGAGGCGCTCCACCTCAGCGTGTGGTCAATGACAACTGCCTATAAAGCATCGACACTCTTAGGGAGCCTTTGTGTCATGTCCGACATTCATCGACATACAATCGACATGTGATCAACGCTTTAGACACGTCAGCGACACTCGAATCTAGCATCTCAACATATCATTTCGACACGTTTATGGTCAATTTTAAATACTTTCAATAAATTAGGGGTCGAAGAAGAAGAATAACTCCATATTTTTATATATACATGATAATTTATTTTGTATATAAAAATGTACATTTAATATATGACATATCCTAATGTCTCAAAATTATTTATTTTTTGAGAAATGAAGTGTCGGCGTGTCGTGTCGCATGACGCATGTTGGTGTCGATGCTACTTAGCCTAGTGCCACCGTAGCCAAAAAAAAAAAAAAAATCGGTTGCATCTAATTTATCTCATTAGTAGTGACATGGTACTAATGCGATAGTCCACGTCAACATTTTCATTTGTGTATTTGGCCCAAGGGTAAAAATTATCACATTAACCACATTTCCATTTGTATATTACACAAACAATATTGACCAAATTAAAAAAATATATCAACTAACATGTCGATATCCCAATTATCAAAGCATGTAATTGAGTGGTGACAAATGGCGAATTATATGTTGTGGATAGATAGTTATGTCATGCGAGGCGTAATTAACCACATTTTAGGACGCTGATTGATTTTTCTTTCTTCCTTGTTGCCTGGTACATCTATTGAATGTTTTTTAAAGTACATGGAAGTTAGAAAATGAACGAACGAAAGATTCATATATCGAAATCGTCATAAAGTTAAAAGAACTCGTTCAAAGTCATCCCTGGTGATTTGTACCTTCTCGATTAGTTTATAAGCTTCTCTTTTCTCTTTTATGATTTCGCTCACCATGGGCATCGAACTCGAGAACCATGGTCACTGTAGACCTTGGAGACTCGAGCCTTTGTTTCCTTTATGCATCGAGTTCCAAGAGTGAGCGGCTCCTGGGTGAGCCGATTCTCACCCTAGGAATCGGACCGGAGAGGCTAGTTTTTAAGTTTTAGAACCCAAAATTGGCCTATCTAGTCTTGGAACTGGACCAAACCGACCGGTCCAATCCGGTTTTGGGTGGATCAAAGGAACCGGTGGCCACAAACTATCTTAAAAGGATATGCAACTTTTCATGATCAACAAGTCAACAGATTGACTCAACATCCATGTATACTCGAAATTCACCCATTCCAATTTTATGGAATTGGGAACTGGATTGGTGCCCTCGAAAACCGTCTAGAATCAGTTGGTTCGTCAAATCTGAGCAGTTCCTTTTTCGCATCCCTATCGAGTTCTACAATTTCGTCGAACAAGCTTTCGATCGCCATTCAGTCAGAACTTTTTCCGAGACTTTGTCGTGCAAATCTCAATACACTAAAATTGGTAGGTAGACAAAAATTTAACCTCACATGAAGAAGGATATAACATTTCAATGGTACACTCATCTTCACTAATCCCATTCTTTATTTCAATGGATAGTAACACAAACAGTCCCCATCATGGACATGGAAGAAGATACTCGACCTCCGCGTGGATTTCTCTTCACAATTCCGATGGAAGTTAAGAAATGGACGTACGACGGCTTTCTGGTACGATTGGTGGCACGACAAAGGCCCCCTCTTCAGGCTCTTTTCTAGTAGGGATATCTACCGTTCCAGGATACCGCATGAAGCCACAGGCGCTCCTTTTATGACTCGGATTGGCCACCGTGGACTCACGAATACCATTTTGGGGTGGGCGGAGCGGCACCTTCTTTCAATGACAATGGAGATGACATACTCACCGGCAAGCCCACCCGTCGGTACTTTCTGGTGGCGTCCTGGGACTTCATCAGTCCAAAGGGCTCCTTGGCACTCTTTGTGTGGGACCGGACATTACTCGCGTCACGCCTTTCTCATGTGGTTAGTCACTCTCAACCGCATACCTACCGACTTTACTAATCCAAAACCGCGGGATCACGATGGGACTTGTGCCTTCGCGAAGGAGACCGGATTCCGTGGATCATCTATTCTTTGGGTGCTCTACGTAGCTTGGCCTTGTTTTGGGCAGCCAAATGTCGTTAACATGGAGGAACCGTCCTTGGCAAGAACACATCCGTTGGGCCATGACGTACATAGGTGGCCGGTCTTTTCTCCCGACTTGCCGATTCTCCCATGGTGCGCTTTGTCACCTTATATGGACCAAGCGGAATGACATCTTATTTGAGAAGGCCCTTTTGTACCGGAAATGATTAAACACCTCATTAAGGTGGTCAAGGACAAAGCCTTTCTCTTGGAAATCAACGATACCCTTGGAATCGTCGGTTACAAAGTAGTTGGGGTCTCTCCCCGCCTCTTTGAGGCTGCCTTAGGTCGTTTAGCGATTTACCCTTTTTGGGTTTGCCGTATAGTTTGTAGACTCTTCGACGGTGCTTTTGGTTAGCGGTCTTCTTGTTAGCACCACATGGTTAGGCCGCTTGTTGGCCTCCGGGATCTTCCCTCTTGCCCATGTCTTTTGCGCCGCTAACATTTGACCCCCTAGGACAATTCTTGTGTCCTAATTGGGTCAAGGTTTTTGTGTTCGGCTACTCTTGTTACCTAGTGCTTTGAAAAGTTATACATACTTAACTTACCAAAAAAAAAAAAAAAACACAAACAGTCCCCAAATTTTAATCCAATGTGCAATGTAGTCCCGGAATATATAATATATTTAATGTAATCATTGGACTTTTGGTACATATATAATTTAAACCGTGAACTATATAAAAATGTTCAATATTGTCCTTTCATCAATTCAAGTTGAGGGACAACATTGTACACTTTCATAAAGTGAAGTGACTAAATTGAGTATGTACCAAAAGTTCAATGACCATAGTGAATAAATTAAAAGTTCATGGATCACATTACATGTTCAGCCAAAGTTCATTGACCATTTGTGCCATTTTTTTCTCATTTCAACAATCAAACTATTTTTAACAATCCTTTTTTCCATACTCCTTTCCTCATCGTACGGATACGTCCAAGGATTATAAATTTTCATGCACATGACATTCATTAACCCGAGAAATTATATTTGAGGTACACTATATGAGAATACAACTTGACCTCGACATGATATTAGCATATTTGAGTTTGCATTAATCGTGCTTGTGGAACAAATGTTTATCTACTTATATTTAGTTTAACTTTTATCTAATGTGCACTTAGTGTCGATTTCTTGATGTGATATGAATAAAGTGAGTTTCATAGTAACTGGGATTCGTGCCCCAAATTGTTTTCAACAATCCTATCTTAATCTGGCGATGTCTGTCAAGTCATCTATAAATTTCCAAAATTATAATACAAGATAATGGTCATATATCTCAAGAAAAGTGAGTCATTAGCAACATTCAGTTCCCTTAATTATCAATTTAAACAAGTGATGTCTCGAATTTTTTTTAAAGATGCCTTATGCATTTGCGTACTTTTTGTTTCGAAAGATTAGAAGACAATATGCTCAATGCATATCCACTCATCTCGGCAATATTTAAAAATGATCGATTATTGCAAAATACCAAATATTTTTTGGACAAAAACAGAAGGAAAAAAAATGCGAATCATGCGCTCATCTATATTATTTTGGAAACTTATTGAAAGGTTATTCATGATACTAATTTATTAATCTTAGGAAAAACAAAGGCTGAAAAAATCACGTGCAATTCTCCATTGGTTTTATCACTAGTCAACTATAAAAAGCATGAGCTCTCTGTTTTTGCTCTTTCAAATACTCTTCCAAAGTCTTAAGTCTATATTTGTAAGCCTCCTAATCCACTGAAATTTGCCGAATTGTTGGCAAGGTTTCATACAAGACAAGGTAACGATCTTGACTGATAGCTTTTAATTGCTATAAATTATTTTTAGGGAAAATTTTGAAAAAAAGGCCCAAAGTGGCTTCTTTTTTTCAAATAAGGGTCTAACGTTGACCTTATTTCAAATAAGGGCATAAAATATCCTCTATTTTAAATAATGACTTGAAATAAACATTATTTCAAATAAAAACCCGAAATGGCCTTATCGGTCTCAAAAAAGCCTCGACTCATCGGTTTTAATTTTTTCTTTATTTTTTCCTTTTAAAAAAATAAAAAACTAAAAGTGAACAAAAAAAAAAATGATAGCAAACACAAGCAGGAGGGAGGGCTGCAGTCGCCGCCCCACCGCCAATGGGGCAACAGCAAAGGCTGGCAAGGTCCTCAATGTGGGTCTTTTATTTTTATTTTTTTAAATTTAATTTAACTAAAAATTCGATTAAATTTTTATTTTGACGAAAATGCCCTTGATCGGTTGGAATATTTGGTCCGAGATTAGGCTCTTATTTGAAATAGTCATGGCTACTTAAGTCCCTTGTTTGAGATAATAAGGACATTTTGGACTCTTATTTAAAATAATATCACTTCAAGTCCTTATTTGAGAAAATAATAGCACTTCAGGCCCTTATCTGAAATTTTTACATTTTTTTTTATGTTTGATTGAATTAAGTACATCTTTTCTTAGCGGATCAATTGAATTGTTGACTTAATTGGTCTTTTAAGTCAATGCTATCAAACAAGGTTAATCTCATTAAGTACCGAATTTCCAAAATCGGGCTATCAAACATGCCCAAACTTAACAATTGCAGATTCACTGAAACTCAACAGATGCATCGAAGAAAATGAAAAGAAATCTACCTTGCTTTGGACCATGCTTAGCCTCATTTCCAGGAAACTGCAGTTCTGGTTTGGGTTTCACTCCCGATCATGGTGTTCGACTCATTCTTGCTTAGAATCTTGATTCCGCTTGTCCAATATCGAATCAAATCCATGCTTGCACAATGCTGATTAATCTTTTCATATTCCAGGCAGGCATTGCCACATTCTTAGTGTTCAGCTTGTGCAAGCGATCTACTGTTATCCCCCTCATCACTCTTTGCAAACGTACCCCAAGATTTGACAGAACGGTTCCGCTTGCGTCCTCCAATTTTTGAAGCTTAGCTACAATTATATCCTCCCCTCCCTCTGTCCTCAGTATTTCCATGGAAGTTCAACCCGATAACGTCACAATCACATATTGGTTAAACAATGATTACTGAATCCTGAAGAAATAGGTGCCCTCGTGGAATGACAATGCTAGCACCTTGATTATCAGCATCTTGATCAACCACAACAAAGTCCCTGCCAAAAAACACCCAAACTTCCAGTAACATACTTCAAGCTCTTACCTCTACTTCCTTATTAAACCAAGCATGCCAAGCAATTCAAACAAGCCTTGACCACAAAAAATTCTGTACCACTTCCCTCAGACCGTAGACGAAATACAATACCCTTCTACACAACGGAAAGTTCCTCTCAATAGAGGATACGACAATTTCTTATCATGGTCAGTGGAAAATGGAAGATGAATAGTTAAATTCTGGTAAACGGCTTACCATTTGAAAAGCAAAAGTCCTTTCTTGAACCTCGCCGAACTTATCATTCCATCTCAAAACCTTCCATCAACCACCCCATTACTGACTGGTTGTCCGGGTTGGCAAGCCACCAATCAATGCTGCCAATTGCTAGCCGCCAACGCCTCTGGTCCCCAGTAACTGTCATCACCCATCATTAGTCACTGGTTGCCCCGGGTGTCTGTGATTGCTACAATCAGTAGTCAGTCACTCGTCATTGCTGTTTCAATCGATGGTAGTAATTAGCGACTCATTGTCACCCGTCAACCTACCAGTGACCATTGCCATTACTGTTGATTCATCAAATTTCATTTGGAATTTATGGAAATAAATAGAGACCCTGAAGATGTTATTGCTATAAAGCAAACCATAGTCCAACCGCAGTTTATAAGTCAAAGCCCAAGCATGCAAGTAGAAGCCCCTCGAATCCTTGAGTGAATAAGTGAATAAACTGCTTTAGGCCTCAAAACAATATAAGTCGCCTTACGGCCTTAACAAAATTGCTAACCTTTTTCTTGTTCTTCCTCTTCCTCCTTTCTTCACTGAAGTTGCTGAAAGAGAAACATCACAGAGTAAATTTCAAGAGACAAGTTCCCAAGAATAGAGAGAATGCCCGTGGGAAAAAGTGAACGGTAAAGAGAGCCAATATACGATCTCTACTGCCAATACAAAGAAATCAATAGATGACCTTCCAGAGCTCAATAAGAGGACACATCTTTCCAGATGATGCAGTAATGTAGAGTAAAGTAGCCAAAATCAGGTTACCTGTTAAAGCGTTAAATATCTGTGCGCTTGCCAAGCTATCTAGTTGCAGAATACCAAGGCTTTTCCTGGCACCAGCATGTATCATCTCCTCTTGTCAATGGATCTTGAGTAAAGGCCATGTTGGCCAACGTACATGGACCATGCAGGTAAACATCCCACGCAGAACATGTCATTGCTCTTCATGCGTTCAATTTGACGAAGCGGTAATGCATTAGCATGTATGCTTCATAGGAAAGTTGAGCATGCCAATTAAAAGTCTAGATTGAATTCTGCTCCTATTCGATCATACGGATAAATTGTTGGAGTCATCGAGTTTCATTTGTAATAGGCCAGAAACTTAGGTATTATAGCTACCTATAGAGTTTTCCCCATCTTACTATGACAGAGCCGAGAATCGCAAGATCTGGGCAATAGAAAAATCTGTTGAAAGTGACTCCTCTAAATCTAGTTCTCACTTTCCAAACTTTTATTCCCTCATTCTTTTGGGATGTTAGCAAATGCTTCACCATGCAAACGAGAGTCATCATCCTCTCTACAGGATCACAATTAAATCAACTAGATGAGAGGTCTATCCTCCAGTTTTCTAGTTTCTTTCACCCTGTTGTATAGGACAAGTAGATCTATTAGCTATCTAACTCCTCCTGACTTCATAAGCAAAAGAAGGTCGATGCAGGGAGTAAACCGAAGGTCAGTATACAAAACAACAGCTATTGCGGGGATTCCACTCGACTATACCCCTTATGCTTCTTAATAGCATTGCTCTCCATTATCATTCGCACTTTGTTTGCATCATCCCAGCGTCCGGCATCTGCATACATGTTGTATAGCAAGATGTATGGTGCTGAGCTTTCTGGCTCAAGTAGCATCAATGCTTCAGCTGCGACTTGAGCCAACTCTACATTGTCATGCACCCTACAAGCACCAAGTAAAGCACCCCAAACAGCCTTATCTGGCTTCATTGGCATGCCCTTTATTATATTGAAGGCCTCGCTAAGCAGCCCATGCCGGCCCAATATGTCCACAAGTGATGCAAAGTGTTCAACCATTGGTGCTATACCATATTCCGTAACCATCGACAGAAAATGCCTCCGGCCTTCTTCTACTAACCCAACATGAGCACAAGCACTCATAACAGAAATAAAGGTTATATAAGTAGGCCTAACTTCAAATCTCTTCATCAACTTAAAAAGTTCAAGAGCCTCTGCAGCAAACCCATGAGATGCGTATCCTCCAATCATCGCATTCCAAGTGATCACATTCTTCCGTAACTTCACCTCGTCAAAGATAGTCTGAGCCTCGGCAATTGCCCCACATCTTGAGTACATAGTGATGAGGGAATTGTTTAGAGGCACATCTGGGTTAGCTATTTTGGTGAGCAGCTGGTGGATCTGCAAACCTAGGGAAAGATCAACAAGACCAGTGGCTACGGCTAGAATGGAAGATAAAGTATGTCGATCTGGTTTCTCCCCATTGGTCAGCATCTGAATGAAGAGTCCAAGCGCTCCTTTATATTCCTCATTTTTCTCATATCCTGCTATCACAGAATTCCAAGTGACCAAGTTCTTTTGAGGCATCTTCTCAAATAAATCCCTCGCAAGTTCAAGGTTTCCAGTTTCGGCGTATCCTGAGATCATCGTATTCCATGTAAAAGTATCACGGGTAGGCATATCTTGAAAAAGTTTGGACGCCTCTTCCATGTTAGACATGTGTACGTAACCACTAATCATGGTATTCCAAGAAAACGTATCACGTTCTTTCATTTGATCAAAGAGTTCCCTAGCAGCAATAGTATTTCCTACTTTAACGTAGGACATGATCATGGTATTCCATGATACCACATTTCTCACAAACTCCCCAGCACCACCCTTCCTTCCATCATTACTAAATGGGATCAGGTCAAAAAGATAACGAGCATCTTCAATGCGTCCTCTTTGGCCGAACCCAGCAATCAGCGTGTTATAAGCATTGACTATATCTTCCCCACCATACGGATTCCCTAGTTCAAGAAATATGCTAGCAGCTTCATCTAGTTTATCAATATGAATAAGACCCGCCACAAGGCCACTTAGAGAAGCTGAATCCCGCTCAGGCATCTCCTTGAAAAACTCAACTGCACGTTCCACATTACCGTTCCTCAGAAACCCAGTTACCATCGCATTCCAAGAAATAACATTTCTCTCAGGCATACAGTTAAATAGCCACAACGCCTCATCCATCCTCCCAGCCTTCGCGTACCCACTAATCATCGTGTTCCACGAAATGCAATCTCTCTCGGGCATTTGCTCAAACAGCTTTCTCCCTTCCTCAATGAACCCAGTCCCGCGACACGAGACGTAACCCGAAACCATCAAATTCCACGACGTGACGTCTCTCTCGGGCATTCCGTCGAACAGCCCCCGCGCCTTCGTCATCTCCCCACTCTTCACGTAGCCCGTGATCATGGCGTTCCACGTCACGGTGTTCCGGCACTCGGCACTGTCGAAAACCGCTCTGGCTTCGCCGAGACGGCCCGCTCTGACGAGATGCGAGATCTGCTTGTTCAGTGCGAACAAATCCGGGGTGCGAGGAGAAGCATTGCCTTCCCTCGCCGAGGCAAAGCCGCGAGCTTGTCGCGAGTCTCCGGTTGGGAATTGGTGGGTCGCAAACTGGAGACGATGGAGTCGATGCCGAGGCCGTCTCCACGGCGAGAACGTGGGTCTGTGCAAGACGCTGAGCTTCCTCCAACAGATTCTCATATCTGCTGTCGAAGCAAGACGACAAAGTCGAGCTTGTGCTGGTCATCTGCAACCAAGAGTCAGCTCAACTGGCGAGTGGAATGTGACGGAGATATTCTCCGTTTTGGTCATATATATATATAAAACTTAGATTATTATTTTGTTCGTCTCTATAATTTATCAAAAAATATTAATCAATTATTAAAAACATTAAAGAAAAAAAAAGAGAGTAATCGGTTGGGTCCAGAGGGCAGTTCCATCCTTGGAATCAGGGAATTGAGAACCGAATCAGCACCATATGGGAACCGCCCAAAACCTGTCGATTCGATCAAGTCCAAGCAATTCTTTATTCGGGTGATTCCTTTTGCACACCCCTAATTGTTATTATTGTTGCTATTTTTGTTATTATTATTTTGTTATTATCATCAAAGTCACAAGGTATGATCGATGGACCTAAGCAGGTCCTTAAAAGGGTCAAGGGGAGACAATGGAAATAACTCTCTAGTACGGTGGATGGACCTCCCCCTAAGTTCTCTTCGTATTTCTTCTATCCAGGGGGAAAAAAAATATTAAGAGAGAACTTAGGGGTATCTGGCTAAGGAATGTAGCCTTTAGGTCGGCTTCGACTGCCCACCGCTGGGTAGAAAGGTAAAAAATATTAAGAGAGAACTTAGGGGTATCTAGCTAAGGAATGTAGCGTATAGTAGCCTCCCGTAGACAGTAGCCTCCGGCGCCTACAGTCATAGAGGAGAAGCTTTGGCTTCCTATTAGGACACGTGCTTTGCACAATGTCTTGTAAACGACTTGTCCTCCTAATACCTTTGGTTACAAGACACTGTGCTAACATAAATATATGACAGTATAAGGAATAAGGAATTTAAAAAATGTCAACTATTCAATCTAATGTTCTTGTTGAATATAATCCTATACCGACTATAGTAACCTATTTTATTGAGTAGTAATTAAAATATAACATAATTATCTAACGGAATGCTCATTCCATTCGAAATCAAAGCTCCTTATTCTAATTTCGTATAAAACATTGGTTTGGGAATTAGACAATGACTAAAAGAAAGAAATTAACACGACGGACGGAACGCTTCTTCTTATTCTTCGCTTTTTCTCTTCTTTGTTTTTCTTCTTCTTCATGGACAATTTCGAATGTGAAGAAAAAGTTTATAAAGGAAATAGGTAATATAACAAATTTATAGTTAGATATGTCATTGCATTCAAAGCTTTAATTCGTAATTGTTTGAATGTGTATTAATGAAAGATCCGTCCGTTCTCGAAAAAAAAAAATAGAGCAATTAAAAACGTCCAGGTGAAAATATTACAATATCAAATACGATCAATTAGAATCAATCAAGAAAGATTATGACACCTAATGATATCTCTAACAGTTCCAAAATTCCTATTTGGTAATTTATCAGGAGTTATGGGTCGATTGCACGAGATCAATTTGGTGGTGGTTAGCTTTCTTTTGAATTGTCTTTGTGGTCCTAAATTATGTCCTGCATTTTTTAACATTAGGATGGAGAATTTGTTGAATCAATCTCAAACCTATTGTAACCAACTTAGTCACAAACCTCAATTTTGCCAAATTAAGTTCTAGACATTTTGCCCGAAATTTCAATATAGTCATTCCAATCAATTTTTGCTTGAAATTGTCGAGATGGTGGTCTTGTCATTGCCGTCAACAATTTCCTGCAAAAAATTGATCATAATGACTACATTGGAATTTCGCACAAATGTCTACAACTTAATTTGACAAAATTGAAATGTTTATGACTGAATTTGAGATATGTAAAATAGGTTTAGGACTAATTAGATAGTTTTCCTTGTTCTACGTAGGCTCACTCTTTGGCACATTCATTTCCTTTGAATGATCTCCTCAACCTTCCACTCCGGTCGATTCCATTCTTGAAATCCTCACTTTGTAGATCACCACAGTACATCAGACAAACTTCTAATTTTGATCTATAAGAACTACTTAATGAGAGTCGAGTTCGGCCACCCACCCCTCTAAATGTTTAATTTTCATTATTGGCCCTAAGGCTTCATTGAAGCGAAAATATAAGTGTAATAGGGAAATTGTCCATTCAGCCCTCAATTTATGGATGCTAATTTAATCATAAATTTTATAATTTCTCCAATTTAGTCCTAAATCTTTGCGTGAAATTCCAATATAGTTTTAGTGGCCAATTTTGGTTGAAAATCTAGTCATGTGTTAACAATTTTCGCCAAAAATTGGCAAGAAGGACCATACTGAAATCTTGCATGAAGGGTTAGGTCCAAATTAGCAAAATTTAAAAAGTTTAATATTAAATTGACATCTGTATAGGTACAGAAATAATTGGGTAATTTTTCCTTGGCGTAATAACAATCAGATTTTTTTTTCTGTATATAGATCAAATCTATATCCTTAGAAATTCTACACACGGTTTTAATAAGATTTCCAATATGTATTTGTTAGAGGTATCTATCTCGTCAGATTTCATATAATGTATAAGATCCTCTGAACCTCACATGCAATGCTCTGACTTGGCTAAATAAAATGTACCATATAAACCATGGTCATCCATACCAAAACCTAAAATGCACACAGATTAAATCTTTTCATCCGATGCCAATTCCCTTAGCGGATTAAGAGCTAAGGTTGCGTTTTTTTTTTTGCAAAAAAATAAATGATTTAAAACATAATTTACAAAAAGAAAACGATAGCTTAAATTATTTACGAAAATAAATAAAAGAAAAATATTTTCATTGTTCACGAAATTGTTTAGACATAAATTGTTGTCGATAATGAAAACATTATTTATTGGCTGATTATACAAGCAATGATTTTTTTTGGAATTTTTTTCGCAAAATAAACAGGCCTAATTATGGCATTCGATCGTTCCCCTTGAATTGAAATGATCGGTAAGAAAGAGAGATAATTATTGTTAATCATATTGATTAGTAACGACCCTAGTTTGCTCTATGTAATACTTCAAATAATTAGTCTGTGAACTGAGTAATAATTTATGTAGGTGATACGTGATTGTCTCTAATTGTGTTCGCGAACGATGATAATATTTTTCGTTCATTTGTAAGAGATACAAACAATAATTGTTAGAAAAATATTTACAAAATATGAATTTTTCGCGAAGCAAACGGGCCCTTAGTGCGATATACAACAACTTGTTTATAAGTATCATGGCCAAGTTATACTTTTTTAGTTGCGAGCTATTTTAAGTTACGAGGAAATTAAAGTATCATCCTCTGTTACAATGATCGATATTCTATTAATGATCTCTATACAATATAACCACAGTCAATTTACACAAATATAAATTGATCAAAATGACTACATTGAAATTTGACGTAAAGATTTGGAGTTAAATTGACAAAATTTAAAAATTTAAAATTGAATTAACACCGTACAATAGATTAGGACTGAAGACCGTTTCGTTTTTGTAGGTTGGTCTAGTCTATTGCTCTTTCCTTGTGCCTATTTCGCCTCAAGTGATTGGTTCACAGGTACAACTTTTGTAACTTCATGGTATATTTATAGATTGGCCAGTTCCTATTTGGAAAGATGCAACTTCTTAACTGCCGCAGTTTCTACTTTGTCTAAGTCACTTCGTTTCGTTTTGTTCATGTTACTTCTCTTTTTATTCAAGTTTCTTCCTTTTTGGTCTAACGCACTTCCTTTTTTCTTTGTAAGTTTCGTGAATGTTTGAGATTCATATCTACGAATTGAAAGGTCCGAACGATCAATTCTGCAACGAGTTGTTAGAATCAATAGATTTTCAAATTGTTCATTTGAAAAAAATGGAGGACTGACTGGATAATTCGCTTTATCCTCCTTTCTAACGACTCATAATTCATTTTTCCTTTCTCGCTTCTTTTTCCACAATAAGTAGGCCATCAGGATGTTGCCAGCAAATTACAAAGTTCGTTTTAGGACGTACAATTTGCATCTCCTCTTCCCCTCACCGCCAATGACCACGGACTCACGGGAGCGATCTTGACCTCGCGGGAGCCGCCGGCTCAATCTCACGGGGCTGGCCGCAGCCACGTAGGTCTCCCGTAAGTGCGACCGGTCCAACCTCGATCTGGACCGGATTCGAGGTTGGCGGTGGTGGGGAGCAGGAGAGAGAAGGCCGGGATAAATGTGCTAGAGTGGGGCACAGTTTAAAACTAGGATAGCTGAAAAGTAACAGTAAGACTACCGACAGATATATGAACTACGTTCTGAGAACTCTCTCTTGGGTATAACATGTTGTAAGTACCTTCTATAGGACAGGACCCATTCTCTAATGACAAGTTTGCCTCAGATTAAGATAAGAAAAGAGTTCCGAAATCCCCGGAAGAGAGCCTAAGGGTGCCGGGAAAAAACCGGAGAAACCAAATTTTCGCTGTACTGGAATTAATATGTCCAATGAGCTAGGAAAACCTCAGAGTCGAAGGAGTAGTGGTTTGCCAGAGTCCGCTATACGGTCCGCATTGCACTGCTGCCGTGGAACACGAGCTGCCAATCTTCTGTGGGTGAATGCAGCTCTTTGTCCGAAGGGTTTGAGAGACTCAGGCACCATTTGCCCATCCAGGAGGAACCCGCGCAGAGCTCTGAGCAGGCATTGCCCGGACATTGATGTCGAGCGGTAGCAAGCGGTATTGGATGTCGAGCTCTCGGAACATCTTGACCATCTCCTCGATCAAGAGGGCTCGCCTCGCGAACTTCTCCCCCATGTTCTGGTGGTTCATCTTGTGGCACAGCCACACGGCGATCCTCACCTTGTTCAGCTCTTCGATATCCTTCATGATGATCATAGGCGTGGAATACCAGTGCTCTTTCTTGCCGTCGATGTAACTGCAATCGGTAGAACAAAAAAGAAGCATTCCAGATTATTTCTTGCTTTATCGATTTGTCGATGCAGAGAGAACAGAAACAGACTGGCGATAATCAAGGGAGCAAGCCCCGAATTTTAACATGGTTATCTACCTATTCTCTAAAACCCGAACCTGCGATTAATCCTAGTTCTTATCGCAGATTGATTAGAGAGACATTACAGTTCTCTGCTTTGCCGGATAGTCATCTACGGCAGCAATCATTCCTTGGAAAAGATGCATCAACAGACACAGAAAGCTTAACAAAATTCGAGAAACTGCAGAATGTATCGAGATGTTTTCACTTGCCTGGTTATCTTGTGCTTCATGGCAGCAATCTTCTCTGCAGGAGTAGATATGTGCACACAGAATTCGACCGCGTCTCCCATGTCAGGGCTCCGGTAATAGTTGCCGATGGCCTTCGTAGAAAGAGTGCTGTTTGGGTATATGATCTTTTGATTGTCATACCTCAGAAACACGGTCGTCAAGATGTTCATCTCTTCCACAACCATCTAATAGGATGATGCAGCATATGAGTGAGCCATGAAGTAGGTACAAACGAAAGCAGATAGAGCAGAGAAAAGACGGCCGACATGTGATGTCGGTATCTACCTGGACTCCATCGATCTCACACCTATCGCCCACATCATAGGGGTGCATCACGAACAAGAAGATGATCGCCTCGAATACAGTCTTGCAGGTGTTCCCGAAAACAAATGCAACGAGGACGAGCTGCGAACTGAGAAAGAGCAGGAACTTGGTTGTTGCTATCCCCAGGATGAGAAGCCAGATGATCAATATGACGATTCCGACTATGACATTGACCACCCGATGCAGCTTGTTGACCGCAGTTTTCGTGTCGTTTAGGGTCAAGGCGAGGGCTCTCCTCTCTCTGAAAGCATTGACCTAAAACAATTTGGTCAATTTGATTGGCATTGCAGACTGGAAAAGTTTAAACAAGCATGTCCAAGGACCCAACTTGACAGAATTCCACTCACCAGCCAGTTCTTCAGGCACGACTTGCTGATTTTCTTGGATTCATCGGCTCCTTCAAAGAGACTCATCGTCTTCAAGGCTTCATCGTCCCTCATGAACCGCATCAGATCTTCCAAGTAGATAAACCTAGCAACAAGAAAATCATAACCTGAATTGGACACTCTCCATCATAAAACCGGATAATACTGACCGAATGTAGTGTGCCAGCTAATCGGAAAGAGATCCAACGGGGAAGCAATTGCCTCATCCAAGGATTATGTCACAAACTCAAAAGATCCAAGTGAAGGACTATGCTCTTACTTTGAATTATGCTTCGCCACATTGCGAAAGATCTTCCTAGCCGCAGCTTTGGCTTCGTTTTCACTCCTGATCATTGTTGCCGACTCATCCTCATGAGTTGAATCCTGTATCCGTTCATCCAAAGTCGAGTGAAATCCGTGCCGCACGGTATTAATCAATCTTTTCATATTCCAGGCGGACACGTTCTTGGGATTCAGCTTGTGCAAGTGATCTATTGTGATCCCTCCCTCGCTCTTTCCCGACAGTCCTCGAGAGAGCTTGATGTTCTTCACCTGGGGACTAGTCTGAAGCCCTCCGCTCCCGACTGCCGTCCCACTTTTTGTTGGAAGCGCCGCTGCCCTTAGATCCGGGGGCACTTTCGCGCCCGCTTTCTGTAAAGTCTGAAGCTCGGCCACAATGCTCTGCTCCTCTTCCTCCGTCCTCTGAATTTCAATTACCGGCAGACCCGACAATGTCTCGATCACGTACTGATTGAACAGGGACTCTTGGATCCGGTCGAAATAGGTGCTCACGTGGAACGACGACGCCAGCACCTTGATGATCAGCGTCTTGACCAACCACAGCAGAGTCCCCACCAAGAAGCAGACCAGCACCTTGGTGACATACTTCAAGTTGTGGCTGTTCGTCTCCCTCTCGACCTTCTTGTCGAACAGAGCATGCCAAGCAATCAAGACCAGCCCCAACCACAGGCAGTTCTGTACCGCCTTTCGAAGGCCGTAGACGAAATACAAAACCCGTTTTCGCAGCAGAAAGTTCTGCTCGATGAAGAACACGACTAATCGAATCATCCATCCAGAGACCAACCTCCCACAAATCAAGACCAAGACCATGGCATCCCACTTCCACAGTTTGAGCTTCCACAAATCTCTACGCTTCAATAAAGGAATTGCAAGAGTACAAACTAGCGCACCAATGATCAAGACCAAACTCACCCACTGTAACAGAGTCAGGACACCGAACTGGGCCTTCTTGAACTCCTCCGGCAGGTCTTCTTCCAAGAACAGGTCGTCCTCCTCCTCATCCCCTGCCCTCCCCAACATTCCGGACCGCAGTTGGCCCGACCGTGGAACCCGGCCGCCCGATCTGCGGTCGGGCACCTCCGGCGGGTCCATCAGCCTTGACCGGGTGGTTTTCGCGCGGAGCAGGCTTGATTTCCGCTCGAAAGACGCGCTCGACGTGCATTTCACAACCTCGTCTTCCCTGTTGCCGTGGCTCGGCGAGCCCCTGTGCCGCCTCTGCGGCGTACCTGGCCCAGCCCCTGTCGAGACGTGCTGCTGGAAGGACACTCTCGGGCCGTCCTGGCTCTGCCTTGGGGGCTGCGGCGAGTCGGCGACCGGAGGCAAGTCTCCCCGGTTGCCGCCGCCGCGGCGCAGCTCCTCCATCTCCAGGTCCATGTCCAGCAGCACGTCGCCGGAGGCCCGCTGCTCGTGGAGGAACCGCCCGATCAGCCGCGACGGCGGGTCCTCCGACCCCTGCTGCTGCGGCGAGCGGCGGCCGGGACCCTCCGCCTCGTTCCCCTTCCAGAACTCAATGCTGGGTTCCCTCAGCATTCTCGAACAGTCACTCTCGTCACCCTTCGAACCGCCGAGGCCGAGCTCGAGGTCGGAGGCGGCCGTTCGTTCGCCGAGGATGGGCACGCGGTCTTCGTGGGAATCAGCGGGTCCGCGAGAGAAGGAGGAAGAAGGAGAAGAAGAGAGGCCTCGCGCGAGCTTGTTGGAGCCGTAGGATTTAAAGGACTTGCGCAGCGACTCCATGGTCAGTGAGGTGGGTTCCAGCTGATTAGTCAAAGACACCCATTAAAGAAAAGCTAAAAAACAGAGAGACCCATGAAAGAAAACAAAGGAATTCGGCGATTTGGTGCGTCGTATCTGGGAAAAGATTGGTAGAATATGGGGTTTCTGGGAGACGCGTGTACAGTGTAGGTTGAGCTTCGAAGGAGGAGACCATTAAATATAGCGGGGGAGAGAGAGAAAGAAGAGAGAGAGAGAGTGGTTGGGGAGAGAGAAAGCCCATGTGGCGCCGAAACAGGGATTATGGCGAGAGCCGAGGGGAGGAGGACTAAGGAAGGGACGCCTCCGGAAAAAAGGCAACGAAGGATGAAGAAGCGGAGACGGGGATTGTGTTGAAATTCGCTTTCCTTTATTTGCATGGCGGGGTTTCGTAAATGCCCTCCTCCTTGCATATTATTACAGGACTGCCACTCTGCTCACTTCTGTCATCTTTCTATTTGCCCTATTGGTATTGGAGCGAGTTGAGTTTTAAAAATTAAAAAAAAAATTTGGGATGGGGAAGGTATAGTCGGCTACCTTGTCCTAAGGGCGAGGTTCGATTTCCGAATTGGTCGGTTCCCATCCTAGAACTCCGAAGCCCGATCAATCGAGGCCGGCTCTTAATTCGTGGAATTAGGAACCAATCATGTTGATCTTGAAATCAAATCGGATCGGATCCGATTGGTCCGGATCGGTTCACAATTGCTATGGACCTGGACCGGCAGGGCGTTTTGGTTTTGGATTTTATCATGGATGTATGCTTTTCTAAAAGCTTGGATAAGTTATGCAGCCTATTGGACTCTCGGTACTTTTTGAGTTATGAATAGCTTTCGTTACTCAGGCAAAAGAATATGAAAGAAGGATGCAAAGAGAGAAAAATTAACAAAGAAATTAAAATAAATAAATAAATAAACTCTGGCTGCTGCTTGCTAGGGCTGGGCGCTCTCTCTTCTCCATGTGATGTGCGAATGCTTAATGCCATTGCCATCACCGTTCGGGAACACAACACAAACGTTAGAGACAGAGATCATGCAGGAGAGAGAGAGAGAGCACGCGATGGCAAATTATGACGGTCAAATGAGTGGGTCGGGTCGGATTGGAGTTGGGTCGTAATAATCTGATCCAAACCGATTAATTTAATCCGTTTTGACCCAAATTGACCCATTTATATACATTACAAATTTAGTATCTCATATCCGACCCCACCTGCTTACTAAAATATTTTCATATTTAATCCAGCCTATGAAAATCCGTACCTACTTAAGTAATCTATTTATCTGACCGAAAAAAGTAACCTATTTTAAGCTTTTTATGTGTGTATGTTATTTGGATAAAATCGCTTTTTAGACTATAAGATGCTTGAAGAAGAATTGGCTTTCAACATTGCAAAGAATTTTTTATACCTTCACAATGAAAAATAAGAGAAAGTTAGAACTTAAAAGTGAACCAGCAAGGAAAAAAAATGGAGGAATTAAGATTTCACTTGAATGAAATGTAATATAGTGAAAAAGATGATTTATATTGACCACAGATTGCATGAAAAGTATTAATTACGTAAAAAATAACAATGCCAAGTGCAACCAAAGAAAGATTTATTCCAATTACTAATCGATGAAATTTACGAGATTAATAAATACAGAAAAAAGAAGAAGCCGTCTTGATATTTTCGATAAGAGTAAGTCGGTCTATCTTGCAGGCCCAACAAGACTTATCCGAACTTTGAACAGTCCGAAGAATCCATTATTTTTTCATAAAGCATGAAGAAAGAGTCACAAAGGTAAGTTGTATTTGGGTGAACTGTGAACTCAATAACACTCATATATTTTTTGGCATTGCCATTCAAAACTCATTTACTAATCATAACAAAACTTATAATAACTCGGCTAATCAAATATAGATTAAGAAATTGGTTTATGACCCATTTTAATAGGTGCATGGTATATCCAGGAGTTTCTCTAGGTCTAGCCTCGCCATTCAAGGCTCTAGCTAGTTGAGCCCCTCCCCCCCCCCCTCTTGCACCTTCCTTTGCAACAATAGCTTCGACAATTAGTCCAGTTTGGTCACGTTTCATGCAAGGAATTGAAAACCAGATTGGTTATTGCCATTTTTTTAAACCAAGAACCGGATCAATTTCCGCAAGAACCAACCAGAGCCAGTTGGTTCCCAATCCAATCCTAGATCGATGCTCACCCTTGCGTACTCCATCAAAACTCTAATGGGTCGCAAAAAGATTGCGGATTCGAGGAACTAAGTTGTATTTAGTTTGGAAATTCACAGTTTGAAAACCCAATACCTTGATTTCTATATATATAACTACTAAGCTATCACATGTTCTTTTTATATTCCTCATATTATTGAGTAAGTACATCATTATAAACTCTATTAGTGTAATGAACAGTTAGTTGGGATTTAATAAGCTACTCTCACTCAGTTAAAAAGCTCGACATCACTTCTTCTTTCTTTGCGAATTCGATGAACAACCAAGAAAAGATCACCGTAAACCAATCTGCTTAAACGACGCCGTTTAGTTTGACATTGAAATACATTCTGAATGTACACTGATCATGAACTTCTACTGCCACCCCGAAAGGGTTCTTCCTAGACATCCTACCCGATCCCGAACACCGACTGACTCCCAGAGATTTTCCTAAAAATCCGTCCCCGCCATCCCAAAACCCTTCCCCGCCTCCATTCCTATACTTAACTCGAAATTGTAGTAGAGGAAGAAAGATGGAAGGCTAATGTTGAAGGAAAAGAAATGCAGGAAAGTCCTAGAAGATAAAGATGATTCCCACAACCGACAGGACTAGAGGTGAGCGAAAAAATTAGACCCGACCGGTCCGGTTCCCGATTCTTAAAACTTAGAACCTGTGAGTATTGGTCTAATTTCAGGTATGGACTTATTTCGCCAGAAAAGTGCGCGACGAAATATCTTTCACCTAGAAACGAACTTTTATATATATATATAAAGAGAGAATGTTTCAAAACCCTAACTAGAGTGCCCTTCCCTAATTCTCTTCTCATTTTTCCATTGGCCGTAAAGAAACCTCCAACCTATGGAAAGCTATGGTACAAATTGTAGGACTCCATTTGAACAATGGGAAAATTATCAAATATAAACTTTCACATTTGCCATTGCTAAACCTTTTAATTTGTCAATTCTAACTTCATCTTGCCATTCCTATTGATCGAATCGCTATGTGACACGCGGCTTGCTAGTATTTTTAATAATATTTCAAAAATTTTAAAAGATAAAAAATCTATTTTTATTTTTATTTTTCTTCCTTTTTTTTTTCTTTTCTTTTATGGGTTAGAAAGCCACAAACCCCCCCAAACCCCCCCCCCCACCCGAACCGCCCTAATCCGCCGGCACCGGCCTCCAACCCTCTAACCCAGGAAAGAACAAAAAAGAAAAGGAAGAAAAATAAAAATCTCCAAAATTTTTCAATAAAATTATTAAAATATATTGTCCATGTTAGCATCGCTAGTGCCACGTAGGACGGCCGGCATCCACGTCAACAATTTCCGGCCAATAGGACTGTATCGGCCAAAAGTGAAAAGGTTTGAGACTGAATCGGTAAACTTAAAAGATTTAGCATTGAATAGGTAAATGCGTGTAAGGTTTAGGACTGTTTTGACAACTTTTCCAACTACAAGCCATAGCCATGTAGGCTTAGCTGATCAATATCGCCTACGTTCTTGGACGAGTTGAATTGTTGGTAAATCATATTGTAGTAAGATTTATGTTCGGGGTCAATAGGATAGACGCCTCTGATTCCTTCCGTGATATGCTTCATGCGTTTAGGGGGCATACTTAGTTAATTGGAAGTAGACAATGGTTTAGGTTAATGCAGAGAGGGAACACTCTCGGCCGTTTCGGGTAGGTCCTGGGTTGATCCAGGAACCAGTGGGCCGGTTCTCAGTTTCTACTTTATGGATCCAATCCTTAGTTTCAAGGTAGGAACCGGCTCACTCGGGAATACCACCCTTAAACGAGACCATGTTTCCTTTTAGTAGTATAAAAATATGCACGATCCAAAATACTTTTATCGGGTACACCGCGTCGAAAAGTATTTTACGCAAGATCGTATTATGCATGATCATAGTTGCTCAAACTTGTGTGTATCAGTTGTCTAACCCGACTTACCTACACAATAAATCTCTTGATATCATAGAAACAAAGTGTAATACGTACCTACCGCTAATAAACATTTATTTTTTTTCATATTGTGCAGCGATTCAAATTCATTTCACCAAAACATAGATCGCACGCGCTCTTCTTATGTTGATAGCTTGTTCATCTTCTTTTAGGCACGCAACAAAAATCCTTACGTGCAAAGCACAAACTTCCAATGTAGGAGCTGAAGTTCTATTGACTCATTTCGGACGTGAGTTGCTGTTACAAGAGCCTGCCTAGCAGTAGCCAGATGAAGGAGACGCCATGTCGGCACTCATCACCACTAGTCCTCTAATCACCAAACATGTTTTTTCTTCTTTTCTATAGGCAGAAAATATCCTCTATTGGATTTGAAAAGATCGAGAAGTCCGGACGAGACCTGAACTTACTTAGGTTCGCATCTTCTCTTTGGGTACGCAACAAAAATCCTTACGTTGAAGTTGGCGGCCGCAGTGGACTTGGGAGCACCGGAGGCTGACGAAGGCATGGACATTTGTCGGTAATCGATAGAAAGACACAGAGGGAGAGGGGGGGACAGACGAGGACAAAAGGGGGAATGTCCGATGAGTTGTTATCCCAATTTGTCTGTATTATAATTGGTGGCTTTCGGACATAGACTGCTCGATGTAAATATAACTATATTAGACGGTCGATGTTGGCGTTTCGTGGCGTAAGATGCTGGGGTCAACCAAAACCCTAGTTTGGACACGTGTGCCCTTTGACCATCGCTCCATCACTTTCAACTGTCTTATCGCTACTGGTTTGTGGACACCATTGTTATCTACTTGACGTTCCTTCACTTTCCCTTTCCCCCCATGTGTTTGCTCCTCCTCCTCCTCCTCCTTCGGGTGTAGTTAGTAACTCTGCCCTCGATGTTGTAAGTGTCGAAATGTTGTTAGGTCCACGTAGCTGAGCTATGTTGGATGATAACCAGAAGAATAGGCACATTACGTGTACGTAGATACCTGGGCAAAGAGAATATGTTTATTTAGGTTTCGTTTCTTTATTTCACAAAAAATATCCTTCACATTTTTTTTTATATTTGAATCCCTTAAAAAAAAATAGTAAATAAAAAAAAACATGGTTTTCCAGTCAATGGGAAACCTAGCACTTAAATTCTGGAAAATTATTTTTCTTTTAGAAAAAGTCAAAAATTGTTTTTCAAAATATGATTAGATATTAATGCTTAGACCGGAAACTTTGTATTTGGGCACAACAACCCAATGCTTATTTTTGAACCCTTGGCAGCAGACTCGAGTCAGAGGCTTGGCCCGAGCCCGCTAGGTCCATCGAGGCCAAGCCCAAATCCAAAAAGGGCCGAGCCCAAAACCCTAATGTTTAGGCTCGGCACATTGGCTCCCATGGCTGAGCCCTCAACTCTAGAGCCCAAATACATAGAGACTAGGCTTAGGACCTCAATACCCTTGCTCAACTCCCCGGTGCCCTAGCCTAAGAGGCTGGGCCCAAGACCCTAGTGCCCGTGCTAGGATCCCTAGCATCTAGGCCCTAATCCATTTAGACCAAGCTCAGGTCCACAAAGGCTAGACCCGAGATCTCAGTGCTTGTGCCTTGGATCCCCACACCTTGGCTTGAGACCCCAGAACCCTAATACTAGTCCATTGAGGCCAAGCTCGAGACCCTATTGCTTGTGCTTGGGTCCTCGGGGACTGGGCTTGAGATCCCAATGCTCGTGGCCCGAATCTTTCATGCCCAAGCCTATAGGTCCATGGATGCCTAGGCTTGAGACCCTGAAACCCATGCCTAGGCACCTCGATGATCTGCCCCACATGAGCATCAGGGTCCCAGGCACGGACAACAAGGTCTTGAGCATGGGCACCAAGGTTCTAGTCCCAATTCTGACCTTGGTCATGGGGGTACTAACACCTGGGCATTGGGCCTGGCTTCAAGGGACCTAGATTGTTTATGCCCAAGTTACTAGCGCTTGAATATTGTATGTCTATTTAGAAAGATCTAATTATATTTCTCTTTCCAAATGACTAAAACTATTGTTTAGGTCTTTTATAGATGTCAGTCAAATACCGAAAAAATATTACTTTTTTCTTAGAAAATATTTTCTAGTTTTGTAATATTTTTCGTGGAATAAATGGAGCTTTAGGTTTACAATCTATGAGAGATTTACAAAGAAAAACAAATCATTAATTTTTTTTTTACCATTTTGTCTATTTTGTAGTGACATACATGTGTTAATTCTCTCATTCACCTTAGAGCCAACATGAGCTTTGAAGGTTATGCGGTTAAAAGAGTGCTTCGATTTGCTTTATGATGTCAAGACGTACTATGATCCATCGCATTTTGGCGGGGATCCTTCTTCATAACTTAATAATTTTCATAAATTTTCCCCAAACCTTATAATAATCTTTTTTTTTTTTTTTCCGACGAGTGTCTTTTGTTTTACCTTCTTCTAGACGACTGTCCTAGAGACGGGGAGTTTATTTTGATTCGTTTGGTTTCTTAAATCTACTAGCCGCAGAAGAGTTAAAGCTTTCTCTGTCACACTCTCTCCATGATTGGTTAGTTGCCATCAACGTCGAGTTTCAAGCTTTGGAGGAGCAAAAGTGACAGATTTCGCGGAGGACCAAAAGCAATTAAGCAGTCGTCCAAGGAATTCGGGGAAAGAAAGAGTTTCATGGTGCGCTACACAAGGGGTACTCCGCAACAATCACCTACAAACACATGTCCGACGGAAGACATAAAATGGGAAATTTTGGCAATTCAATCTTAAATTTCTTACGGAAATTTGCTAACATGGCCTGGTGACCTCGCCAGTCAGCCAAAGTAAAGAAAAAGTAAAGAAAGAAAAAGAGAAAAAAAAATTAAGAATAAATAAAATTTGCATTGATGTACCGCGTGTTCCTTTCAGCTTACTGGAACTGTACAGATCTTATATGCAGAAGAAAATAAAAAGCCTAGTTGACAGTGGTGAGCATTTGCTCCTGCGATTCAATGATGTCCTCTCCAGAGGACAGACAGGAATTTACCGGGCTTCTCCTTGCGCCGATCGTCCCCCTCTTCCGCAACCTGTTTCATATGCAACATCTCAAAAATCAAGCTGACGTGAAGTTGAACCGGCACTCAAGGAGCTGAGTCTAGTAAAGAAAGCAAATCAAAACCAAAGAAGAAAAATGGCAAATCTACAATACTCGACAGCGGAAAGCACTGTAAAGAACCCAGTTTTGCTATTGAAACCGAATATTAATCGGCAGTCCGAGAGACGGCACCAGAAACAGTCCCTTTTGCCTCATTTTCCATAAGGGCAGAGAAATCCTATCCCGGGGGGGAGAGGGGAGGAGGAGGATGACCAGCGTAAGTACAAAGAGAGGGCTAGGAGAAACAAAATTGTCAAATTCTTCACCGAACAGAACTTCCTATTAAAAAGGGTCTTTTTTATTCCAATCGCACTATGAGACTCAAAAGGACGGAACGACCTGAGTTACTTCAAATAGTTCAGTCTATGAGAAGACTTTCAAGGACATGGAATGGAGTCACACGCGCAATGACGACTCACCTCCTTGGACATTTGCTGCAGGATTGTGATTATATCAACAAAGTCGGGTCTCATCTGTGCATCCACCTGCCAGCAACTCTGCAGTAGCTCACCAAGCTTTGGGTGAGTGTGTTTCGGTATGGTAGGCCGGAGTCCCTGAAACAATGCCGAATTAACACGATCTCTTGTATTCTAGAATTTTTACAATATCCCATTTCTACAAGCTCATTTAAAAAAGCGAGGTCGATAGCACCATTTGACTTGTTCGGGATTTGATGAAATTCTCGACAGGTCTTCTTTCGGCTTTCTTTTGGGGTTAAGGAACAAAAAGTCGTCAAGTCGGTCTCAATTGATAGGTTTTCATTTTGTCAGGGTGATCCATCAGTTTTGCAATGAATTGAAGTTTAGTTGATAAACGCAGAAATTTAGTTCACCCTTTTTTATTTTTGAAGTTGCATTGATGTACGACCTTTCTCTCACAAAAAAACACCATGGCTTAAAGACAACTAGAAAAGAGTAAGAAAACACGATCAGGACTTTTGTTGTTTCCAACAACAAAAAGATCGACAGGACAGCAAAGTTGCAACTTTCCCAGATGCATGACATTTCTTACTAAGGTTTGAGATAAATATGTATGACGGCCACCAGTGGATTCCATTCAGATAATTACAGCAAAGAGCAAGAAACGAAAATTTCTTGTGGAAGGGCTAAATCTAACATTCGAGATTTAAGGTTCAAAGTTTTTTTTTATCCAATCTTGTTGGATATACGGCTGAATAGAAGCATAGGCCATAGGACTGTCAATACTAGAAACTTTATACATACCTTCTGAACCACTCCAACAGCTGCTTGTAATGGAGTCAAGTACTCGTATGGTAGCTGAGGAGCCAGACATAAACTGCATGACTAAGGAAATAAAGAAGAAGAATGTACAGTAAATAATTGTTTGTGTCAGAAATTTACCTTTCCAGTTAGTAACTCCCATAATACAATAGCAAAACTAAAAACATCGGCCTTGTGATCATATGGCTTGTGTTCAATGACCTTAAATGGAAAATAAATTGTATGAGGAGAATGCGATGGTGTTAACTCAAATTATAAGACAGCATTGTTGACACTGAATAAAGAGAAAATACAGTAACATTAACACAGAAAAATGAGATTTAAGAGGCAGAGGAAAATAGCAGATTTTCATGGTTGGGTACTTCTTGTATGCCTTGTAACTCTATTTAGGTTGGTAGAGACTGGCGCTAATATTAGGAACAAGAAAGGAAGATCAATCCACTGCACATTCCAACAAGAAACTGTGTGTACAAATCAACCATTCTCAGTAATACAACAATCCAGCTAGTGAAAGACTAGAACTAGATTTGGGTGTGACCTATAATTAAATCCTAGGATCTTATCTTCTTTCTAGTTCATAATTTGATTTCCCTTAGATGAAATCAAGAGATCTCTTGATGGCAGGTCCGTGGGGCTTACGGCACAGACAAACGTAAATGTCTCTCAAATAATACACGTCAAGACTTCCAAGAAAACATATATAAATTTAAGTGAATTTCCACCATTTAAATGTAATTATAATGTCATGGTAATGTGATGCTGCTTGTTAAGACGATTAATCACAAGGTTGTTTACTAGATAAAAAGGGCCATGGATTGATTCTGACGTATGGAAGAGGCCAAGTAGTGGCAGCTATCAGCCTCGGTAGAATACCTAGATATTGCGCCCATTCATGTAAAAAGATTAATGATGAAGAGAACTTAAGTTATCAGAATGGAAGTACCTCTGGGGCCATCCATCTATATGTTCCAGTTTCAGCAGTCATAACTCCTGATTGAGCTTTCACTCTGGCAACACCAAAATCCGCTACCTTAACAACCTGCAAGACAAAGGCAATATAAGTTTCATGATGGCAAAGATATATTCCCATAGATTGAAGGTGATTTTTCCAAAGAGCAAGTAAATGATACATAACAGAGCTTAAATAAGTGCCGTCAAGCCTCTCCTATCCCTAAACCAAGTATCCTGGCAACCTACAAGGCTTCAACAAAAGGAGAGCAGTATTTCCTGTCCTACTTTTTAGTCAGAAGGCAGAAGTTTAATTCCTAATTTTCATCTAAAAACATGCTTTCCATAGTGCTATCCTCACACATTATCTAACGTAAGTGAAGTAAGTGCTCACTGGAATTTATTTCATACAAGAGTACCATGTCAGGAAATCAGAAGTGTCTCTCAAACTGCTAATGCAAGCCCGTGCTTATCTTACGATGAAGCAGATTGGAACACAGAATAATGCAACTGAATATGCTAGCCAAACAAGAAGTTGAGGTGAAATTAGAAAACTAATTAAAACAATTGTTGAAAGTCCCCACGCGAAATTTACAGAATAAATGAAGAAAGTCTATCATGATGTTTGATATCACCTATGTTTAAATTAGTTGTAGATATTCCAGTCATCAAAACATATATAGATGAAGGTACTCCTCAGAATTTTAGGGAAAAAAGAAACTTACTTCATTCTCATCCATCAAAAGATTGGCAGCCTTTAAATCTCTGTGAATAATGTTATTCTGATGCAAGTAATGCATTCCTTTTGCGACATCAATAGCTACTTTAAGCAACATAGGAAGCTTAAAGACACCTTTCTGCTTATGCAGATAGTCATACACACTTCCACCTGACATGAATTCTGGTGAAAGAACAAAAGAGGAGCAAGTAAAAATCTGGAGGACAACTGGGCATCAAATTCTTTTTTAATAAACAAAACAAAATCACTACAAATTCACGAGTAACAAAACAAAGTGTCGTGTAATAAATCTACCACAAAAAAAGTATGTTCATATGTCTATGACCAATTCAACAAATTTACCTGTCACAATATATAAGTTTGGCGGCTTGGTACATGCTCCAATAAATTGTACAACATTCTTGTGTCGAACTTTCCTGCATTTCATCAGAGCTTTGTCACAAAGGGAAAGGAGGCAGTGGTCCACTCTCCATGCCTCCTCTCTGCCCAAATGCATGACGATGACCTTTTTCTCTTTCCACTGTTGGTTTTCTGTCTTTTTTCTTTTCTTTTCTTTTTTTTGGGGGGGGGAGGAAGGGGGGGAGGTGTGATAATTACAGAAAACCAAAGGACATAAAAAAAATCGAATCCCTTCACGTTAAATAGTTTCAATGTAGATTGGGTTGTTATAGAAGTGAAATTGTGGTTTAGTTATTGGCTTTGCAAAATGTGAATGGATGTGTGATTAATCCACTGCGGAGCTTCCATTAGTGATCCAAATGCAGTTTGGAAAACAAAAAAAAATTTGACAGACCTCATAATAAAAACTTCCTGTGCAAACTCGCTTTGCAACTCTTCATTTAGACGCTCAGGTTTGAGGACCTTAATGGCCACATCCTGGCTGCAGTACGTGCCTTTGTACCTGCAAAAGAAATAATTAAGGAAACTCCAGCGAACTTGTAACTGAAAAATAAAAACCAATAAAGGAAACTCCAGCAGCATTGATATATATAGCAAAATTCAAAGGCACAAAAGACTTACAAGTCACCATAAGATCCTGATGCAACCTTTTTCTCAAACTTCAAATTATTTAAACCAATCTCCCAAACGTCGATTCCATCATTCGGAATTGACAAGTGATCGTGCTCCGTCTTTATTCCTGTTTGCTCCACATTGCTTGAATGAGATGATGCATGAGATTTTGTCTGAGCATGCTTCTGTCAAAGAACCATCAGCTTAGCAAATGACACAACAACATGAAACATTGACAATAATACTATATAAAGTTCCTTCCTTGGAAAGGGTGAAATGAAAATAACAAAATAAATGGCCCCTTCCAATGGAACAAAGAGTTAGGGGTTTAAAGATTAGAAAGACCTTTGAGACCACCAGAGCCGCAATATTTACAGTATGCACACACAAATGTTTTAACACGGTGCAGATTCTAGAGATCGTTTCCTTGGATAGAAAAGAGAGATCTTCATAGAATGAAGAAGATTTTTGATACTACTTCAAGCCATAGTTATTACCTGGCGCCTGGATGGATCTATTACATGCCGATATAGCAAAAACAATGAATTGTAATTTGAGGCCTAATTTCCGTCCATTTCACTTGACGTTTGCACGTTAGAAAAAGGGAAAAGAAAACTGTCAGATTCAAGGACTATCCAACCAGGGAGACATTCTTATTTCATACCAGTGGTCTATTCACTGTGAAGTACAAAGGGCAGAAGACAAATTGAGGAAACTTATGGACATTCAAATTCTTATTCTTAAAAGTTAAAACCCTGGCCTACTGGGTTGACTTTTCTTTTGACTATTTCAGATTTTGCTAGCAGTTATCAATAAGTAAAAACACCAAAAGGAAATTGAGCAATGTGCTTAACAGATTTGACAATCATTTACTTATGTCGGTGGAATATTACAGGCTAAGTACCTCACACTTCAAAGCCTCCTTCTCCAAAGCAATTCTGAGCTGCTCTGTTTCCTGAAATTTTCACAAGCAATGGCTTCAGTGCAACTGCCCCCTATACTACTACATCCTTGAGAGTAAGAAGAAAAATGGAAGGAAACCAGAGCCAGGACATGACATCATGCAAAACTTAATTTTAGCTTCTCACAGCTTGTTAATTTATTTTTAAGCATTTAAGAGAAGAAAGAAAAAGATTCAATGTCGGGGAATAATGTAATACATTGACAGAACCATGCGATCAGTAGGAATAATGAGTGTAATACAATGTTTGATGAGTTATCCCAGCAGATTCAGTTAAAGCAAGAAAGAATACCTCATAAGGCCAGCCATCAACCACAAAGACATCTAAAGAGTAACCGTCTATTGTAGAAAACACGTGTGCTTCTTGGATATTGAGACCCACATCAGCAAGCAATGAAGTCAGCTGCAAATTTGTACAAAAAATGACATGAGGAAATCGTTGATCTTCTAAGTAATTAGGAAAGAGATGTAGCATGCCCATGCACAACCACCAATCAAATCTAGGCGCTATTGTGTTAAAATTCACTCAGATTTTCACTTCTTACCCAGTAATCAAGGATTCAACTACTGAGAAATTAGAAGAGTTGAATGCTAAGAGGAAAGAGTTGCAATTGGACAGCGTTGTTTGTTCCCATTGGCAATGTATCAATAGTATAACCTCCTCTCTGTGATGCCAATACTTTTCGGTAAGAGAGATATGCAGACACATTAGAATTTTGCAGGGCATTGTTTTATGCTTTGAAGGATTATCAGGTCTAAAGACAGACTGCAGTCATTCAATTGGGTGATGGTAACAGGTGGCCACATCTTAGTGGATGTTTTGTTACGTAAACTGGGAACTCTTCGCATGACTACTTTGGGGCTACCTTTTGGAGCTGAAGTGAAGGAGAAAACCTCATGGAAACAAATAATTGAAAGTTCTCCCAAAGACTAGCGGTTTCGGACTAGCATTACCTTTCAGAGGATTAAACGCTTGCACTCAGCAAGAGTACAATATGGAACCTTCCTATTTACTACATGTCTCTTTATTCTATGCCTAGCTTATATTCAAGAAGATTAGGAAGCATCCAAAAGAGGTTCCTTTGGGGCCACCCATAATGATTATCTGAAAGTTGGTGGTGTAACCAAGTCCTGCAGGAAAGGGGAAGGAGGGGGAGGGGGAATTTGTGGGGGAAGGCAGCTAGGGGTGGGATCCCTTCAACTCTAAAAGAAAGCTCTTCTAGCTAAATGTAAATGATGTTTTTTATCCGAAAAATGATGTTTTTGGAGTCTTTATAACAACGAAGTTCAATACTTGTCACAACCAATGGATAATAAGTGTGCAAAGAGGGAGCATCAAGATGAGCCCTTGGAGGTGGATCCATAGAGCAATGGGAGGACCTTTTAGCATTGAACATGATCTCTTGGGAAAAAAAATGGTGCGAGGTTCAATATTGAATTGTTTTCATTTCACGACATTTTTGGTTAGCAAGACAAAAGGATGCTTTCACGAAGGAAAACAATAGAAGAGCAAATGGAAGGTTGGTATGGCAAGAAATTGAGTTCTACAGCAAGACTCAAGATTGAGAGGTCTAACTTTTCATAATTGTTTGGCATGCTTTATGCCTTTCAGGGTTTTCAATGGGAAAGAGAAGGTGCTATGGCAGCAGAGTAGCATGGGATCTTCGATTTCAAATCAGCCTATATAAGCTATTATGTGGACACAACTGGAGTTGCGAGCCTTTCTTTTCAGAGGAAAATTTGTTGGAAGACTAAAGCATGTGCAAGAGTAAGTTATCTAATGCATGTGCGCGCTTGGGAGAGAACTCCAACTGAAAAAAAAAACCCTTGTTGTTCATTATACTCCCTAACAGAATTATCCTAAGAAGTTAAGACATTGAATTATGCTCATTCATTTCAAGCCAACCAAGCATGTTCGCAACAGTCAAATCAATGAAATTGCCAAACTAAAGTTTAAAAATTTATCTGGAACCTTCATACACTATTGCCGTGGATGAACGATCCTCTTGTAATGGGGCTGGGGTTTCAAAGAGAAATATGGAGTACCTGACTGAGAAGCTTCGGTTTATCTTCAGTTGAAAAAGTTATTTCGTGCATGGCTCTACATGAAATATACACAATATAAGTAACGCTCCAAATAAACCAGAATCTACAGTTTTCACAAGGTTTATCACATTGATGAAAAACAGCCAAACACCACCCCCCCCCAAAAAAAACTCACCCCGAGATTCTGACAAGAATCTCTACAACTATAAGTCATGATTTAATTTTCATATTTAATAAACGAAAAGTCAATCCTTGATCATGAATTTGCGATAATGGTAACTACACCTAGTCTCTACGCAGTACTAAATTGTGTTTAGAAGGCATTCTTCAGCAAATTAGAACTTGTGGACTTGAGTTAAAAAAGTTTACCGAGAAAATTGTCCATTGGCATGAATAGAGTCGTCTCCATCCTTTTGAAGAGATTCACTACCTTCTAAAGCAAGTGATTCAAGATTGGGTGATGATCCAAATGCAGGTGGAGGATGTGTGCTGACAATGGAGCAGACAACCAGATGTCATCACCATGAGTCAGCAAAAGTGTACAATACAAAACATGAAAGAAATTGGAAGTCAGATGCATACCTTAGCCTGCTGGAGTAATATGTTGAAATCCCATCCTCGCCTTTAATAGGAGAACCTGAATGAACAGAATCAATTGTATGCAATTCGTATGTGGGAAGAACCTGGAGAAGAGAAAATTCAACTGAATATATCTGTGCAGCAAATTTCGCAAGGATAAGCAATGTGTATAATCTACTAATCCAGTTCAGTAATTTGCAAATGAGGAATACGACAAGCTAGTCGACTTATTTGGGCATATATTTGATGAAAGGACAAACCGATAGATGTAAAAGAGCAAAAGGAAGATTCTGAACTTAGATTTATTACTGGAAACACCCAAAGAGTGCTTCCAGCAAACGAGCCACTTAACCAGAGGAATCCCCACAAAAGAAATAATGCGTCTCACAATTTAGCAACCTACAAAGCTGCCGATGAAATTCTCCCCTTAAATCCTGGGTCTGCCACTGCAGCAAGTTCCTTTCAGAGCTGCTATAAAATTAAAATCTAACTCCCCAACTATTTATAGAGGAATCTGGAATAATATAGACAAAAATCAGCAAAGTTAATTTTTGTCTAGATATAATGTTGACAAATTGATCCTTGATTGTCATCTTCCATTGTTCTCTCAGCCAAAAGATTAACTTGTGACACGAGGTCAACTTGCCCTCTGTCCCAGTTCCGTAATTATAGAGACGGGCAAGCAGAATTACGACGATGCTTGAGTTCAGAAGGTTCGTTCGTAGTTCTGTTTGAACTCTTGCCCGCAGCAGTAAGATTTGAGGCTAAGAGGATAAAATAAAGAGAAAAGTGGCCATCCTCAGCAAGACCGCAGTGATGATATGAACAGTCGGCAGTGATACAGCGAACAGTTCCGCTTAGAAGGAAAAAGTCGAGTTTGTAACCCAAAAAAGAAGATCCAAAAATAACGTAGCCAAGAGAAGACAAAATAGCATGATCCTTGAAAGCAAGCAATGGGCAGAAAAAAAGTTGACAAGCCAAAGCAGGTCTCAAATACGCAGGGAAATGGTCCACGGATTCAAAAGACCGCATGCGCGCACGTTAATGTGCCGCTACAGAACAATCTCAAAGTAATTTTAGAAGAGAAGGCCTTATCGGTTTCGCAGATCTATAAGAGACAACTATATCGAGAAAGGCGAACATCACCTGTACAAGGCGAACATCAACTACGGGTCTATTAGTCGGATCGCGAGCCAGTTGCAGCAATCTCTTGTGCATAAGCACATCCTCGGCACTCTCCACATTCACGTCCGAAGCGTACCTGACATGCATTGAAGGCGTTAGGAAGCGATGACAAGCGCGATGTTATCAATTAATCTTCAGTCAACACGAATGAGAAGTTGCACGTGAGCGAAAGAACCAAAAAATTTCACGTTCTGGGCATCGTAATCAGAAGTCGAAGAAGCTAATGAGCATACAGCCTTGACGAACTCAATGTCCAACGAATTCCTCGACAAAGGCAAAAATGATGGATTTGAAAACGTAGGCTGCGAGAATAATGATGCGATAAAAAGTACACCGTCTTGCTTCACACATACCGGTGAAGAAATCAGGATGAAAAGCACAAGCAAATGCCGATATCGCAAGCAAGCACGACGTGAAATCCACAATCACCTGCGAAGGCGTGGAAAATGCGCCGACGTGGACAAAAAGGACGGGGAAAGAGAAAATCGAAATCGGAGCTTCCGATCGACCGGACTGGACTCGCGGGAGACGCGAGACCGAATCGCGAGGGAGGGAGGGGGGGCGGGCGGCGGAAGCGAGGGCTAGGGCTTACCGAGTAGGAAGGCGAGCGAAGTGAGACCAGAGCTCCTCGTCGAAGCCAGGCCTCATGGCCTCCTCGTGGCTCGAGCGCTTGAGCCGATTCAGGATCTCGTAGTAGACGTCGCGCTTCCTCCGCGACGGAGACGAGGCACTGTGCGCCTGGCTCAAGCAGCTCGCGCTGTCCTCCATCACCACCATTGAAGCGCAGGAAGCAGAGAAAGAGAGACGAAGATGAGTGAAGGAAGAAGAAGACGGAGGAGAGGAGATCGTTCTGCGTTGGCATGCTTTTCTCGAGTGAAACGGCAACATATACATGAACAGGTGACGTCAGCGTGCTCATTTTATTGGTTTATTTGTTTTGTCAAGAAATGACAGGCTTCCAATCCCATGGTCCAATCCACAAAATGAAGAATTAGATAGCTTTTCATTATCGACAATAGTATCTCAACATTTTCGTAACGATGAAAAATTTTTTATAAATTTTTTTAACAATATAAATATTTATTTTGAGGAAAATATTTTTCAAATTATTTATTTTTGTGAAACAAATGGAGCCTTCAAATTTTCTTTTTTGATTATTTAGGGTTAATACCAAGAAAAGCCTTGAACTGGTACACTTTTAACGAATTTACCCTAAACTATTTTTATTACAAATAATTCCAAACTATTACATATATTACAAATTTGCTCAAAATTATTTTTTTTTTACCTCAGTAAAATTCAAACTAGTAGACATATGATAAATTCACCAAAAACTATTTTTTTAATGATAAAAAATTCTAAACCGATATGCATATGAAAAATTTACCCCAAATTATTTTTTTACTATTAAAAACCCCAAATTGGTATACTTATAATAAATTTACCATCGGTTAGTTTCAGTTAAATTAAATTAATACCACAAAAAATCTCAAATTGGTACACATGTGATAAATTTACTATAAATTATTTTTTTATCACAAAAAATCATAAATTTTTACATCTATGAAAAATTTACTCCAAACTATTTTTTAACCACAGTAAACCCAAAACTAGTATATATGTGATAAATTTACCCTTAAACTATTTTTTTTACCACCAAAAATCCGAAACTAGTACAACTATGACAAATTTACCCTCCGGTAAATTGTACCGTCAAATTGCCCGGTTGGATGATATGTGACTGATGACAGTGCATTATTTTGAGATTTTTATTCTTTGTTTATCACATATACATCAATTTAGAGTTTTTTTTGTGGTATTAACTTAATTATTTAAGAAGTGTGTTGGCATTACTTCTAACAAAGATTGGAAAAATGTAACTTTCTATTATAGGTGGATGGTAGGAGTTACAATCAATCAATGAAAGATGGTTGGTGAGTTCATGAGGAAGATGAGGAATACAGACAACGGTCGTTGTGCGTGGAAAGGAGATGAAAAATGTGTTTGAGATGCCTTTTTTCTCATTTGTGTGGTTTGAGACATTTTACATGTGACATTGATTAATTAATTTTGTATAAGCATGAATATTTTGGTTGGTTGTGGCATTTCTTTTTCATAGAAAAGGTAGAATATTAGACCTTTTTAATTAGAGTAAAAGAAAAAATTTTCCGACCAAAATACAAATTAGAGTAAAAGTTGAGAATAAGAAGACTTTCCCTTTGATCGGTAACATTAGACACACAAAGAGTGATTTATATTAGGGGTAAGCAATCGGGTCTATTCTTCTCGAGAATCAAACCGATCCGGTCTAACCCGACTAGTTCCAAGCTGATTCTCAAAGGGATAGAACAAGTTTCTAGGTGAAATAATTGGCAAACCGGCCTTGATAGGTTTTGTTCCCGATTCTATACAATAAACCATTGATTCTACTCGAGAATCGACCTAAGAATTGGTTTTTAGCCTTTCTTTTTAATTAATTAGTTAAAAAAATTAAGATAAATATGTTGATAATAGGTTGCGAGAAATCCATCAATGACTATCAAGAAGGAAAAATTACCAAAAAAATTCTAAACCTATTGTAATTATGCCAATGTAATCCTAATTTTTTTCTCCAAATTCAATTCTAAACTCTTTGCATTTGTGCCAATTCACTCTGTTTAGCGGGCGGGCGCTGATGTGGACCTTTTTTAAATAAATTTTTGAGTTTTTATGATTTTTTTTTATGATTTTTTTTTTTCTTTAGCTTTTTTCCCTAAACCTTTAAGGCTAGGATGCCCTCGCCGGATCTAGCCAAGCGAGGGCATTGCGGCCCTCGCCGACATTGGGCGAGGGTGTCACACCATCACCTAGCCCGTGCAAGGGCGTCCCGGCCCTAAGGTTATAGGAAAAAAAGCTAAAGAAAAAAAAGAAAAAAAATCTTTAAATTATTTTAAAAAAAGCTCATGCCAATGCTCGCAGTGGCATGTCAGTATCAACCATTTAAATGGATTCAATTGGCACAAATACAAAATATTTAAGACTGTATTTGTAAAAAAAAAAAATTAGGACTAAATTGACATAATTATAATAGGTTTATATTTTTAATTTTTTTTATGATTCTTCCCTATCAAGAAAGCTAGGATTGACTGAACATGTGGCTTGTACCTAATTGCGAACGAAACCCTATTGAAATTAGTAAACGCCCCAAGCAAATCTTGGGTGGAGGTATATTCCCAGTTTATTCACAAGACATAACTTATTTAACCCATCATATGCACGGACCCACTAATTAATTAATACCATTCTTATTTTAATCCCAATTCGAAGCCCGCCGATTAAGCACCAAAGCCCCGCTGTTTTAAACGTGGGATTAACCTTGAAAATAAGAAGAACGACTGAGAACCATGACAGAAACAACATGGAAATCGTGATTCGAAGAAGTAAATTAAATACCCGGTTGCTAATTAAAGAAATAATATATATATATATATGTGGGGCATTATGGTGGGCAGGAAAAGCACTAAGCGGCAGATTCGGTCGGCCTCCATTCATTTTGATCGCTTTCAATCTCATGACTAAATTTTTGTCCGAAAAACAATAATTCCATGATCTATTTTTCTTTTCAAGATTAAAAAAAAAAACAAAAGACACGAGGGGGTAGAAAATCCGAACATGGAAGGAATAATTACGCAAATTGTTCCTAAACTTTGATCAATATGTAATGTCGCTCTTGAATTTTTAATTTATTTAATGTGATACTTGAACTTTTGGCAAATATCTAGTATAATCTATCTCTAGGCAACATGAAAATATCCGATATCATCCTTCCGTTAATTCAAGTTCAATCGCAACATTAGACATTTTTATATAGTTCAGAGATCGAATTGAAAATTTGCTAAAAAATTTCCGGGATCACGTTGAATAATTTAAAAGTTCGGATATGATGGCGCACCTTGGGCTGAAGTTGAGGGAACCACATTGAATAAATTTAAATGTTCGGAGACGAAATTGCATATTGGCTAGAGTTCAGAAGCCATTCGCGTTATTTTTCCAAAATACAAAAATATGTTATACCAGTTCAAAACCAATGATCAAACGTCCTCGTCCACGGGGATTACGAAGAATAAATAAAGGTTAGAGGTGTAGTTTTTATTTTATTTTTATATCAATCGAGATGAGATTGGCGGGATGGTCCGACGATGACGACTCGGGGAAAGAGGAAACGAGAATCCGTACGGATGACGTGGCAGGAGGAGGGGGCGTTGACCTTTTAGGGACTGGCATCCTCCGGAGAATAAACCCCTGCTTCGGTTCGCTCGTCACTGACCTTTCATTTAACTTTGATATTCATCCCAAAAAAAAAAAAATGCGTCACATTTTCGTTTATTAAATTTCTCGATAAAATTCCCCCAAAAAAAAAACCTTTGTGTGCCACGTGGCTGTCAACATATGTCCACGTTTATTTTTTTTTTTATTAGTAAAATAGACGGAAAAAAAACGATTAATGTAGTTATCCTTCAAGATATTATGATAGAGATCCGATATATGCCGTGGAATATACAAATCGATTCTATCTATTCTCGAGCTAGGGTTACATCGAGGGTGGTCGAGACTGGGGTGGGTAAATTATATATGGATTTACATTGGAGCATGTGAAAAATGAAATCCTTAAAAAGTAAAAAAAAAAAAAAAAGGAAGCTCAAAATCGTTGAGTTTGACGTGGAGCATACTAGGAAGAGGGGGATGACGTGGCAGCGACCCTTCGAGGTTGCGTAGGGCCAGTTTGAGGTTAGGTTTTGCTGGTGTGATCTGTTGGGCCCCACGTTGTGGGGGCTGCCCGTGTTGGAAGCTCCCCTCATGCTTATCCCCACCCACAAAGTCCTTTGCAAAGAAGGAACACGTGTAATGACTGAATGTCACATTTTCGCTTCAAAAGAATACACCTTCAAATGGGTGGAAAATAAAGGAGGGAATGTGATTGGATAAGGTTGGGAGATGTACGATATGTTATGTATCATCAACTTTTCAAATGCTTGGAGATAATATAAATTTCTTATGAAGATGTTACCCGGCATTGGGTGATCCGTAAGTACAAAAGTTATGTTGAGTATTGCCGCTGAGTCTCGGATTTAGATGGAACAATCGAGTCGGTTGATGACTAGGCAAGTTGTAGAAAGGTGAAAATAATTGCCTAATGTGCTGTCCAAGCTAGCTCATCACATAGAATTGTAATATTAGTTAGGTGGGCTAGGCCGAAGATTTGCGAGCTAGGCTTTCTCGTGTAAGAGTATTGCTCACGCTTGCCCAAAGTACAAAATCTTGAAGCATGGTATTGAATGAGCCTAAGTAGACAATACCTCTATTGAGATAAGTCAAGGACGTCATACATATTCTGTGACTTAGTTCTTCAATCAACACTGCCCTTAAACGTGTTTAATTTTACATCTATGATTTCCACAATATCATAAGGAATATACCTTCACGATTAATAAAATTGTGAGAAGATGAAAAGATAATTCCTTAAACTTCTTTTAACAGCTTCTCTAAGCAAATTGTAAATCGAAGGAGAATTGAGCTTTTTAGAGCGAGATAAAAAAAGTGTTTAAGACAATCACTTAAACAAAATAAGTAAGTCATTATGAAGAAGAAAATACGAACCAATATGACCTTTCACTTTCGAATTAACATGCATAAACAAAAAAGAAAAGAAAAGAAAAGAAAACATGGCAGTTGAAATTTGATTGATTAATCACATAGCCAACAATCATAAATCATGAATTGGCAAATCAATGTCTAGAGTTATTCGTCGAATGGCTTTCGAAGTCTTCAAATGAGTACGGAATATATTTAGGAATGTTTTCCAATGTCCAATCTGCAATGAGAATGCTGATGAGTTTAACCTCCTTAATTGTTAGTCTCTCAAATTTAAAGACAAGCATATCCTACTCATAGTCAAAATAAGCAAAAAAGCATCTTTAACTCTCATTGATGATGAGCAAATCAAGATAATGAGCTGCAAAGTTTGCCAACCCTTCAGCACTGTATCTTAAAGTCACTTGCGTCAAGTCTAATTAGCCTACTTTTAAAGCATCTCTCCCTCCTCTCACTTAAAAGTAGATTGGAGATTATTAATGTTTTATTATATTTATTGTGACATATTTTACCCGTTTGCGGGACAAAAAACCTCAAATTTATACCTGAGTGAAGTAGAATGGTCTAAAAAAAGGGATAATTGCGTTGGAAGTCCTAAAACTTATTAGAAAGTACAATTATGTCCCAAAACTTTTGAAAAATGTAACTAAATTTTAAAACTTGTCAAATTAATGAAATCAAGTTCTTTCATTGGTTGCGATTTTTAAAGGTTTTATGATTCGATTACATTTTGGTGATAAGTTTTAAAGACTTGATTGTATCTTTTAAAAGTTTTAAGACTCGATTGCACTTTCGTGATAAGTTTTAGAACTTGATTGCACTTTTTGAAAATTTTAGAATTCAATTGCACTTATATGACAAGTTTTATGACTTTCAGTGCACTTATAAAAAAAAAAACAAATAGAATGGTCTCACGAGGTGCCGTAGCAAATGGGCAAGCTCAACCTCAAGCCAAGATTTGAGCTTGAGTAGCCATGGCAGCTGTGAGCTTAAAAGCCATATCCAACCTTGAAGCTCGTGATCACCATGGTTAGATTTGGTGGGCGGTGAAGTAAGGGTTTTTAGTAGACAATACCTCAACTAAGATAAGTCGGTGACGTCATACGGATCCCGTGACTCATCCCTTTAGTCAACGCCGCCCTTAAACGTGTTTAATTCTGCATCTATAAGTTCTCCAATATCATAAGGAATATACCTTCAAGATTAATAAAATTTTGAGAAGCTGAAAAGATAATTCCTTAAAGTTCTTTTAACAACTTCTATAAGCAAATTGTAAATCGAAGGAGAATTGAGCTTTTAAGAGCGAGATAAAAGAGTGTTTTGAGACAATCACTTAAACAGAATAAGTAAGTCATTATGAAGAAGAAAATACGAACCAATATGACCTTTCACTTTCGAATTAACGTGCATAAACAAAAAAAGAAAAGAAAAAAGAAAACATGGCGGTCCAAATTCGATTGATTAATCACATAGCCAACAATCATAAATCATCAATTGGCAAATCAATGTCTAGAGTTATTTGTCGAATGACTTTCGAAGTCTTCAAATGAGTACGGAATATATTTAGGAATGTTTTCCAATGTCCAATCTGCAATGCGAATGCCGATGAGTTTAACCTCCTTAAGTGTTAGTCTCTCAAATTTAAAGACAAGCATATCCTACTCATAGTCATAATAAGCAAAAAAGCATCTTTAACTCTCATTGATGATGAGCAAATCAAGATAATGAGCTGCAAAGTTTGCCAATCCTTCAGCACTGTATCTTAAAGTCACTTGCGTCAAGTCTAATTAGCCTACTTTTAAAGCATCTCTCCCTCCTCTCACTTAAAAGTAGATTGGAGATTATTAATGTTTTATTATATTTATTGTGACATATTTTACCCGTTTGTGGGACAAAAAACCTCAAATTTATACCCGAGTGAAGTAGAATGGTTAAAAAAAGGGATAATTGCGTTGGAAGTCCTAAAACTTATTAGAAAGTACAATTACGTCCTAAAAATTTTGAAAAATGTAACTAAATTCTAAAACTTGTCAAATTAATGAAATCAAGTTCTTTCATTGGTTGCGATTTTTAAAGGTTTTATGATTCGATTACATTTTGGTGATAAGTTTTGAGACTTGATTGCATCTTTTAAAAGTTTTAAGACTCGATTGCACTTTCGTGATAAGTTTTAGAACTTGATTGCACTTTTTGAAAATTTTAGAATTTAATTGCACTTATATGATAAGTTTTACGACTTTCGGTGCACTTATAAAAAAAAAAACAAATAGAATGGTCTCACGAGGTGCCGAGCGGTAGGGCAAGCTCAACCTCAAGCCAAGATTTGAGCTTGAGCAGCCACGACGGCCGTGAGCTTAAAGCCATATCCAACCTTGAAGCTCGTGATCACCATGGTTGGATTTGGTGGGCGGTGAAGTAAGGGTTTTTAGTAGACAATACCTCAACTAAGATAAGTCGGTGACGTCATACGGATCCCGTGACTCATCCCTTTAGTCAACGCTGCCCTTAAACGTGTTTAATTCCGCATCTATGAGTTCTCCAATATCATAAGGAATATACCTTCAAGATTAATAAAATTTTGAGAAGCTGAAAAGATAATTCCTTAAACTTCTTTTAACAACTTCTATAAGCAAATTGTAAATCGAAGGAGAATTGAGCTTTTAAGAGCGAGATAAAAGAGTGTTTCGGACAATCACTTAAACAGAATAAGTAAGTCATTATGAAGAAGAAAATACGAACCAATATGACCTTTCACTTTCGAATTAACGTGCATAAACAAAAAAGAAAAGAAAAAAGAAAACATGGCGGTCCAAATTCGATTGATTAATCACATAGCCAACAATCATAAATCATCAATTGGCAAATCAATGTTTAGAGTTATTTGTCGAATGACTTTCGAAGTCTTCAAATGAGTACGGAATATATTTAGGAATGTTTTCCAATGTCCAATCTGCAATGCGAATGCCGATGAGTTTAACCTCCTTAAGTGTTAGTCTCTCAAATTTAAAGACAAGCATATCCTACTCATAGTCATAATAAGCAAAAAAGCATCTTTAACTCTCATTGATGATAAGCAAATCAAGATGATGAGCTGCAAAGTTTGCCAATCCAATAGCACTGTATCTTAAAGCCACTTGCGTCAAGTCTAATTAGCCTACTTCTAAAGCATCTCCCTCCTCTCACTTAAAAGTAGATTATTAATGTTTTATTATATTTATTGTGACATATTTTACCCGTTTGTGGGACAAAAAACCTCAAATTTATACTTGAGTGAAGTGGAATGGTCTTAAAAAAAGAACAAGCGCGTTGGAAGTCCTAAAACTTATTAAAAGGTGCAATTAAGTCCTAAAACTTTTAAAAAGTGCGACTAAATTCTAAAAATAGTCGAATTGGTGAAATCAAGTCCTTTTATTGATTGCGCTTTTTAAAAGTTTTAATATTCGATTGTATTTTCATAATAAGTTTTAGGACTTGATTGTATCTTTTGAAAGTTTTAGAACTCGATTGCACTTTCGTGATAAATTTTAGAATTTGATTGTACTTTTTGAAAGTTTTAAGACTCAATTGCACTTTCAAGATAAGTTTTAGGGTTTTTAGTGCACTTATAAAAAAAAAAAACAAATAGAATGATCTCACGAGGTGTCAGAGCAGCGGGCAAGCTCAACCTCAAGCCAAGATTCAAGCTCGAGCGGTTATGTCGGATGTGAGCTTAATGCCGGATCCAATCGTGAAGCTCGTGATCACCATGGTTAGATCCGGTGGGCGGTGAAGTAAGGGGCGACGAATGCCGCCGGAGGTTCGTGCAACAAAGGGCAAAGACGGACGAGATGCAGAGGAGCTTTGGCCAAGCGATTGTGAGCTTGAAGACGATGAGCAGTAAACTTCAAACTAAACAGTAACTTTGAATTTTCTTTTTTTTCCTTTTCTAATATTTATTATGCTTGGCAATCTTTTTCTGATGTGGCGCTCGCGCGACGCTACTTCTTTGAAAAACATTACTAATGCCACATTAGATTCACGTCAAACTTTTAACGTAACTCTAATGAAGGATAAATGAGCCACTCATGTATAAGTTTCAGATTTTCGACGTTAAAAAAATTTGAATAAATGAATCACAAAGGACATAATTTGAATTATTATTATTTTTTTATGACTTACACTTTAAAAAGTGCATGTGATTTTCCATACAAGCGAGACACGAGGGAGAACAAGCATGGAAGAAGGGCTTTGGCAGAGTCAACCCCGAGAGAATCCTATAAATGGAAAGGGAGGACCAAACGTCCCTTTCCCAATTTGCTCGATCAAGGCAGTGGGACCCACAGACACACTCCTTGTAGGAGGACATGATTTCCTATTTAGATGCATCGAACCTGGACATCCGGGTTCGTTCCCCCAGTTTTCACAATAATGCTGCATCTTGCCGGTTTTTTTTTCCCTTCCTTCGTCGAAGCATTTATGCTTCGTTTGTTTCGAGAAAAATAAATTTAAAAGATATTTTTCTTGAAAAAAATCGCTCGCACTGGTTAGAATTGTTAGTCGATAGAAATTATTTTCATTATCTACATCAAATTCCATACTAGGTAATATATCTTTATACCTCACGATGGATTCTATACTCCCTTCTTCAACTTTGATACTTAAGGATCCCTCGGACAAGAAATCAATTAAATATAAAGGAAATTAATATCAAATTTAATATTTGAGCTCATTGGAGATTTATTATTCTAACACACACACACATACATATATTATGTTTATCTTTGGTAATTTTCTTTTAAATTTCTCGTGTCAATTTAAAATCGTTGTTTCTATTATAATTTTACTTAAATCATCAATATTTTTCAGACATAGTGATTCCGAGACATAATGTACGCTGCGGATTATGCGGGTTGATTCTATCTATTCACATTTTAGGGTTACATCGAGGGTGGAGATTGGCATGGGTGAATTACATATTGATTAGACTGGAGCATCCGCAAAATAAAATCCTTAAAAAAGGGAAAGGAATCCCACAATCACCGACTCCGACTGACGTGGACAGCACTTAGGTAAAGGGGGATGACGTGGCAGCGACCCTTCGAGGCTGCGAAGGGCCGGTTTGAGGTTTGGTTTTGCTGGTGTGATCTGCCGGCCAGCGTCGTGGAGCTGCCCACGTTGTGAGCTCCCCCTCATGCTTATCCCCACCACCGACTCCTTTGCAAAGAATGACAGGTATCACACATTTTCGTTTTCAGAAGAATATTTTCAAATGGGTGAAACATAAAGGAGAGGATGAAATTGGTTAAGATTGGGGGACGTATGTTATGTTTTGGGTCATCAATTTTCCAAATACTTGGAGATAATATTAATTTCTTAAGGATATATTTACCTAGCATATGCGATTCGCGAATACCAGAGTTACGTGGAATATGGTCGTTAAATCTTCGTATTTCAATGACAATTTCGAGTCGGTCGACTTGGCAAATTCTAAAAGGTAAAAAATAGTTTAGTAAACCTTTGGGATTAGCCTAGTATTTTGGCTTTGGCGATGCGATTAGCGGTGTATGCATTGAGTGAGAAATTTGCAAAGTTCTATGGAGAATCATGGACGAGTTGGAGGGCACATTCAAGACTCGTTGGATCTCGAGTTCTTGTTTTTCTAGCCTTTGGATTGTACACTGAGATGGAGAGTGTACGTGCCAAAGTTTCGCCAATATTAGATAGAACTAATCATCGCTCATCGCATAGAATTACATAGTAATTTTATAGGTTAGGCTGGGTTTAGGGCAAAGATTTGCGGGTTGGGCTTTCTCACGTAAGAGCATTGCTCAAGTTTGCCCAAAGAACAAAACTTTGAAGCGTGGTATTGGACGGATCTAAGTAGATAATACCTCGAGTGTGATAAGTTAGGGACGTCATTCGGAATCCTCGACTTCATTTATCGGTCAACACCGCTCTTAAATGTTTTTTATTCTGCCTCTATGGTATCGAAATGAATATACATTTTAGGTTAATAAAATTGCAAGAATCTCAAATGGTAATTTCCTAACCTTATTTTGACGGCTTCTCTAAGCAAACAGTAAATAAAAGGAGAATTGAATTTTTAAGAGCGAGATAAAAAAGAAAAAGTGTATTAGACAATCACTTGAACAAAGTAAGTAAAAGACATCATGAAGAAGAAGAAACACTAACCAACACGACCTTTCCCTTTCGGATTAACGTTCATAAATAGAAAAAAAAAAATTGACGCTCGAAATTTGATTGATTAATCGCATAACCAATCATAAATAATTGATGGGTAAATCAATGCCCGGAAATATTTCGTCAAAATTATTTTCTAAAGTCACAAAATGAACAGAGAAAATATTTAGGAATATTTTTTCAATTTCAAATCTGTCAAAGTGCTCGTCTTTGTTTGGTCAAAGCGCATGCTGATGAATTTAACCTCGTTAATTGTTAGTCTCTCAAATTTCTAGACATGCATACACAACTCACAATAAGCAAAGAAGAAGCATCTCTCCCTCCTCTCCCATCAAAGCAGATTGAGAATTAATCATGTTGTTGATATTATTATTATTATTGTTTTGTTGTTATTATCATGGTTCATTAATTGTGGCATTTGTTAAAAAGGGGGGAAAAAAGCTACCAAAAGTCTCAAATTATATTCATTATGGCATTCTGACCAAAAAAGAAAAAAAATAATACTCATTTTGACGTATTGGACCCTCTTGTGATACCAAAAACCTCAATGCTTTCACGAGCTCGGTGTCGGAGCAGCAAGCAAGTTCACCCGTAGGCCACACTTCAAGTTCGAGCAGCCATGGTGGTCATGAGCTTCGAAGCCATATCCAATCAGGAAGCTCTTGATCACCATGGTCAAATCTAGCGGGTGGTCAAGCAAGGGCCGACGACAGCCGGTGGAGGTCTAGGCGACAGTGGGCAAAGACGGACGAGCCAGAGGAGCTTTGGCCTAGGAATCGCGAGTTTGAAAACGATGAATATTAAACATTTTATTTAACAGTAACTTTGAATTTTCCTTTTCTTTTTGCTCTTCTACCTTTCATTATTCTTATTAATCTTTTTCTGATGTGGTACTCACACGGCACAACCCTCGAGAATTCCATGAACGGAAAGCGAGGACCTAACGCCCCTTTCCCAATTTGGATTGGTGACCAAGACAGGGAGACGCACAGACATGTTCCTCGTATGTGGACACAAGTTTCCTAGTTGGATACATTGAATCGGGACATCGTGTTCGCTAACCAAATTTCCACGACAGTGCAGCGATCATTTATCAAATCAGTTTGTGTGATTATTTAACACAACCAAAGAGCTTTTGAAAAAAAAAAAAAAAAAAAAAGCACTAAAATTACGAACTTTTTTCTTGAACTACCGTTCTAGATAATCTATCTTAATACCTCATTTAAATGTAAATATCTGATTAATGCCTAATCTAACGTTTGAGCTTATTGAAGATTAAGCATCCGAATTTTTTTTTTCTCTTTAGTTTTTTTTAAATTCTTCATCTCAATGTTAAATAATTATACAAATTGTAATGTTGATTAAATGATCTAAATTTTAGGGTGCCGTTATTATAAAGAAGGCAATTAGTTGTAACCAAAATAGGATTTTTAAGTAATATAATAATTTTGATTTTTGATTTTTTTTGTCTCTAGTGTGATTAGTTATTTTTTTTTTCCAGTATTTCATAATCGTCACTCTTTACTTATGTGGAATAAGGGTTAGTTATATGTCTATAGCATTTATTAAGTAATACTTTGAACATTTCTTACAAATGATCCAACTGGTAGATTACTGCTTTTTTGAGACTGATGGGAATCGAAATTTGGCAATTGTTGGTAGTCCCATGCGGTAACTTTTTGCAAATAATAATAATAATAATAAAAGGTTTTAACTTCGACTTCCGATTTGCAAATATATAAAACTACCGACATATTAAGACGGCGCTCCGTGTGCGAGTATATAATAAGTTATTTGGACCTAAGTAAGTCTTAAAATTGTTTCGTCTGAAACCTTTTTTCTGACCTTGGGATCCCGCGGACATAAAGCAAATGGAGGATATTTCCCGCCAACATGAAAGAAAAAGATGTGTTTTGATAAGAAAGGGAGTGGCGCTGAAGAAGGTAGACCACACGTATGCTTAAGCCGGCTATCGCCGAGTAGGATCGTATAGTAACGTCCCGCGCTTGAAGCGAGTCACCGGAGCTTCTACTTAATGCATCGTCGAACTGTGTGGTTTGCACAGTGTTTGGAACCGATTTATCGATGACCACGTATCCCAAGGTGCTCTTTATGCATGCATAATTAAACTACCGAAATATTAAGACGAGTCTCTTTATGCGAGCATATGACCAAAAAAAAAAAAAAAAAAACAAGCCACTCACCTTCAAGGTGCTAGCTTAGCAGAGCAAGGACACGTTGGTCGGGGGTCAAGGTCATGGTTTTGGTCAATCTAGGAAGGCCTTTTTGGCGACGTTAGACTCTGCAGGCTCGTAAACCCGAACAATTTGTAATAGATTGTGAAATCCTATGATAACATTCACAAGAGGCTAGCTCGTGCAATGGGGTCTCTTCGAATCTCTTGATTATTTAGTGGTCCCTGTTTTTAAGTTCTCCTTAATGTTTTTTTTTTTTTTTTTGGGTAAGGTAAGTGTGTATTGGACTTTTCAAAGGGCTAGGTATTAGAGAAAAAACCGGACACAAAAAACCAAGAACCATGGGTGACACCATGAGTGCCAACGATGGTTCAAGGGTGAACCGGTTGCAAAATACATATGAACAAGAAGGCCGCATTAGCCCACATTAAGTTCTCCTTAATGTTTTGTCGTCACAAAATTGAGAAAGTTCTTTTTACGACTTAAAAAAAAAATGTCCTCCCGACCACTACTATTATTGGAGGATCTTAAACAAAATAAAGACTTAAATCGACGAAGCTTACTTTTCATTGATACGTATCACAGTATAAAACCCACAATCATGTTGACGTTTAAAGATGAAAGATAACAACTTGATATGTACATGGAAATAGAATAAAAAACAAATTAGGCGAAATCTCTGAATGATTAACTCGTTGATGTTTTGCTTGATGTGTAATCTCCATGCTGATTTGTATAAAATTGGGAAAATTATCAAAAAAATTTCTGAACTTATTGCAATTGTCTCAATTCAGTTCTAAACTTTTTTTTTTTTTACTAATTCAATCCTAAACCTTTTGTAATTGTGTCAATTTAGTTCATCCAGCCAATTTTAGCTGGCCGGTGCTGACTTGGATCCCGGCCGGTGCCGGCCATCCGGTAACATAATATTTTAATAATATTTTTGAATACTTTATTTTTTATTTTTTAAAAATTTTTTTCTTCTTTTTTATTTGTTTTTTCCTCTACTATTCTTCCTCCTCCCAATCCCAAGACTGTTCCGCTTCCTCTAGAGATGGAGAAGATGACGATGGCCATGAACGACTCGCTCGAACTATTTCGTCTTGTGACCGAGGAGTTGATCCGTAGGTGACAGGCCTCCGGCGAAGGTCGCCTCCGCGGTTTCTTCACATGGAGAGCTTTATCGAATGAGCTCGGAATTTCGAAGCGGGAGTGCCTTGGAAGAATATTTTATTCCGAATTCGCTCGCTCGCTTCGGCTCTGGTGTTTGCTCCATATAGTTGAGCGCGATTTATCTACTATTTTAGTAGTCGGTTTGTTTGAAGGTATTTTGTGATCGGTTAATATCTCTTTTGCAAGTCTTCTATCCCAATCTAAAGTTGGATTTAGATTTGGGTGTTTTTCTATTTCAATCTAGAAGTAGATCTAAAATTTATAAGACGTTCTTTGTACTCAAGCCTCGCCAGGTCCGAGCTGGCCAGGCATAGCCTTGCGCAGCCACGGAGATGGTGCCCATACCGGATACCCGAGGATGAAGGAGCCGCCACGAGGATGGACAAGAAAAACATTTATTTTCGGATTGAGCGTATGGAAAAAAATTAGCAACAAGTAACAAAGCTAATTACATGACCAAATGTTTTCATTGTTGAGCATAACACATGTATAAATATTTTTGCGGACACAGTAAAATTATTTTTTGTTTATTTATTTTTGTCAACGATCGTTTTTTAGAAACAATATTCTCTCCATAGCCATTTTTTGCGAAACAAACGGAGCCTAATACTCCAATAAGTTGACTTCAATTATAAGAAGTCTCTTTACGGAAGCAAGCGTGCCAAAAAATACTTCATCCATAAATAAGTAGTAATGCTTACAATCGACATTGTCGACTGATTGATACGTTCTTTCAATCGCAAGCTTCTTAACCGATCCAAATGAGCGACTTAGATTCACTAGGTCCATTGCCGGCCAGATTGGGAGAGTAGTTCTGTTACCATACTCTCTTCACGTGTCCTACATTCAGCAAGTTGTGTTTGTCGAATCAAGCCATTCCGGCCCCGGCCGTTATCAGCACCGTCGGGTCGGATTACTAAACCGATCAATTCTAATTGAGAGCCCCAGCAGCAAGGGTCGTGACCCTCTTCATCCCCCACGGCATTGACCTAATCTGGTAGCGCCATTGTTACCTTCAAGGTGCCCCCACTTCGCATGCTATCGATTGAACAGACCGACGTGGATGCAGCCAAGATAACTTGACCGCCCCGGACACGGTACGTTAGAAGACCCGATTGCCCGAAAACAACATAGCAGAGGACGAAATTGTTCAGCAATTACAAGTAGGATCAAAGCTGGGGACTTTAACCCAAGAAGAAACTATGCCCGATTGCCCACATGAGAATGAAGCACTTTCTTTCGGATAAGCTGCATGAACTCCATTAACATGCACAATCACATGACCCCAGGGGTAATTTATCTGACAAGCACAACTTATGCTACGAAAAAAAATCTGTAAACTACCGGGCAATGAGATCGAAGATGATAGATTCTCAGAGGTTGGGCTGTCGTAGCTTGAGGAAACGAGGAATTATTTGTGAATTCGATACAACAGCAAGTAATATAATCAGCAATTAGTCCATTTAAAGTTTGGTAAATGCCCTTTAATCTCTTGGCTTCAACACAGAGTTCGAAAAGAAGTTCTGGATGCCGATGAAGTTCAAACATATGATTGAAGAGTCAATCTCTTCAGTCGTAAAGATAGATTTCCTGCAAATACTATTGTATTATTATTATTATTATTATTATTATTTTTTGTTGAAAGGAAATTCTCATTTTACTTGAGAGAGATGTACATAACTTCAAGATTAAAATGAAAATCAAACAAAGCAAGTAAATCTGAAAGATAAATCAATTTCGTATAATCTACAGAGACTTACTTATTCTATCACAAAGACAGGACTGTTATAACATCAAAGTACAACCGACTCCAACCACCGACTCTTGCATCAACATTAGTGATGAGCACATGCCGAGATATCCTTCTCCAATAGCTATGACTTGGCCAAAAGGCGGTACGCGCCTAAGTTCAACATCCCCAACACCATCACCGTATAGAGATAAAAGACAACACTAACAGATTGCAAGAGCACAAAGAACATCTTATAAATTTTAGATCTATTTCTAGATTGAAATAGAAAAACACCCAAATCTAAATCCGACTTTAGATTGGGAGAGAAGACTTGCAAAAGAGATACTAACTGATCACAAAATACCTTCAGATAAGCTAACTACTAAAATAGTAGATAAATCGCGCTCAACTATACGGAGCAAGCACCAGAGCCGAAGCGAGCAAGTGAATTCGGAATAAAAGATTCTTCCGAGGCGCTCACGCTTCGAAATTCTGAGCTCATTCGATAAAGCTCTCCATGTGAAGAAAGTCAACGGGGTCATCTGCAAAATCAATCGAAAGGCGAAGAGATAGGGACACAAAATGGAAAGGAAGAGAAGGAAGGGGGAGGAGGGAGACTGTCTCCTTCGGAAGCTGCAGAAGGAGGGGTTGAGGGGCTTGACGGTGGTTTTTTGGGGAGAGCAAACCCTAGGGAAACGCAAATACTGTTGTACTTAGAAAGCTACGAACATTAACATAAACTTTTGGCAACTTCTTGAAAAATCAGCCAAGGAAATTGCTTCGATTTTCAATGGCTTTTCCTTTTGAAAGTCTCACTAAGGCAACACGGGCAATTTTTCAGAAGTAGAAACAGCTTGGCCGAAACCACTTCCAAACACCCCATAAAATGGGGCAATCAGATTTGTTCCAAGTACATACTCAGTAGAAGCTACTTACACATCAACATTAAGCAGCCATCTAACTATGGGAATACCTAATTCTGGAAGAGAATCTTAGGACTTCATGATAAAGCATATGCCTCTCTTCTCAGATTACAATGAACTGCAGAAATGAAACTGTAACCGTTCAAGTAGCAACTCACCGAACAACCGAATATCTCCAGCCATAGCCCCATGACAGAACAGAACCCGCTTATTGGAGCTTGACATAGCCACGCTACACTCATGCGGTCAAATTCATCAGAAGGTAGCACTTGGTGGCGCATCACTTTGTCTAAACATCAATCACCGGGCAGTATTATGTAGTTCGGTGAGAAACCCTCAAATCCAACATTGGCTGTAAACCCGACATCAACTGGAGCTGCCAAAAGTAAATCCCCTTTCGGCAGCATAATCAACAAAACTATAGAGAGGCACGACCCTGTCACCATATTTCTCAAAAGCGTCGAGTTCCTTCTTAGCCTTGTCCTTGAGGTCTTCAGCAACCTCCAAAGCCTTCTCAATCCCATATAACCGCACGTAACTCTTCCCTTTTTTCTTGTTTTTCTCCTCGTCGCTCATTCCACTCTGTGTTCTCTCTT